>NC_083421.1:62021866-62375616 GCF_020745735.1 Hemiscyllium ocellatum
GTGATGCTGGGGTCACTGTACAGGGAGTGATGCTGGGGTCACTGTAAAGGGAGTGATGCTGGGGTCACTGTAAAGGGAATGATGCTGGGGTCACTGTACAGGGAGTGATGCTGGGAGTCACTGTAAAGGCTGACAAGGTAGAGAGTTACACACATCAACACACTGACCTTGCTAGGAGGAAGTGGTGTGGGTGATGAGTGTGGGGGATGGTGTGTAGGGTGTGAGGTGTAGAGGGTGGGGCGTGGGGGATGGGGTGTGGGGGATGGGGTATGGGGTGTGGGGATGGGGTGTAGGATGTGGGGAATGGGGTGTGGGGTGTGGGGGATGGGGTGTGGGGTGTGGGGGATGGGGATAGAGTGTGGGGGATGGGGTGTGGGGTGTGGGGGATGGGGATAGAGTGTGGGGGATGGGGTGTGGGGTGTGGGGTGTGGGGGATGGGGTGTGGGGCGTGGGGATAGGGTGTGGGGCGTGGGGATGGGGTGGGGGGTGTGGGGATGGGGTGTGGGGGATGGGGCGTGGGGATAGGGTGTGGGGGATAGGGTGTGGGGGATAGGGTGTGGGGTGTGGGGGATGGGGCGTGGGGTGTGGGGTGTGGGGATGGGGTGTGGGGATAGGGTGTGGGGTGAGGGGTGTGGGGTGAGGGGTGTGGGGTGTGGGGATAGTGTGGGGGATGGGGTGTGGGGTGTGGGGAACGGGTGTAGGGATGGGGTGTGGGGGATAGGGTGTGGGGATGGGGTGTGGGGTGTGGGGATGGGGTGTGGGGATGGGGCGTGGGGTGTGGGGATGGGGTGTGGGGTGTGGGGATGGGATGTGGGGTGTGGGGATTGGGTGTGGGGGATGGGGTATGGGGTGTGGGGTGTGGGGAACGGGTGTGGGGATGGGGTGTGGGTGTGGGGACGGAGTGTGGGGATGGGGCGTGGGGATGGGGTGTGGGGTGTGGGATGTGGGGGATAGGGTGTGGGGATGGGGTGTGGGGACGGAGCGTGGGGATGGGGTGTTGGGGATTGGGTGTGGGGTGTGGGGGATGGGGTGTGGGGATGGGGCGTGGGGATGGGGCGTGGGGTGTGGGGGATGGGGTGTGGGGATGGGGCGTGGGGTGTGGGGGATGGGGTGTGGGGATGGGGCGTGGGGTGTGGGGATGGGGTGTGGGGATGGGGCGTGGGGTGTGGGGGATGGGGTGTGGGGATGGGGCGTGGGGTGTGGGGATGGGGTGTGGGGATGGGGCGTGGGGTGTGGGGGTGGGGTGTGGGGGATGGGGCGTGGGGGATGGGGTGTGGGGGATGGGGTGTGGGGATGGGGTGTGGGGTGTGGGGATGGGGTGTGGGGATGGGTGTGGGGTGTGGGGATGGGGTGTGGGGTGTGGGGGATGGGGTGTGGGGATGGGGTGTGGGGTGTGGGGATGGGGTGTGGGGTGTGGGGGATGGGGTGTGGGGATGGGGCGTGGGGTGTGGGGATGGGGTGTGGGGATAGGGTGTGGGGGATGGGGTGTGGGGGATGGGGCGTGGGGTGTGGGGTGTGGGGATAGGGTGTGGGGGATGGGATGTGGGGGATGGGGTGTGGGGTGTGGGGATGGGGTGTGGGGTGTGGGGATTGGGTGTGGGGGATGGGGTGTGGGGTATGGGGATGGAGTGTGGGGTGTGGGGATTGGGTGAGGGGGATGGGGTGTGGGGATTGGGTGTGGGGTGTGGGGTGTGGGGTGTGGGGATGGGGTGTGGGGTGTGGGGATAGAGTGTGTGGGATGGGGGGTGAGGACTGTGGGGTGTGGGGTGAGGGGGGTGGGGTGTGAAGGATGTGGTGTGGGGTGTGGGGGGATGGGGATGGGGTGTGGGGATAGAGTGTGGGGGATGGGCTGTGGGGGGTGGGGGGTGGGGTTTGGGGGATGGGGATAGAGTGTGGGGGATGGGGCGTGGGGTGTGGGGTTTGGGGATGAGGTGTGGGGTGTGGGGATGGGGTGTGGGGTGTGGGGATGGGGTGTGGGGTGTGGGGATGGGGTGTGGGGGATGGGGCGTGGGGTTTGGGGAATGGGGTGTGGGGTGTGGGGTGTGGGGGATGGGGTGTGGGGGATGGGGTGTGGGGATGGGGTGTGGGGTGTGGGGGATGGGGTGTGGGGATGGGGTGTGGGGGATGGGGTGTGGGGATGGGGTGTGGTGGGTGTGGGGATGGGGTGTGGGGGATGGGGTGTGGGGTGTGGGGATGGGGTGTGGTGTGTGGGGGATGGGGTGTGGGGAGGGGGTGTGGGGTGTGGGGGATGGGGTGTGGGGAGGGGGTGTGGGGTGTGGGGGATGGGGTGTGGGGTGTGGGGGATGGGGTGTGGGGTGTGGGGATGGGGTGTGGGGGATGGGGGATGGGGTGTGGGATGGGGTGTGGGGATGGGGTGTGGGGGATGGGGTATGGGGGATGGGGTGTGGGATGGGGTGTGGGGTGTGGGGGATGGGGTATGGGGGATGGGGTGTGGGGTATGGGGGATGGGGTGTGGGGTGTGGAGTGTGGGGTGTGTGGGATGGGATGTGGGGTGTGGGGGATGGGGTGTATGGGATGGGGTGTGGGGTGTGGGGGATGGGGTGTGGGGGATGGGGTGTGGGGTGTGGGGGGTGGGGTGTGGGGTGTGGGGATGGGGTGTGGGGAGTGGGGGATGGGGTATGGGATGGGGTGTGGGGTGTGGGGGATGGGGTGTATGGGATGGGGTGTGGGGTGTGGGGGATGGGGTGTGGGGGATGGGGTGTATGGGATGGGGTGTGGGGTGTGGGGGATGGGGTGTATGGGATGGGGTGTGGGGTGTGGGGGATGGGGTGTGGGGGATGGGGTGTATGGGATGGGGTGTGGGGTGTGGGGGATGGGGTGTGGGGGATGGGGTATGGGATGGGGTGTGGGATGTGGGGGATGGGGTGTGTGGGATGGGGTGTGGGGTGTGGGGGGTGGGGTGTGGGGTGTGGGGATGGGGTGTGGGGAGTGGGGGATGGGGTATGGGATGGGGTGTGGGGTGTGGGGGATGGGGTGTGGGGATGGGGTGTGGGGGGTGGGGATGGGGTGTGGGGGGTGGGGGGTGGGGGATGTGGGGTGTGGGGGGTGGGGGGTGGTGGATGTGGGGTGTGGGGATGGGGTGTGGGGGGTGGGGGGTGGGGGATGTGGGGTGTGGGGATGGGGTGTGGGGATGGGGTGTGGGGTGTGGGGATGGGGTGTGGGGTGTGGGGGATGGGGTGTGGGGATGGGGCGTGGGGATAGGGTGTGGGGGATGGGGTGTGGGGGATGGGGCGTGGGGTGTGGGGTGTGGGGATAGGGTGTGGGGGATGGGATGTGGGGGATGGGGTGTGGGGTGTGGGGATGGGGTGTGGGGTGTGGGGATTGGGTGTGGGGGATGGGGTGTGGGGTATGGGGATGGAGTGTGGGGTGTGGGGATTGGGTGAGGGGGATGGGGTGTGGGGATTGGGTGTGGGGTGTGGGGTGTGGGGTGTGGGGATGGGGTGTGGGGTGTGGGGATAGAGTGTGTGGGATGGGGGGTGAGGACTGTGGGGTGTGGGGTGAGGGGGGTGGGGTGTGAAGGATGTGGTGTGGGGTGTGGGGGATGGGGATGGGGTGTGGGGATAGAGTGTGGGGGATGGGCTGTGGGGGGTGGGGGGTGGGGTTTGGGGGATGGGGATAGAGTGTGGGGGATGGGGCGTGGGGTGTGGGGTTTGGGGATGAGGTGTGGGGGATGGGGCGTGGGGTTTGGGGAATGGGGTGTGGGGTGTGGGGTGTGGGGGATGGGGTGTGGGGGATGGGGCGTGGGGTTTGGGGAATGGGGTGTGGGGTGTGGGGTGTGGGGGATGGGGTGTGGGGGATGGGGTGTGGGGATGGGGTGTGGGGTGTGGGGGATGGGGTGTGGGGATGGGGTGTGGGGTGTGGGGGATGGGGTGTGGGGTGTGGGGGATGGGGTGTGGGGTGTGGGGGTGTGGGGGATGGGGTGTGGGGGATGGGGCGTGGGGTTTGGGGAATGGGGTGTGGGGTGTGGTGGGTGTGGGGATGGGGTGTGGGGGATGGGGTGTGGGGTGTGGGGATGGGGTGTGGTGTGTGGGGGATGGGGTGTGGGGAGGGGGTGTGGGGTGTGGGGGATGGGGTGTGGGGTGTGGGGGATGGGGTGTGGGGTGTGGGGATGGGGTGTGGGGGATGGGGGATGGGGTGTGGGGTGTGGGGATGGGGTGTGGGATGGGGTGTGGGGTGTGGGGGATGGGGTATGGGGGATGGGGTGTGGGGTGTGGGGATGGGGTGTGGGGGATGGGGTATGGGGGGTGGGGTGTGAAGGATGTGGTGTGGGGTGTGGGGATGGGGTGTGGGGGATGGGGGATGTGGTGTGGGGTGTGGGGATGGGGTGTGGGGGATGGGGATGGGGTGTGGGGGATGGGGGATGGGGTGTGGGGTGTGGGGATGGGGTGTGGGGGATGGGGTATGGGGGGTGGGGTGTGAAGGATGTGGTGTGGGGTGTGGGGGATGGGGTGTGGGGTGTGGGGGATGGGGTATGGGGGATGGGGTGTGGGATGGGGTGTGGGGTGTGGGGGATGGGGTATGGGGGATGGGGTGTGGGATGGGGTGTGGGGTGTGGGGGATGGGGTATGGGGGATGGGGTGTGGGGTATGGGGGATGGGGTGTGGGGTGTGGAGTGTGGGGTGTGTGGGATGGGATGTGGGGTGTGGGGGATGGGGTGTATGGGATGGGGTGTGGGGTGTGGGGGATGGGGTGTGGGGGATGGGGTATGGGATGGGGTGTGGGATGTGGGGGATGGGGTGTGTGGGATGGGGTGTGGGGTGTGGGGATGGGGTGTGGGGTGTGGGGGGTGGGGTGTGGGGTGTGGGGATGGGGTGTGGGGAGTGGGGGATGGGGTATGGGATGGGGTGTGGGGTGTGGGGGATGGGGTGTGGGGATGGGGTGTGGGGGGTGGGGATGGGGTGTGGGGGGTGGGGGGTGGGGGATGTGGGGTGTGGGGGGTGGGGGGTGGTGGATGTGGGGTGTGGGGATGGGGTGTGGGGGGTGGGGGGTGGTGGATGTGGGGTGTGGGGATGGGGTGTGGGGGGTGGGGGATGTGGGGTGTGGGGATGGGGTGTGGGGGATGGGGCGTGGGGTGTGGGGTGTGGGGATAGGGTGTGGGGTGAGGGGTGTGGGGGATGGGGTGTGGGGTGTGGGGATGAGGTGTGGGGATGGGGTGTGGGGTGTGGGGATTGGGTGTGGGGGATGGGGTGTGGGGTGTGGGGATGGAGTGTGGGGATGGGGTGTGGGGTGTGGGGATTGGGTGTGGGGGATGGGGTGTGGGGATTGGGTGTGGGGTGTGGGGTGTGGGGATGGGGTGTGGGGTGTGGGGATAGAGTGTGTGGGATGGGGGGTGAGGACTGTGGGGTGTGGGGTGTGGGGGATGGGGATGGGGTGTGGGGATGGGCTGTGGGGGGTGGGGTGTGGGGTTTGGGGGATGGGGATAGAGTGTGTGGGATGGGGGGTGAGGACTGTGGGGTGTGGGGTGAGGGGGGTGGGGTGTGAAGGATGTGGTGTGGGGTGTGGGGGATGGGGCGTGGGGTGTGGGGTGTGGGGTTTGGGGATGAGGTGTGGGGTGTGGGGTGTGTGGGGATGGGGTGTGGGGTGTGGGGGATGGGGCGTGGGGTTTGGGGAATGGGGTGTGGGGTGTGGGGTGTGGGGTGTGGGGGATGGGGTGTGGGGGATGGGGTGTGGGGATGGGGTGTGGTGTGTGGGGGATGGGGTGTGGGGAGGGGGTGTGTGGGGATGGGGTGTGGGGGATGGGGTGTGGTGTGTGGGGGATGGGGTGTGGGGAGGGGGTGTGGGGTGTGGGGAGGGGGTGTGGGGTGTGGGGAGGGGGTGTGGGGTGTGGGGGATGGGGTGTGGGGAGGGGGTGTGGGGTGTGGGGGATGGGGTGTGGGGAGGGGGTGTGGGGTGTGGGGGAGGGGGTGTGGGGTGTGGGGGAGGGGGTGTGGGGTGTGGGGATGGGGTGTGGGGGATGGGGGATGGGATGGGGGATGGGGTGTGGGGGATGGGGTGTGGGATGAGGTGTGGGGGATGGGGTATGGGGGATGGGGTATGGGGGATGGGGTGTGGGATGAGGTGTGGGGTATGGGGGATGGGGTGTGGGGTGTGGAGTGTGGGGTGTGTGGGATGGGATGTGGGATGGGGTGTGGGGTGTGGGGGATGGGGTGTGGGGTGTGGGGGATGGGGTATGGGATGGGGTGTGGGGTGTGTGGGATGGGGTGTGGGGTGTGGGGGATGGGGTGTGGGGAGTGGGGGATGGGGTATGGGATGGGGTGTGGGGTGTGGGGGATGGGGTGTGGGGTGTGGGGATGGGGTGTGGGGGGTGGGGATGGGGTGTGGGGATGGGGGGTGGGGGGTGGGGGATGTGGGGTGTGGGGATGGGGTGTGGGGGGTGGGGGGTGGGGGATGTGGGGTGTGGGGATGGGGTGTGGGGGGTGGGGGGTGGGAGATGTGGGGTGTGGGGATGGGATGTGGGGGATGTGTTCCCGTTGAGCTCATTCTCTTCCGTCGCAGCTGCTTTCACAGACACAGGTGAACCTGGCCAAGGTGGTGGGTTCAGTGGGTGACACACTCAACTCTCTCCAGCGAGGACATCTGGGAGGAGCTGCCAGGTCCCAGGGCAAGGCTGACCTGATGAGGGGGCCCAGCAGAGAGCACCCCCGGGTTTGCCCAAATGGTGAGTTCCATACCCCTGCTGTGCCTCATCCCATCACCTCCTCCATCCTTCCTGGAACATCAGCCATCCTGTCCAACTTTGACCCACTTTCCTGGGAGATAGTCATCCATAACTGAGAAAAATACAGAGAGACAGAGAGTAAGAAATAAAATAAATCTCTCACAACCTCAGGATATCTTCCAATGTCTCCCAGATAATAAAGAGCAGTCACTGCTGCCATGTAGAGTATGCAGCAACCAATTTGCACACAGCAAAATCCCAAAGAAGGCAGCCTCAGTGTGGCAAAACTCTTTTTTTAGTTGAATTTGTTGAGGGATAAGTACTGTCCTGAAAGCGTGTTCTGAATTACTGCCTGTGGGATCTGCTTGAGATGGCAGACAGGATCTCAGTTTAATATTTCATCCGAGACACTGCACCGCTGACAGTCCAGCACACCCTCGGCAGGGTAATACTGGGCAGAGTGACCCTGCCTCAAATCTCAGGGGTTCAACTCGGATCCACAACTGACTGACTCAGAGATGGTCCAACCCACTGAGCCAGTTCTATGGCTTATCCAACCAAGTCAGGGCCATGCAAGTATTTCAGAAGAGCAGTCCATACACACAAAGAGTGGGACTGAAACAGCAATAGGAGCAAACTCAGACAGGCAGGCAGTCAGTGGCGTAAGTATTTTTGAAATTTGTTAATGGGATATGGGTGTTACTGCCTGGGACAATGTTTATTGCCCATCTCTAATGGCTCCTTGTTGATTAGATTAGATTAGATTACTCACAGTGTGGAAACAGGCCCTTCGGCCCAACACGTCCACACCGACCCACAACCCACCCCTACATTTACCCTTTCACCTAACACTACGGGCAATTTAGCATGGCCAATTCACCTGACCCGTACATCTTTGGACTGTGGGAGGAAACCAGAGCACCCGGAGGAAACCCACGCAGACACGGGGAGAATGTGCAAACTCCACACAGTCAGTCGCCTGAGGCAGGAATTGAACCCGGGTCCCTGGCGCTGTGAGGCAGCAGTGCTAACCACTGTGCCACCCAAAAGTGTTTTAAGTGTTTTGCCAGGGACCTTTCAGAGAGCAGGTAAACGTCTGTCCATTATGTGGGATTTTTAAAATTAGAATCCCCATAGTGTGGAAACAGGCCATTCAGCCCATCAAGTCCACACCAACCCTCCCAGACACACCCTCTACCCTGTCCCTGCAACCCCACATTTCTTATGGCTAATCCACCTAGCCTGCACATCTTTGGATTGTGGGAGGAAACTGGAGCTCTTGAAGGAAACCCACAGGGGGGAACGTGCAAACTCCACACAGACGGTCGCCAGAGGCTGGAATCAAATCTTACAACAATCGACAATGGCTGCAATGGTAATGATGATGTCACGGTGAGAGTCACACCCTTGCATGGTGTTGTGGATGACTAGCCCAGGGGCGTTATCACTGTACCATTGCATTGAGGTTCCCTGATGAATATTACTGAATTATGCATGGGCCATCACTAACAAACCTAAACATGCAATAACAATATACATTTATATAGCAGTTTAAAGTGTGGTGCTGGAAATGTACAGCAGGTCAGGCAGCATCCAAGGAGCAGGAGAATCAATGTTTCCAGCAAAAGCCCTTAATCAGGAATGCCATTCCTGCTAAAGGGCTTATACTTGAAACATCGACTCTCCTGCTCCTCGGATGCTGCCTGACCTGCTGTACTTTTCCAGCACCATACTCTCGACTCTGATCTCCAGCATCTGCAGTCCTCACTTTCTCCACATTTATATAGCACCATAAGTTGTCAAAATTGAAAGGGTTCAGAAAAGATTTACAAGGATGTTGCCAGGGTTGGAGGGTTTGAGCGACAGGGAGAGGCTGCACAGGCTGGGGCTGTTTTCCCTGCAGCTTCCAATGGCTGAGTGGTGACCTTATAGAGGTTTACAAAATTATGAGGGGCATGGATAGGGTAAATAGATAAAGACCTTCCCTATGGTGGGGGAGTCCAGAATGAGAGGGTGTAGGTTTAGGGTGAGGCTTCCAAAGGCTTCAGCACATAATCCAGGCTGACATGCTAACACATTACTGCAGGAGTTCTGCACAGAGGGTTAGTACTGAGTGGGCCTCACAACTCGATACTGGGTCAGTGCTGAGGGAGTGCCACACTGTCAGAGGGTCAGTGCTGACGGAGTGCTGCACTGTCAGAGGGTCAGTGCTGAGGGAGCGCTATACTGTCGGAGGGTCAGTGCTGACGGAGTGCTGCACTGTCAGAGGGTCAGTGCTGAGGGAGTGCCACACTGTCGGAGGGTCAGTGCTGAGGGAGTGGGCACTGTCGGAGGGTCAGTGCTGAGGGAGTGGGCACTGTCGGAGGGTCAGTGCTGAGGGAGCGCTATACTGTCGGAGGGTCAGTGCTGAGGGAGTGGGCACTGTCGGAGGGTCAGTGCTGAGGGAGCACTATACTGTCGGAGGGTCAGTGCTGAGGGAGTGGCGTGCTGTCGGAGGATCAGTGCTGAGGGAGTGCCACACTGTCAGAGGGTCAGTGCTGATGGAGTGCTGCACTGTCGGAGGGTCAGTGCTGAGGGAGTGCCGCAATGTCAGAGGGTCAGTGCTGAGGGAGTGTCGCACTGTCAGAGGGTCAGTGCTGAGGGAGTGCCACACTGTCAGATGGTCAGTGCTGAGGGAGTGGGGCACTGTCAGAGGGTCAGTGCTGAGGGAGTGGGCACTGTCGGAGGGTCAGTGCTGAGGGAGTGGTGCACTGTCGGAGGGTCAGTGCTGAGGGAGTGGCGTACTGTCGGAGGGTCAGTGCTGAGGGAGTGCTGCAATGTCAGAGGGTCAGTGCTGAGGGAGTGCCACACTGTCAGAGGGTCAGTGCTGAGGGAGTGCTGCAATGTCAGAGGGTCAGTGCTGAGGGAGTGGGGCACTGTCAGAGGGTCAGTGCTGACGGAGTGCTGCACTGTCAGAGGGTCAGTGCTGAGGGAGTGCCGCACTATTGGATCTGCTGTCTTTTGGAAAGGACATTAAACCGAGACTCTCCACATGTCCCTGGTCAATGCATAATCTTCAATCAATATCACAAAAACAACAAACCCACTCATTCTCACATTCTGCCCTGTGGAATCCTGCTGTGTACACATTGGCTGCTGGATATCCCGAAGGAGAACAGTGGCAACAGTTTAGAGGGTGCTTTATTGACTGTGAAGCTCCTTGGGATATGCTTGAGGTGCTATATAAACGCAACAATTCAATTTTGCTCTCCACCTTTCTAATGTTTAATAATCATTACCATTTTCAACGAACATTATAAATTAGTTTCATAATCCATCTTTTCTCTCCTTTGGAAATGTTTCATAGCTCCCCGCCCTCGAGACTGTTATGATATCTACATGAGTGGCCACACACAGGATGGAATCTATTCCATTTTTCCAGCCCATTATCCAGCTGGATTCCAGGTCTCCTGCGATATGACACTAGCTGGAGGAGGTTGGACTGTAAGTATTGCCTGGGTGAAGGTGCTCTCTTGTGAAAAATGTTTGCTTGAGTCAGGGTCTGTAGCTATCAGAGTTTAGAAAAATGAAAGCTTAGCTTATTGAAACACATTAGATCCTGGGGGGGTGTAGGTACAACAGAATCTGAGAGGGTGTTATCTTTTGTGAAATTCTCTTCCCCAAAGAACAGTGGGGGTTGGGACATTACCTATATTTAAGGCAGGATGTTGAGGAGCTGGTGTTGGTCTGGAAGGGGTCAGGGAAGCGGAATCAAAGTTAAAAATCACCAGGTTACAATCCAACAGGTCTATCTGAAAGCACTAGCTTTCGGAGCGCTGTTCCTTAGAGGAAGACAGATTTTTAACTAGCAAAGGAGTCAAAGAATATGAAGGGTTAAAGGAAAATGGAGTTGAGGAGTGAATCTGATCATTATAATCTTATTGAATAGCACAGCAGGTTTGAGGGGCTGAGTTTGTAAGTTCCTATTCAGCTTTCCAGCTTTGAAAATCAATTTTCAAAGTTTTTCCGGTGAAAATCCATTATCGGACCAAATCCCATTCCATTCTCTCCTTGCCAATATCTTTGTAATGTCGTATGACTGTCTTAAAGTTACAGTTCTATCTGTTCTGCAATCCTTGACATAATACAGGTCATTCTGTTGTAACACGTTTTGTCAATGCTAACTCGTTGTAACACGATTGATGAATTGGGGACATTGTTTATAGAGTGCGAACTTTTAAAACGCGTGTTGGCTGTATCGCGATTACATCGCCAACACTTTAAGCGCTATCTGTAAAGTGCAAGTTCTCTGTAATGCAGAGTTAAATAAGAACACAGCCACTCATGTTGTAGAAGAACGACCTGTATAACAAGAACCACCCTTTTGAATCACCCTAGCGTGTTTTGCTATGTTAAAGGCACCACATAAATGCATGTTGTAGTTGTTGTATTGAAGCAGTCTCTTCCAGAACTGCCCTGGGACCTCCAGGGATTGAGGATTAATCACTTGAGGGGGCAGAACGGCTTGGAAGAGAATCACATCGATGCATTGCTTCTTTAAGAAGGTGTGAACACCATGTGAACATTTACAATGAGGGGGAGTCTACTGTGTGTACAGAGCAACTTTTCTGCTTTCGCTTTCATCTCATCGCTCTGAGCCTCTAGCACTTCTCAGCATCACCAAGTCTTGACACTAATGAAGCTCTGAATTCTCAGAATGGCTCAGGGGGGCTCCTGCGCATTGACTGAGCAAATCCTGTGCTTCCACATTCTCCTTCCACTTCAAAAGGCATGGAGCATTAAGGCAGTGCAGTCAGATTAGTACATCCAAGTCTTTTGACGGACTCTGGAAGAAGTCAGTCGAGAGATAATATCTTCTGGGGCATATTCTTGTTTCTATAACCTCATTCTTTTCAACGTCAGGTCTAAGTGAGCTCCATTTTGTGCCTTGAATATTGTATACTTGTTATGGATCAGACCGGACTCCCTCAAAGTATTTTAAGAAGGTAGCCTAGAACCTCACCTTTTCTTATTTTAAAGGTGGATGTGAAGTGGGTGTTCCAGATGCAATGTGACCGGTCAAACTACCCACCGTTAAGCAAAACACTACAGTTAAGTTAAATACTACACATAAAATACAAAAAAAAGAGGAATTTAGAATACCTTAACCGAGTAATAGATACAGTACCTATTACTATTTAACTGTTCCAACATAGTAACATCCCATAACCACACCCCTTGGCTAAAAAGAGAAATTCAGACACCGATTCTTACATGCAGTTCTCCAATCCAGGAGGAAAAAAAATCATCAAGAGAAATTTCAGAGAAAGGAGCAGCTAGGAATCATTCACTGAAGGTTAAGACTTGTGGGTGGCACGGTGGCACAGTGGTTAGCACTGCTACCTCACAGCGCCTGAGACCCGGGTTCAATTCCCGACTCAGGCGACTGTCTGTGTGGAGTTTGCACGTTCTCCACGTGTCTGCGTGGGTTTCCTCCGGGTGCTCCGGTTTCCTCCCAAAGATGTGCAGGTCAGGGGAATTGGCCATGCTAAATTGCCCGTAGTGTTGGGTAAATGTAGGGGAATGGGTGGGTTGCGCTTCGGCGGGTCAGTGTGGACTTGTTGGGCCGAAGGGCCTGTTTCCGCACTGTAAGTAATCTAATCTAATCTAAAAAAAACCTCTTTTGAGATGCCAATGGCTTTAGATGCTCCAGAAAACCCCAGAAATCTGGATTTGTGAGAGCTAGCCACACCCACTCAGACTGTTCCATTGTTCCAAGTTTACAAAAAAAAACCAAGGTCTCACAAGTTGTAGTGGTCTTCAGGAGCCAGCTGTGTGTCCCTGCTTTACAACCTCTCTTCAAAAACAAAGCAAGGACAAAGATTTATCCAAAGATTGATTTACTTGTGATCGAGGGAGTGCCCTACTGGTTTACCCTGAGGTTACTTTAAGAAAAGAGGTTGGGTTTGTATTCCTTTCAGATTCAAAGGCCTCGTTGCAACGTACACAACCCAGACTGGGTATGACGGGGGGATGTAAAACAGAAATTACCCCTCCCTGCTGAGTCTAAAACTAGAGGATGCCATCTTGAGGTAAAGGGTGGTCCGTTTAGAACTGAGGTTAAGAAGCATTTGTTCACTGAGAGGGTGGTGAATCTGTGGAATTCCCTACTCAAGTGGGCAGTGGAACCTCAATCATTGGACATGTTCAAGACCGAAATCGGTCGATTCCTGGAGACTGGTGCCCTCAAGGAATAAGGAGATGATTTTTTGTTCAGGATATGGGCCAAAGGTGGGGATGTGGAGATAGGAACAGATCAGCCATGATCTCATTGAATGGTGGAACAGGCTTGAGGGGCTGAATGGTCTACTCCTGTTTCTATAAGATAGTGCCACATTCCTGCACTGAGGTAGATGGTCAGCCAGGATCGAACAGAAAGCTAGAGCAGGTTCAAACAGCTGGATGGGGTTCACAGTTATAGATACAGTAACAAACAATAAAGTGGTGAGTCCATTTGCCTGCCCTCACTCAGTCTTCCTTAGAAATGGAGGCTGGAGGGTGACCTTATAGAGGGGAACAGATCGGGTGAACAGTCAAGGTCAAAACTCGAGGGCATAGGTTTAAGTTGAGAGGGGAAAGATGTAAAAGGGACCTGAGGGGCAACTTTTTCACACAGAGGGTGGTACGTGTATGGAACAAACTGACAGAGGAAGTGGTGGAGGCTGGTACAACTACAAGACTTAAAAGGCATCTGGATGGGTATATGAATAGGAAGGGTTTAGAGGGAGATGGGCCAAGTGCTGGGCAAATGGAACTAGATTAATTTAGGAGATCTGTTCAGCATGGACAAGTTGGACTGAAGTGTCTGTTTCTGTGCTCTATGACTCTGTAATCCGCCAATCTCTCCCTCAAATCACCACCAGAAGGAGGCCATTTCTTTTCTTCAGCCAGTGATGTCTTTCAAGATCCATTTTTCATCCAGTCCGTAACTCTCCTGTTTGTATCTGTCCCCTTCGGCCTCACTCCTGGTGTTGATTTGAAACGGTAACTCATTATTTACCCCTTACAATCACATTTACCTTTGGCAGTCCACCAAATCTGACTCCTGTTGACTGACATCACTCCCAAATGTGTCTCTATTCTCACTCCCTTTGCTTTTGATCCTTCTTTCAGCAAAATGTTTGTAGCCCACATCTGGAAAAGCCATTCCAGGGAACCCTCCTTGTGTGATGTGCTGCTGACACTCCCATTTGTACCAACAAAGTTGCAGGAATTAAACGTTTTCTCATTTCTTTTTAAGGCTTTTTTTTAAACTCAATTTGGGATGTGGGGGTCGCTGGCTGGGCCCAGTATTTATTGCCCATCCCTAGTTGCCCCTTGAGAAGGTGAGGGTGAGCTGCCTTCATGAACCGCTGCAGCCCATGGACTGTGGGTTGCCCCACAATGCCCTTAGGGAGGGAATTCCAGGATTTTAACCCAGTGACAGTGAAGGAACAGCAATATATTTCCAAGTCAGGATGGTGAGCGGCTCGGGGGGGATCTTGCAAGGGCTGATGTTTCCATGTATTCGCTGTCTTTGTCCTTTTAGACAGAAGTGGTTGTAGGTTTGGAATGTGCTGTCTGAGGATCTTTGGTGAGTTTCTGCAGAGCATCACAAAGATAGTACACACTGCTGTTACTGAGCGTCGGTGGGGGAGGGAGGGGATGGTACACACTGCTGTTACTGAGCGTCAGTGGGGGAGGGAGGGGATGGTACACACTGCTGTTACTGAGCGTTGTTGGGGGGAGGGAGGGGATGGTACACACTGCTGTTACTGAGCGTCGGTGAGGGAGGGAGGGGATGGTACACACTGCTGTTACTGAGCGTCGGTGAGGGAGGGAGGGGATGGTACACACTGCTGTTACTGAGCGTCGATGGGGGAGGGAGGGGATGGTACACACTGCTGTTACTGAGCGTCGGTGGGGGGAGGGAGGGGATGGTACACACTGCTGTTACTGAGCGTCGATGGGGGAGGGAGGGGATGGTACACACTGCTGTTACTGAGCGTCGGTGGGGGGAGGGAGGGGATGGTACACACTGCTGTTACTGAGCGTCGATGGGGGAGGGAGGGAATGGTACACCCTGCTGTTACTGAGCGTCGGTGGGGGGAGGGAGGGGATGGTACACACTGCTGTTACTGAGCGTCAGTGGGGGAGGGAGGGGATGGTACACACTGCTGTTACTGAGCGTCGGTGGGGGGAGGGAGGGGATGGTACACACTGCTGTTACTGAGCGTCGGTGGGGGGAGGGAGGGGATGGTACACACTGCTGTTACTGAGCGTCGGTGGGGGGGAGGGAGGGGATGGTACACACTGCTGTTACTGAGCGTCGGTGGGGGGGAGGGAGGGAATGGTACACACTGCTGTTACTGAGCGTCGGTGGGGGGAGGGAGGGCATGGTACACACTGCTGTTACTGAGCGTCGGTGGGGGGAGGGAGGGCATGGTACACACTGCTGTTACTGAGCGTCGGTGGGGGAGGGAGGTGATGGTACACACTGCTGTTACTGAGCGTCGGTGTGGGAGGGAGAGGGCATGGTACACACTGCTGTTACTGAGTGTGGGTGGGGGGGAGGGAGGGGATGGTACACACTGCTGTTACTGAGCGTCGGTGGGGGGGAGGGAGGGGATGGTACACACTGCTGTTACTGAGCGTCGGTGGGGGGAGGGAGGGCATGGTACACACTGCTGTTACTGAGCGTCGGTGGGGGGAGGGAGGGCATGGTACACACTGCTGTTACTGAGTGTGGGTGGGGGGGAGGGAGGGGATGGTACACACTGCTGTTACTGAGCGTCGGTGGGGGGGGAGGGAGGGAATGGTACACACTGCTGTTACTGAGCGTCGGTGGGGGGGAGGGAGGGCATGGTACACACTGCTGTTACTGAGCGTCGGTGGGGGGAGGGAGGGCATGGTACACACTGCTGTTACTGAGCGTCGGTGGGGGGAGGGAGGGGATGGTACACACTGCTGTTACTGAGCGTCGGTGGGGGAGGGAGAGGGCATGGTACACACTGCTGTTACTGAGCGTCGGTGGGGGAGGGAGGGGATGGTACACACTGCTGTTACTGAGCGTCGGTGGGGGAGGGAGGTGATGGTACACACTGCTGTTACTGAGCGTCGGTGGGGGGAGGGAGGGGATGGTACACACTGCTGTTACTGAGCGTCGGTGGGGGAGGGAGAGGGCATGGTACACACTGCTGTTACTGAGCGTCGGTGGGGGAGGGAGTGGTTGTTTGTGGATGTGGCGCTGGGCTGCTTTGCCTTGGCTGGTGTCAAGCTTCTTGAGCGTTGTTGGGGCTGCAGCCATCCAGGTAAGTGGGGAATATTCCATCACATTCCTGGCTTGTGCTTTGTAGACAATGTAGGCTTTGGGGAGTCAGGAAGTGAGTTACTCACCGCAGTATTCCTAGCCTCTGACCTGCTACCCACTGTACTTATGTCCTGAGTCCAGTTGAGTCAATGGTAACCTCCAGGATGTTGACACTGATGGCAACACCATTGAATGTTAAGGGGCAATGGTTAGATATCTTTTATTGGAGACAGTCATTGCCTGGCATTTGTATGGTGTGAATGTTACTTGCCACCTGTCAGCCCAAGCCTGTGTATTGTCCAGATCTTGTTGCAATTAAACACGGACTGCGTCAGTATCTGAGGAGTCGTGAATGGTGCTGAACATTGTGGAATCATCGGTGAACATCCTCACATCTGACCTTGTGACAGAGGAAAGTCATGGATGAAGCAGCTGAAGATGTTTGGACTTAGCACGCTCCCCGGAGGGACTCCTGCAGAGATGTCCTGGAGCTAAGATGACTGACCTCCAACATCCACAACCATCTTTTTATGTGCCAGGTATAACTCCAATCAGTGAAGGGTTTGCCCTCCGATACTCATTAATTCCAGTTTTGCCAGGGCTCCTTGATGCCACATTTGATCAAATGCGGCCTTGATGTCAAGGACTGTCCCTCTCCCCTCCCCTCCCCTCCCCTCCCCTCTGGAATTCAGCTCTTTTGTCCATGTTTGAACCAAGGCTGTAATGAGATCAGGAACTGAGTAACCCTGGGGAAACCCAAACTGGATGTCACAAAGCAAGTTGTTGGTGAGCAGGTACTGCTTGATAGCCCTGTTGATGACCCCCTTCCATCACTTTGCTGATGATTGAGAGTAGACTGATGGGGCAGTAATTGGCCGGGTTGGATTTGTCCTGCTTTTTGTGTGCAGGACATACCTGGGCAATTTTCCATATTGTTGGGTAGATGCCAGTGTTATAACTGTACTGGAAGAGCTTGGCTAGGGGGAGCAAGTTCTGCAGCACACGTCTTCAGTATTATTGCCGGAATGTTATCAAAGCCCATTGCCATTGCAGTATCCAGTGTCTCCAGCCATTTCTTGAGATCACATGGAGTGAACTGAATTGGCTGAAGACTGATATCTGTGATGCACTGGAGGAGCCCAACATGGATCATCCACTTGACACTTCTGACTGAAGATCGTTGCGAATGCATCGGCCTTATCTTTTGCACTGATGTGCTGGGCTCCTCCATCGTTGAGGATGGGGATAATTGTGCAGCCTATTCCTGTAGTAAACTGTTTAATTGTCCACCACCATTCACAACTGGATGTGAAAGGACTGCAGAGTTTCGATCTAATCTGTTGGTTGTGGGATCCTCAGTTCTGTCTATCACTTGCTGTTTATGCCATTTGGCACGCAAATAGTCCTGTTTGGTAGCTTCACCAAGATGACACCTCATTTTTAGGCATGGCCTCCTGCACTATCCATTGAACCAGGGTTGATCCCCTGGATTGATGGTAATGGCTGAGTGGGAGATATATTAGGCTATGAGGTTACAGATTGTGCTGGAGTACAGTTCTGCTGTTGTTTATGGACCACAGCACCTCATGGATGCCCAGTCTTGAGCTGCTAGATCGGTTTGAAGTCTGTCCTATTTAGCATGATGATAATGACACACAACACAATGGAGGTTATTCTCAATGTGAAGGCAGGACTTTGTCTCCACAAGGACAGTGTGATGGTCACTTTTACCTAGAGTGTCATGGACAGATGCTTCTGCAGACAATTGAGGGGTCAGGATAAGGTCATCATGTTGGTTCTGTCACAGACCCAGTCCAACAGTCAAGGCCAACAGCTGTTCCAAAAGCATTTTCTTTCTGAAAATTGAACTCCAGTTAATGTTAGGAGTTAATCCATGTTTGACAGATTAGTACAATCCAACATTTTAAAGGCAAGCACTGAATTAGGAGTCTCCAAGCAGAATCTTAGTGATCTTGCACATGGTCTGTTAAATTCCATTTTACATTCTTTAACTGAGTATACATCTGACTTTCTAAATTTATCAAAGTCTGACCATGCCTCAAATACATTTAATAAGTCATCTTTATTATCAACTCGATCCACACATTTCTAGGACTTCCAAACCTTCCTCAATGTCCAACTATTGGTGATCGAGCTCTGAGAATACTTTACATCTCATCTAGCTTCCAGTAGGAAGTGCCTATATCACATGATTCTTTTTCATTCATAGAATCCCTACAGCGTGGAAGGTGGCCATTCAGTTTATCGAGTCCACAGTGACTCGCTGACGAGCATACCACCCAAACCCACCTTCCCACCCTTTCCCTGAAACCCTGCATTTCCCTTGGCTGATCTATCTAGTCTGCACATCTCTGGACACTATGAGTAAATTAGCATGGCTGATCCGCCTAACCTGCACATCTTTGGACTGTGGGAAGAAACCGGAGCATCCAAAGGAAACCCACAAAATATGGGGAGAATGTGCAAACTCCACACAGACAAGGGTGGAATTGAGCCTGGGTCCCTGGTGCTGTGAGGCAACAGCACTAACTAATGAGCCAGCATGCTCCCCCTCAACTCTGTCAACATATCCACTTCACTTTTCCATTTATCAGGAGGTTCAACTTCAAAGGACACTGTTTTCTGACACCTTGCACTTGATTTCAGCCATTTTCCCAACAAAAAGAAATCTCACTATTCCAATCCCACCTTCCAGCTCCTACCCTTAGTTATCAATGTTAACACAATACAAGCCCATTGCTAAGATTGAAACTAATCTGTGTATCTTTCCTTTTGTGGAGAAATTGTCTTGCAGGCCTCAGTCACTCCCTTTCACCCCACACTCAGGTTTACAGGTGGTCCCTAGATGTGTGTGCTTCAACAATTAATAGCTTCCATCTGCTTCCTCTTAACTTTAAATAAAGTCATTGCCAAACTCTAACAGTTCCTGGGGAACAGTGGTTGTCACAGCTTGTGGTATTGGTTTGATTGAATGTTGAGAGTTTGTTCACACTGTTTAAATCTCACAGCTTTGCACAAATCCCTTTGTATTTTCACAGGTTTTTCAACGGCGAAAGGATGGATCAGTGAATTTTTTCCAAGGTTGGGATGCTTACAAGGATGGCTTTGGGAAGATTACAGGAGAGCATTGGTTGGGTAAGTGTGTGTGTGTGTGTGTGTGTGTGTGTTCACTGAGTCATAGTTGACGCACAGTAATTGGGTCAATGGCTAATAGGATGCCTACCATGTGGAAGTAGGCCATTTGTCCCATCAAGTTCACACCAATACTGCAAAGAGGATCCCACCTAGACCCACCTCCCATTCCCTGCATTTCCCAGGCTAACTCATCTAGTCTGTACATCCCTGGACACAATTGGCAATTTAGCATGGTCAATCCATCTAACCTGCACATCTTTGGATTGTGAGAGGAAACTGGAGTACCTGGGGGAAACCCACACAGACACAGGGAGAACGTACAAACTCCAACAGACAGTCGCCCGAGGCTGGAATCGAACCTGGGTCTCTGAGGCAGCAGTGCTAAACACTGAGCCACCGTGGTTCATTTACATAAAAACTGGTTTGGCTGCTAATGTTCCACAGACAATTTCTGCTAAAATATCAGCTGAGATGCCGTGTAATTACATCAGCCCATGTCTCATTCAGAATCAGACAGAAAAACAGAATTTTCTGGGAAAACTCAGCAGGTCTGGCACCATTTGTGGAGAGAGAAAGCAGGGTTAATATTTTGGGTCCAGTCACTCCTCTTCAGAACAGCTGTGAACATCTCTCCACAGGTGTTCCCGGTGTTCCGAGCAATTTCTTTCTTGTTTCTTGTTCAAAATTGATGGGATTCCTATCACATTAAGTCCACAAGGTAAAGGAGTGAAGCTGATAGCATTTTTATGATTATATAAATTCCACATTACCCACTCCACAGGATTAGCAATACCATCAGACTGAGGATGGGTTAATCCAGCTGATTTGAGCTTGGTAAGTTTTGAATACAAGACCCTGTTTGATCAAACATTGACAACTAATGCACGTTGTCATGGGCAACAATCCCTTGAATCATTTGTGGGAATTATAACTCAATTCACTTTCTCTAATTAAACATTACAGGCAGGTAAAAGATGATTTTCTGGACAATGAACGCAAAGCTGCATAACTCAATCTGTTCCACTGCTCAGTATTGTAGTCAAAACAACTTATATACATTCCCTGAGTAAATGCAGCAGATGATTTATTTCTTACATATGGTTTTGAAGGATTCCAGTGAGGGTGAGGCAGATGGTTCACTCTTCACTCTCGGTCAATATATACTGGAGTTTGTATGTTGCCTGCATAATTGTCATAATCTTCCTCTCTGTGCTACTTAATCCATGCAGAGAATTGGTAAATTCCTCATGGAAGAAATTAAGAAATAATTGCATTTCAACAGTGCTTTTCACAATCTCAGTAGATCCTAAACTATTTTATAGCCAATTAAGCACATTTCAAGTGTAATCACTGTTGTAAATGTAAGGAAAACAGTGTTAACGCCACAGAGCAGACTCTCACCAACAGCAATGCAATAACAATGGCATAACCTGCTTTTTTTTCCCACGATGGTATTGTTTGAGGGTTAAATATTAGCTGGGATATCAAGGAAATCACCCCCTCTTTTGGTCAGATCCTCAGTATTGAGCGGGGAGATACGTTCTCAGTTTAATGTCGTATCTGAAAAAGACAGTACTCCTAAACTCAGCTTAGCCGTCTGCATTTTGTGCTCAAGTATTTGTAGAGGAATTAAACACTCACAGCCTCAGTCACATGATTGCAAGTGTCACCAATTGAGCGACAGTTAACAGCCAGGAATTACTCCTCGGTAGGACATTGGGAAGGTGTGCTCAAGGATCACCCAATGTTTCCATTATTTGCCACAACATTTCCGAGCGGTGGCCCCTTCAATCAGATTTCGATCCTGACTCTGGAATTAAAATTCCTCTTGCAAACCTGTGTGCCTTCACTGGCTCACACAGACTTCTCATTGTACAATGGGCAGTCACCCCAGCAAAGGAAGGAGGAGATCAGACGGATCATTGGCTGTAAGGTTTAGAATCCTCCTCTGCTCCTAGTAACACCCTCCAAACACCATTAACCTCCTTCTCTAGAGACCCAATAACAATAGACAATAGACAATAGATGCAGGAGTAGGCCATTCAGCCCTTCGAGCCTGCACCACCATTCAATATGATCATGGCTGATCATCCTGAATCAGTATCCTCTTCCTGCCTTATCTCCATAACCCTTGATTCCACTATCCTTGAGAGCTCTATCCAACTCTTTCTTAAATGGATCCAGAGACTGGAACTCCACTGCCCTCTGGGGCAGAGCGTTCCACACAGCCACCACTCTCTGGGTGAAGAAGTTTCTCCTCATCTCTGTCCTAAATGGTCTACCCCGTATTTTTAAGCTGTGTCCTCTGGTTCGGCACTCACCCATCAGCGGGAACATGTTTCCTGCCTCCAGAGTGTCCAATCCTTTAATAATCTTATATGTCTCAATCAGATCCCCTCTCAGTCTCCTAAACTCAAGGATATACAAGGCCAGTCGCTTCAGTCTTTCAGTGTAAGATAATCCCGCCATTCCAGGAATTGACCTCGTGAACCTACGCTGCACTCCCTCAATAGCCAGAATGTCTTTCCTCAAATTTGGAGACCAGAACTGCACACAGTAACTTCCCTCTGACCTGGATAACTACTCATTCTAATGTCTATATCCCTCCAGGTAGCCAATGCCCCTGATTCACCGTGTTCACAGACTGTCTTCACTTTCACCGTAGGTCTGAAGCGAATTCACGCTCTCACCATTCAGTCACACTATGAGCTCCGGATAGAGATGGAAGACTTTGAAAATGGCACCGCCTATGCTCAGTATGGGACGTTTGGGATTGGACTGTTCTCCGTTGACCCAGAGAGAGATGGCTACCCATTAACCGTGGCGGGGTATTCTGGAACTGCAGGTCTATCTTAACACCCTTTCTAATTGACTGATAGGGTCCAGGGAGGTGATGAGGGGGCATGGGATTATTGAGGAGCTGAGGTGGGTGCAAAGGGGGGAAGGGTTGCGGGTAAGGAAGAGATGAGCAAAGGAGGCTATGCCGAGGAGCGAGGGATGCAGATGCAGGCTAACTGATGTCTTGCCATTAGTGACGTACAGGACTTTAGAAATGTGACATACAAGCCAATTTGGCAGCAGGAAATTCTCAGAAACAAGAATATGATAATAACCAGACAAATTTCGATTAATGACTGTAGCTCAAAGATAAATTTTGTTCAGGACCCCTGGGAGAACCTGCATACTCCTCTGAAATAAAGGGATCTTATACATCGCCTGAGAGGGCAAAGGCGATCTCAGATTAATGTCTCATCCAAAAAAGCATACCTCCAACTATGCAACATTCCCTCAGCCCTGACCCTCTGACAGTGCGGTACTCCCTCAGCACTGACCCTCTGACAGTGCGGTACTCCCTCAGCACTGACCCTCTGACAGTGCGGTACTCCCTCAGCACTGACCCTCTGACAGTGAGGCACTCCCTCAGCACTGACCCTCCAACAGTACAGCACTTCCTCAGCACTGACCCTCCAACTGTGCCCGCTCCCTCAGCACTGACCCTCCGACAGTACGGCACTCCCTCAGCACTGACCCTCTGACAGTGCGGCACTCCCTCAGCACTGACCCTCTGACAGTGCAGTGCTCCCTCAGCACTGACCCTCCGACAGTGCGGCGCTCCCTCAGCACTGACCCTCCGACAGTGCTGCACTCCCTCAGCACTGACCCTCTGACAGTACGGCACTTCCTCAGCACTGACCCTCTGACAGTGCAGCACTCCCTCAGCAATGACCCTCCGGCAGTGCGGCACTCCCTCAGCAATGACCCTCCGGCAGTGCGGCACTCCCTCAGCACTGACCCTCCGACAGAGCGGAACTCCCTCAGCACTGACCCTCCGACAGAGTGTCATTCCCTCAGCACTGACCCTCCGACAGAGTGTCATTCCCTCAGCACTGACCCTCCGACAGAGCGGCACTCCCTCAGCACTGACCCTCCGACAGAGCGGCACTCCCTCAGCACTGACCCTCCGACAGAGCAGCACCCTCTCAGCACTTACCCTCTGACAATGCGGCACTCCCTCAGCACTGACCATCTGACAGTGCGGCACTCTCTCAGCGCTGACCCTCTGACTGAGCGGCACTCCCTCAGCACTGACCCTCTGACAGTGCGGTACTCCCTCAGCACTGACCCTCCAACAATGCAGCACTCCCTCAGTACTGACCCTCTGACAGTGCGGCACTCCCTCAGCACTGACCCTCTAACAGTGCGGCACTCCCTCAGCACTGTGCAGGGATTGGCAGCCTGTATTGAGTCCTCATGTCCGTGGAGTGAGCGCTCTTGACTGAGTCGCAGCCAATAACACAACATGCGTTGAGCAATCAAGGGTTTTCAGATATAAAAACAAAAACCGAAGTTGCTGAAAAATCTCAGCAGGTCTGGCAGCATCTGCGGAGAGAAATCGGAGTTAATGTTTCAGGTCCAACGACCCTTGTTTGGAACTCGTAGTAACTAGGAAAAGGTTGGTATTTATGCAGAAAATTGAGTGGGGGGGGGGAGGGATAGGCGAGAGTTAAAGATAGGTGGAGATAGAGACCAAAGAGAGAGAGGACCACAGTTGGACAGACACTTCAGTTCAGACTGTTGTTTTGGTGCAGCTTTTCTGTAGGAATGATGAGGAGGAGCTGGCGTTGGACTTGAGTGTACAATGTTAAAAATCACACAACACCAGGTTATAGTCCAACAGGTTTATTTGGAAATACAAGCTTTCAAATAGACAATAGACAATAGGTGCAGGAGTAGGCCATTCTGCCCTTCGAGCCTGCACCACCATTCAATATGATCATGGCTGATCATCCTTAATCAGTATCCTGTTCCTGCCTTATCTCCATAACCCTTGATTCCACTATCCTTGAGAGCTCTATCCAACACTTTCTTAAATGGATCCAGAGACTGGGCCTCCACTGCCCTCTGGGGCAGAGTATTCCACACAGCCACCACTCTCTGGGTGAAGAAGTTTCTCCTCATCTCTGTCCTAAATGGTCTACCCCGTATTTTTAAGCTGTGTCCTCTGGTTCGGCACTCACCCATCAGCGGAAACATGTTTCCTGCCTCCGGAGTGTCCAATCCTTTAATAATCTTATATGTCTCAATCAGATCCCCTCTCAGTCTTCTAAACTCAAGGGTATACAAGCCCAGTCGCTCCAGTCTTTCAGTGTAAGGTAATCCCGCCATTCCAGGTATTGACCTCGTGAACCTACGCTGCACTCCCTCAATAGCCAGAATGTCTTTCCTCAAATTTGGAGACCAGAACTGCACACAGTACTCCAGGTGTGGTCTCACCAGGGCCCTGTACAGCTGCAGAAGAACCTCTTTGCTTCTATACTCAATCCCTCTTGTTATGAAGGCCAGCATGCTATTAGCTTCTTCACTACCTGCTGTACCTGCATGCTTGCCTTCATTGACTGGTGTACAAGAACACCCAAATCTCTCTGTACTGCCCCTTTACCTAACTTGACTCCATTTAGGTAGTAATCTGCCTTCCTGTTCTTGCCACCAAAGTGGATAACCATACATTTATCTACATTAAACTGCATTTGCCATGCATCTGACCACTCACCTAACCTGTCCAGGTCACCCTGTAATCTCCTAACATCCTCCTCACATTTCCCCCTGCCACCCAGTTTAGTATCATCAGCAAATTTGCTAATGTTATTACTAATACCATCTTCTATATCATTAACATAGCGCTGCTTCTTCATCAGCTGGTTGTGGGGCAGGATCATAGGACACAGAATTTATAGCAAAAGATCAGTGTCATGCAACTAATGCGATATATTGAATGTGCCTAGATTGCTGTTAAGTCTTTCATCTTTTAGAAGGGTATCAAGTTTCGGTTCATTAATCTGTAAATCCCAGAACTTCTTTCAAGTCACACTCCTGAGATAACTTAAGGTTTTATAAAAAAAAAGTGACATCTCAGTTCAGACAAGTTAGGTGTGTACAATATATTGCATCAGTTGTATGACACTATAATCTTTTGCTATAAATTCTCTGTGTTATGAACCTACTCCACTAGCCACCTGATGAAGGAGCAGCGCTCCGAAAGCTAGTGCTTCCAAATAAACCTGTTGGACTATAACCCGGTGTTGGGTGATTTTTAACTTTCAGTAGGAAGGAATCGCACACCGTGAGAAACTGCGTGTTGTTTGTTCCATTGCAGTAATCCCTGTTTTTTACTGTCATCAGGGGACTCCCTCATCAAACACAACGGTATGAGATTCACCACCAAGGACCACGACAATGATCACTCTGAGAATAACTGTGCTACTTTTTACCATGGTGCCTGGTGGTACCACAACTGCCACACCTCCAACCTCAACGGCCAATATCTGAAGGGCCATCACATCTCATATGCAGATGGTATCGAGTGGTCCTCCTGGACTGGATGGCAATACTCCCTCAAATTCATTGAGATGAAGATTAGGCCAAGGAACGGAGGCCAGTGACGAGAGATTCAACTATGAGACCTTTTAACCCTTAATTGTTGCAAATGAGTCCATGAAACACTTTAACACAGCTCCAGCAAAATAATACACACACTCACTTACACACTCAGTTCTACACCTTTATAAACTCTCACTCACTTACACACTCACTTACACACTCAGTTATACACCTTTATAAATTCTCACTCACACACATCACACACTCATTTATACACCTTTATAAACTCTCACACACACATTCACTTACACATTCATTTATACACCTTTATAAACTCTCACTCACACACACACTCACTTACACACTCAGTTATACACCTTTATAAATTCTCACACACACATCACACACTCATTTATACACCTTTATAAACTCTCACACACACATTCACTTACACACTCATTTATACACCTTTATAAACTCTCACTCACACACACACTCACTTACACACTCATTTATACACCTTTATAAACTCTCTCACACACACACTCACTTACACACTCATTTATACATCTTTATAAACTCTCACTCACACACACACTCACTTACACACTCATTTATACACCTTTATAAACTCTCACACACACACTCACTTACACACTCATTTATACACCTTTATAAACTCTCACTCATACACACACTCACTTACACACTCATTTGTACACCTTTATAAACTCTCACTCACACACACACTCACTTACACACTCATTTATACACCTTTATAAACTCTCACACACACACTCACTTACACACTCATTTGTACACCTTTATAAACTCTCACTCACACACACACTCATTTATACATTCACTTAGACACCATTGTAAACTCATTTATCTACACATACTCACTTAGGCACTAATTTACACAGCATTATAAACTCTCACTCATATACACTCATTTACACATTCACTTACATATTATTATAAACTCTCACTTATCTAAGTACACATACTTACACACTCACTTACACACCATTGTAAATTCTCACTCGTGTACACACTCACTTCCAAATTCTCTCTCACACACAGTCAAAGTCACTAACACATGGATGCATTCAAAAACCTTCACACACACACACACACACACAAACTCTCATTCTCATTCACAAATGCACATGCACACTCACATTCTCAGTAGCAAACCCTCTCACATGCACATGTGGACTCGCACTCTTAAACACAAACACCACACTCACTGTCACACATACTCTCACATGCCCACACACACAAACTTCCATTCACATTTTCCAACACACACACTCACTGACACACACACACAAACACACACACACTCTCTCTCTCCCTCTCTCACAGCCCCTCACAAAAAAGCTCACATACACCTTCTCTTGCACACATACAAATGTAAAACACCAACATGTTCACGTCTACACTGTGAGGAGAGATGATGTAAACTGTGCTTGTATTATCTGGAGTATAAAGGGTTATTGGGTGATTGGTTTGAGTATTTATGATTTTGAAAATAATTTTGAAAGGTAACTGGAGAAATGTTTCCACTGGTGGAGTGTGTGGGCGGGGTGGCTGGGACGTCTAGGACAGGAAATACAAGCTTAAAAACAGAGCCAGATCTTTAGGGAAAGATTTATTTGCACAAAGGGTGATAGACGTATGTAACTCCTTCCCACCACAAGTGTAGAACCTACTGAATTACTAACTAAATCTGATGGAGAAAGATATTTGTTGGAGATGGATATGAAAGGATATGGATTCATGGCAAATGGATGGAGTTAGGATGCAGTTCAGCCATGATCTTACTGAGTGGTAGGACAGACCTGAGGGGCTGAATGGTCTCCTCCTGTTCCCATGATTCTATATAGACAGACATATAGATGTTTTATATATTGCTAGGTGCTGCTATGGTGATAACATGAAGCATCCATCTCACCCTTTAAAATGTCCAGTTCCTTTTTCATCTAACTGTTCCTGCATTTACATAAGGAACACGTGCTGCCAAATAGTGTCAGGGTCCCATTGTTGGAGAAATGAGAATTGAGATTAAGATCAATTACAGCAGAAAGTGGCGATGAACCTTGGATCAAAGGGGGAAGCCCTTTTGGATTAGATTCACCTGAAATTTTGAGAGATTAAGGGTAAGTGACAGAGCTGTTTGCAAAGAAACAAATTCTTCAGGTTGGATAATCAAACATTCGGGTTAGAATTTTCAGGAGTGAAATTGGGAAATATGTCCTCTATCTTCAAAAGCTGGGCTCCTGCAAACAGCACTGGTGCTGGATTAATTATTCATTTTAAGAGAAGTTTGGGGTACCAAACTTGAATATTGTTGAAGAGAGACGTAAGTTGCAGAATTTTTTTATCTTGAACGCATCTTGACAAATACAAGAATGCCATATTTCAAACAATCGTAGCAGTTTGTATTAGAGGAGAAAAGGGTGGCTAGTTGTGATGTTAATTTTAAATCTGGGATTGACACATTTTCATTACGTAATGGTATTAAGGAATATGGGGTAAAGGCAGAGAGCTGGAATTATGTCCCTGATCAGCCACGACCTCTTGAATGCTAGAATAGGCTTGAGGGATAGAATGGCCTTTTCCTGTTCCTATGTCTCCCCCTGTGAGCTACCCAAGTTCTTTTTGGTGAATATTGTTTGTGAGACCATGGATTTGCTGTGATGTTTTCACTGTCGTGGAAATGCTTATTCAAAATGAAGCAATTACTTCCAGTGTTTTAATGCTTTCATCTCTAGTTTGACTAAAATTTCTAAACCTCACATCACAGCCTTTCCTAAATTATGGTGAATCAATCCAAGGCTCTATTTGTTATGACACTCCTGGATCCATGTGAAGTTAATGAGGACAGACATCAACTGAAAGACTGACACTATTACTCAGGGTGACACCTGGGTTTACAGGACCACATGATCTTCTGAACATCGATTGCACAGAGCTGTCACGTTAGCAGGGATTTGGCAGACTAAACCGACATCATCTGAAGATTAGCCGAATGAGAGGTGATCCCACTGAAATGTGTAAAATTATAGGAGGGTTTGACAGTGTAGCTTCTGAGAGGCTGTTTCCCTTAGTTGGAGGGTCTCGATTTCAGATGCCATGGTCTCATGATTAGGAGATCCAGACAGAATATCTTCATAGTGTCATACAGCACAGAAACAGACCCTTTAGTCCATCTAGCCCATGCCAACCATGTTCCCAAACTAAACCAATACCACCTGCCTGCGTTTAAACATAGAACATAGAACAGTACAGCACAGAAGAGGCCCTTCAGCCCACGATGTTGTACCGACCATTGATCCTCATGTAAGGTAAACCTAATGTACAGACCCTCAAATTTCTGTGACCAAATGCATGTCTAGCAGTCTCTTAAATATCCCCAATGACCTCGATTCCACAACTGCTGCTGGCAACGCATTCCATGCTCTCACAACTCTCTGTGTAAAGAACCCGCCTCTGACATCCCCTCTATACTTTCCGCCAAACAGCTTAAAACTATGACCCCGTATTCCTGAGATGCTGCCTGGCCTGCTGTGCTTTGAGCAGCAACACATTTGCAACTCTATCTATGCCTCTCATTATCTTGTACATCTCAGGTTCCCTCTCTTCCTCCTTTTTTCCAATGAAAAACGTCCGAGCTCAGTCAACTGCTCTTCGTAAGATACGCCCTCCAGTCCAGGCAGCATCCTGGTAAACCTCCTCTGAACCCTCTCCGAAGCATCCACATCTTTCCTATAATAGGGCGACCAGAACTGGACACAATACTCCAAGTGCGGTCTAACCAAAGTTTTATAGAGCTGCAACAAGATCTCACGGCTCTTAAACTCAATCCCCCTGTTAATGAAAGCCAAAACGCCATGTGCTTTCTTAACAAACCTGTCCACCTGGGTGGCAATTTTAAGGGATCTATGTACCTGCACACCAAGATCCTGCTGTTCCTCCACGCTGCCAAGAATCCGGTCTTTAATCCTGTACTCAACTTTCAAGTTCGACCTTCCAAAATGCATCACTTTGCATTTATCCAAGTTGAACTCCATCTGCCACCTCTCAGCCCATCTCTGCATCCTGGCAATGTCACACTGCAGCCTACAACAGTCCTCTATACTGTCAACGACACCTCCAACCTTTGTGTTATCTGCAAACTTGCTGACCCATCCTTCAATCTCCTCATCCAAGTTATTAATAAAAATTACAAAGAGTAGGGGCCCAAGAACAGAGCCCTGTGGAACACCACTCACCACTGACTTCCAGGCAGAGTGCTTTCCTTCCACTACCACTCGCTGTCTTCTGTCAAACAGCCAATTCTGTATCCAGACAGCTAAATTTCCCTGTATCCCATTCCTCCTGACCTTCTGAATGAGCCTACCATGGGGAACCTTATCAAATGCCTTACTGAAGTCCATACACACCACATTCACCGCTCGACCCTCATCAATTTTGGCCCATATCGTTCCAAATCTTTCCTATTCACGAACTTATCCAAATGTCTTTTAAATGTTGTCACTGTACCTGCATCCATCACCTGATCTGGCAGTTCATTCCACACACTAACCACACACTTTGTAAAAACATTGCCCCTCATGTCCTTTTTAAATCTAGCTCCCCTCATCTTAACAATATGCTCAGTGGTTTTGAAATCCCTCACTCTAAGGAAAAGACCTTTGCTGTTCACCTTACCTAGTCCTTCATGATTTTATAAACCTCTGTAAGGTCACCCCTCGAACTCTTACACTCCAGTGAAAAAGTCCCAGTCTCTCCTTACAACTCGAACCCTCATTCCTGGCAATATGCTGGTAAATCGTTTTTGAACCCTCTCCAGTTTAATAATAACCTTCCTATAACGGGACGACCAGAACTGTGAGCAGTACTTCAGAAAAGGCCTCACCCACATCTTAAACAACCATAATATGACGTCCCAATTCCAATACCCAAAGGTCTGAGCAATAAAGAAAAGTGTGCTAAATGTCTTCCTAACAACCCTGTTCACCTGTGATGCAACTTTCAAAGAATTATGTATCTCAACCCCTAGGTCTCACTCTGTTCTACAACACTACGCAACGCCCTCCCAGTGTTTGTTTTACCAAAATGCATTTCCTCGCATTTCACCAAATTAAATTCCACCTGCGACTCCTCAGCCCATTGATCCAATTGATCAAGATTCCTTTGGAATCCTAGATAACCTTCTTCACTTTCCACTACACCACCAGTTTTGGTGTCAGCTGCAAACTTACTAACCATGCCTCCTATATTCCCATCCAAATCATTCATATAAATCACAAACAATAGTGGACACAGTACTGATCCCTGTGGAACACCACTGATCACAGACCTCCAGTCCAAAAAAATGAACCCTGCACCACCTCCCTCTGTATCCCACTGTAAAGGCAATTTGTATCCAATTAGCAAGTTCACCCTGAATCCCGTGTGATCTAACTTCACTAACCAGTCTACCATACAGAGCCTTGTCAAAGGCTTTACTAAAGTCCAAGTAAACACCTACTGCTCTGCCCTCATCAATCTTTTTGATTACTTCCTCAAAAAACTCAATCAAGTTTGTGTGGCATGATTTCCCATGCACAAAGTCATGGCTGACTATCCCTAATCAGTCCTTGCCTCCTCAAATGCATGTAAATCCGACCTTTCCGAATCACCTCCAACAACTTACCCACCACCAACGTCAGACTGACTCTAAGGGTTGTGAAATTTTGGAATTCTGCAAACCAGAGCACTGTAGTTGCTCAGCCATTGCGTCTACTGAAGACAGAGATCAAAATAAATTTGGACAAGAAGGGATATATAGACCAGGCGGGAAGATGGAGCTGAGCTGAAGATCAACAATGATCTGCTTGAATGGGGAAGAAGACACTGACAGCTGGACAGTCTCCTCCTGAACCTACTTCTTATGTTTTTTTAAACTAGGCTTCAATTCTCTTCATTATTGAAGATTGACGAGTAATCTGAGCGTAATGTTCAAAATGTTAAAAGGATTTGATCCAGATAACAGTTTCCTCTGGTGAGATTGGTCAAGAACAATGGGTTTTTCTCAAAACTGATAATAAAATTCTTGAACGCTGACTCCCAAAAGGTTTAGGTTTAGGTTACTCACAGTGTGGAAACAGGCCCTTCGGCCCAACAAGTCCACACTGACCCGTCGAAGCGCAACCCACCCATACCCCTACATTTACCCCTTACCTAACACTACGGGCAATTTAGCATGGCCAATTCACCTGACCCGCACGTCTTTGGACTGTGGGAGGAAACCGGAGCACCCGGAGGAAACCCACGCAGACACGGGGAGAATGTGCAAACTCCACACAGTCAGGAATTGAACCCGGGTCTCAGGCGCTGTGAGACAGCAGTGCTAACCACTGTGCCACCGTGCCGCCCACTAAAGTAAAAAGGTAGAGGGTGCTGGGAGTTAATTGGAATGCTTAAGTCTGAGATAAATAACTTTTTAATTATTTAATTGAGAGGATCAAGTGGTCCGGAGCAAATTGAGTTGAGGTCCTCAGCCCAACCATCTTCAGTTGCTTCGTTAATGACCTGCCCTCTATTGTAAAGTGGGGATATGTGCTAATGATTACACAGTGTTCAGTACTGTATATGACTGCTCAGATACTGAAGCAGTCCGTAATCAAAGGCAACAGACTTGGGTGATAAATGACCAGCAACATTTGTACCACACAATGCCAGGCAGTGATCATCCCCTGCTAATGTAGTCAACTCAGCCACATTAGGGAGATTTAAACAATCCTTGGATAAGCACATGGATGATGATGGGATAGTGGAGGGGGACGAACTGAGAATAGTTCACAGGTCGGCCCAACATCGAGGGCCGAAGGGCCTGTTCTGCGCTGTATTGTTTTATGTTCTATAAGTGAGAAACGAATCATCAGCCCTGGCATTCAGGTGATGTCTATTACTGAATTTCCCTGCCGGGCAAAATCTTGGGGATTACCATTTACCAGAAACCTCACTGGACCAGCCTTAAAACATACTGTGACCACGAGCAGATCAGAGGCTAGGAAGTTTGCAGCTTGTAACTGACCTCAAGTCTCCTTAAAGCCTGTCTAGCACCTACAAGGCACAAGGCAAGCATGCATTCAAATACCCCACTCTTGCTAAGTAGAGCTTCAATAACATTTAAGGCCATCCAGGTCAAAGCAGCCTGTTTGATCAGCACCTCATTCATCATTTTAAACAATTACTGTCTCCATCACTAACACACAGGGGAAGTAATGTGTACTCTTTAAAAAATATACTGCACCAAGGTTCCTTCAATAGCACTCACCAAAACCATAATCGTCACGACCTGATTGGATGTGGGCATCAGATACCTGGGAACACCACCCTCCAAGCCACTCCCCACCCTGACGTGGAAATATATCAGGGAGAAAGTGAGGACTGCAGATCAGAGCTGAAAATGTGTTGCTGGAAAGGCGCAGCAGGTCAGGCAGCATCCAAGGAGCAGGAGAATCGACGTTTCAGGCATGAGCCCTTACTTGGATGCTGCCTGACCTGCTGCGCTTTTCCAGCAACACATTTTCAGCTTGGAAATATATCACCATTCCTTCACTGTCACTGGGGCAAAATCCTGAAATTCCCTTCCTAACAACATTGTTTGTCAGCCTACCCCAGACAGACTGCAGCGTTCCAACAGGCTGGGTCACCTCCACCTACTCAATGCTTGACAAATGCTGATTTTACTGTCAACACCCATAGGCCTTGAGCAAATAAGGAAAATCGATCAGAATGCTGGACTGTACAAGTGGGGTTGAATGGTCTCCATTCGTTCTGAATGTTCCCACGTGCAATCCACAAAAGAATAGAACTCACAGAAAGCTGTGTTTAAATGAGAGAGAGTGGAGTAATTATCCACAGCCACAGAAGATAACTGCTGTGACCTAAATGGCCAGGGATGTGGGGGGAGGGGTGAAGAGTGCTATCAAAGGAACTCTTAAAGTCCTCAGATCCCAATTTCTCCTCAACTCTGAGTAAGCCAAATCGAAGGATCGCATTGTTCAAATGTTTGACCTTTTAACCTGATTGATTATACAAAACCAAACTGTGTTCAAAGCTGGTGGGAATCTTTTCATCTTGATGACTAACAAAGGATAATTATCAAGCAGGCCTGCTGTGGTTTTTTTCTTCAATTTATTCTGTGATAGGATTTGGGTATTGACAGCATGGGCAACCAATTCTCAAACTGAGTTGCTTGCTTGGCCTGTTCATAGGCAGCTCAGAGAGAACCATGTTACACTGGGCCTGGAATCACATCTGGGCTAAACCAGACAAAGTCAACAGATTGCCTTCCCCCAGAAACATAAGTGAATGGGATGGGATTTTATGATGATCAATGATAGTTGTCATGTTTACCATTAGTGAGTCTAGCTTTATATTGCAGATTCATTTCCTGAATTTAAACTCCACCAGCTGTTGTGGTAGCATTAGCCTGGCCTAGAGTCCTAGCCTGGCCCTCTGGATTACATGGTAATCCCCGTGTACTACTGCATACCATGACACCCTTGCATGTAGATCTTTCATTAAAACATTCCACTTAACCCTCACACAATTGTCAATTATTCAACCAGTTATCATGTTCTACTACAATAAGGACCATTGGGAATCACGAATTAATTGCCACGAGGCTCATTGAGGATAGTAACAGGCAATGGCCTGGCCACCTGCAACTCATCACTTGAGACCCAGGTTCAAGTCCCACCTGCTCCAGAGGTGTGCAATACCACCCTCTGAACAGGGTGATTAGAAATATAGGTTCATTTAAAATAAAGCAGACTCAGGGATGGGTCTGTCTCAGGCTGGGAATAGCCTATACATGCTATGAGTAATCGGATCTTCTATAATGTGATGGTAGCGTTCTTGAGCAACCCCACATTATAGAAAAATCCCACTTTAGAAACAACACTTAAAGTATTGGCAATGCAATCACTTTACAGCCAATTTATATTTTAAAAGTTTGTGCTTCTTCTATTGTGTCAGAGCGAATTCACATTGAGGAAATGCATTATAGCAGAGTGACCTGTAGTGGCTCTATTTTGGTTTTCGGCAATAAGGTTTGTTCCTATCGAGTCAGGGTTCCTGACTTAATATATCTACGTTGATCTTTGTTTCAAAACTTCCATACATCGTATGGTGTTAATATGATGGGAAATACAGGGCAGAGCTGAAAATGTGTTGCTGGTTAAAGCACAGCAGGTCAGGCAGCATCCAAGGAACAGGAAATTCAACGTTTCGTGCATAAGCCCTTCATCAGGAATGAGGAGAGGGTGCCAAGCAGGCTAAGATAAAAGGTAGGGAGGAGGGACTTGGGGGAGGGGCGATAGAGATGTGATAGGTGGAAGGAGGCCAAGGTGAGGGTGATAGGCTGGAGTGGGGTGGGGGCGGAGAGGTCAGGAAGAAGATTGCAGGTTAGGAGGGCGGTGCTGAGTTGAGGGAACCGACTGAGACAAGGTGGGGGGAGGGGAAATGAGGAAACTGGAGAAATCTGAGTTCATTCCTTGTGGTTGGAGGGTTCCCAGGCGGAAGATGAGGCGCTCCTCCTCCAACCGTCGTGTTGTTATGTTCTGGCGATGGAGGAGTCCAAGGACCTGCATGTCCTCGGTGGAGTGGGAGGGAGAGTTAAAGTGTTGAGCCACGGGGTGGTTGGGTTGGTTGGTCCGGGCGTCCCAGAGGTGTTCTCTGAAGCGTTCCGCAAGTAAGCAGCCCGTCTCCCCAATATAGAGGAGGCCACATCGGGTGCAGCGGATGCAATAGATGATGTGTGTGGAGGTACAGGTGAACTTGTGGTGGATATGGAAGGATCCCTTGGGGCCTTGGAGGGAAGTGAGGGAGGAGGTGTGGGCGCAAGTTTTACATTTCCTGCGGTTGCAGGGGAAAGTGCTGGGAGTGGAGGTTGGGTTGGTGGGGGGTGTGGACCTGACGAGGGAGTCACGAAGGGAGTGGTCTTTGCAATTTCACCACCTGCTGTGATAGGATTCACACCCGGGTCTCCAGAACATTAGCGGTATCGCTTCCCCTCCCCATCCCACCTTAAGAAGCTGGAGAAGCAACAGATTTCCCAGTCACAGACTCACATTCCATTCAGGGAGCAGCCACACTTTATGGCAAATGGACCGGTCCACATAGGAACAGCCACACCTTATGGCAAATGGACCGGTCCACATAGGAACAGCCACACCTTATGGCAATTGGACTGGGTCACATAGGAACAGCCACACCTTATGGCAAATGGACCGGTCCACATAGGAACAGCCACACCTTATGGCAATTGGACTGGGCCACATAGGAACAGCCACACCTTATGGCAAATGGACCGGTCCACATAGGAACAGCCACACCTTATGGCAAATGGACCGGTCCACATAGGTCCTGCCACACCTCCACACACCCAGAGCCCCACTGGTCACTGGGTTGCAATCACACGTTGGGTCACTGCCATGATCTTGCTGGTTTTAGTGCTGACTGAACATTGGCAGGTTACGTGCTGATCAAATGCATGACCACTATAGCACTTTAACCCTCACTCAACACCACCCATAGCACAGGCCCTTTCACACATGCCCAGCTGCTGCCGGCACATCAGACAAGAAACAAAGGCTTTGAACATCTTCTGCACAGACAGGGACAAATTAAATTACCAGTAGTTTGCCTCCTAAATGTAGTTGAAACTCATCATCTGACTTCAGAGACTTTTTTTGAGTGGGAGGTTGATTGTGCAGGCTTCATCTGTCCATGATTTTAAAGAGAATTAGTTTATTGATGTGGACCCATAGCAGTAAACCGGGCAGCCCCAGCACTGAGGGTGGTCATGCCCTCTGAGTACATTCAGTGTCCACACATCATTATCCCGAGCTGATGGAACGGCCTGATCTATTCTCTGTCTTAACAGCTCCGTAAATGAATGTTGGATTAGCTGTGTTTCCGAGGATTTACTGGGAATGTTGGCAATCCCAGTGAATCATACTGAAAACTTTCTGTTGATTCAGCTCCTAGCTGGCAGACTACAGCCTCAGAAATGGGAGGAGAGAGGGTGGTTAGAAAAACATCTCCTGTACGGTGGAAAATCTTCAGTCAGCATGCACCTCCTGCTTAATCTCGGCCATTTCTAAATCCCTGTCTCCACTTTTATGAACAAACAGAGTTTCATAATTTCCTAAACTCTGTAGTCAATAAAGCACATACATTTGTAATCACTAGATCATCTGGTCTCATGATGTTAACGGAGGAATAACTATTGGCCCAGGATGCTGGGTCTGCCTCATCCTCTTGTTCTCTAACATACTCGACCATGTACATCCCACCCTGAGTCTGTTCTGCCGTTCAATTAGATTGTGAAGAATCCATATCTCAATCCCATTCAGCAGTGGGAATAACCTCCTCGACTTTAACATTTTAAATACCTTGATGAGATCGCTCCCCAAACTTCTAAATTCAAGGGATTGCAGCCTAGTTTTTGCAAACTGACCTTACAATTTAACACCTTCAGTTTTTCTTTCAGCACTTTGTTCATTTAGATTAGATTAAATTCCCTTCCACCTAACAAGTCCACACTGACCCTCTTAAGAGTAACCTATCCAGACCCATTTCCCTCTGACTATTACACCTAACACGATGGGCAATATCATGGCCAATCCACCCTAACCTGCACGTCTTTGGACTGTGGGAGGAAACCCACGCAGACACTGGGAGAATGTGCAAACTCCACACAGACAGTTGCCCGAGGCTGGAATCGAACCTGGTGCTGTGAGGCAGCAGTGCTAACCACTGAGCCACCGTGCCACCCCTTACAAAAGGGTTATGACAAAATGAGGAAAATCCTGGGCCCAAGAAAGGGGATTCTGGGATTTCCACTTATGTCATCAAAGGGATTCATCAACAAAACATAGAGAGAACAATTAATTTGTCTCACAGTACAGGTGCCCCCCGCTATCTGAAAGTAGAATGTTCCTATGAAACCATTCGTAAGCCAAAATGGTGTAAAGTGAAGAAGTAATTACCATTAATTTACCTGGGAAAATAAAAAATAACCTACCAAATAACACACAAAGCCTAAAACAACACCACCATTTTGTAAAAGCAGGAATGATATGATAAATACACAGCCAATATACAGGAGCAATAATGTATGTACAGTGGAGTCTCACTCACCAGGATCAGGAAGACAGAGAACACACTGGGAGGCTGAGAGGTGGTGGTGGTGGTGGTATGTTAGGCAGAGACAGAGTTTGGGGTGGTGGGAGGTACAGGAGACTGGAGTGTAGGAGGGAGAGGCAGAGGGTCATCTATGAACACTGACAGGGAAGATGCTTGGCAGCACTACCCTCATTGTGTGTGCTTTTCCTTAAAAGAGAAAATCCGCTTTGAGTTACTTTGGGAAATTACTTTGGGTGACATCAAACAATGGTCTGAGTCTCAGATCAACCCTAATCACTCACTGTGAGGTGACTTTAGTTGAACACTGATGTGACCCATACTTAAAGTTGCAACAAAAATGGCACCTCCGACAGTGTGGCACTCCCTCAGCACTGACCCTCCGACAGTGCAGCACTCTCTCATACTGACCCTCCGAAAGTGCGGCAGTCCCTCAGCACTGACCCTCCAACAGTGCAGCACTCCCTCAGCATTGACCCTCCGAAAGAGTGGCAGTCCCTCAGCACTGACCCTCCGACAGTGCAGCACTCCCTCAGCACTGACCCTCCGAAAATGCGGCAATCCCTCAGCACTGACCCTCCGATAGTGCAACATTCCCTCACCACTGACCCTCCAATAGTGCGGCACTCCCTCAGCACTGACCCTGCGACAGTGTGGCAGTCCTTCAGCACTGACCCTCCAACAGTGCAGCGCTGTCTTAGTACTGACCCTCTGACAGTGCAGCACTCCCTCAGCACTGATTCTCCGAAATGCAGCACTCCCTCATCACTGACCCTCCGTCAGTGCGGCACTCCCTCAGCACTGATTCTCCGACAGTGCAGCACTCCCTCATCACTGACCCTCCGTCAGTGCGGCACTCCCTCAGCACTGACCCTCCGTCAGTGCGGCACTCCCTCAGCACTGACCCTCTGACAGTGCTGCACTCCCTCAGCACTGAACCTCTGACAGTGCGGTGCTCCCTCAGCACTGACCCTCCGACAGTGCGGCACTCCCTCAGCACTGACCCTCTGACAGTGCAGCACTCCCTCAGCACTGATTCTCCGAAATGCAGCACTCCCTCATCACTGACCCTCCGTCAGTGCGGCACTCCCTCAGCACTGACCCTCTGACAGTGCGGCACTCCCTCAGCACTGACCCTGTGACAGTGCGGCACTCCCTCAGCACTGACCCTGTGACAGTGCGGCACTCCCTCAGCACTGACCCTGTGACAGTGCGGCACTCCCTCAGCACTGACCCTGTGACAGTGCGGCACTCCCTCAGCACTGATGTTCCAGACTCAGATTCACAGCATGTTCTTCAGATGCCAGAAACATAAGGCAACTCAACTGATTGATCTAATGGGCATTATTGTGGCAGCAATTCAATAATGGGAGAATTGCAGCCAGATCTTGTCCTTCTGTCATGTCCAGAGATGGACACGTACACCCAGACACATACCCCAGGACACAAACCCCCAAGGCCAGTTGGTGGCAAGGGTGTTGAGGAATGAGTTTTTCTCTCTGAATCCCTCCTCTGCCAAAGAATGTAATTGGACTGAGGGGTGTCACACGTGCGGGAGCCTGGCTTATTCACAGCTCCTGAGTGGACTTGCTGCACTCAAACCTGTGGATTGCTAGCTGAGTACAATGACTATTAACAAGGTCTCTTATGGCAGAGTCATCTCTACCTCTGAGCCAGGCGCTCGAGGTTCAAGTCCCGTCTCTTCATCTATAAAGGATGCTTGGGAATTACTCCCAAAGTAGGTTGAGGCTGTTGAGTGATCGTGTCCCTTCCCCTGAGCCAGGAGGTTTGGGTTCAAGTCCCAACACCGCTGGGAATGTCTCACAACATGTGCAAGTTGGTTGATTCAAAACACTTACGACCATAAAAAATGTGTCTTGTGGCAGAGTCGTCGCTATCTCTGGGCCAGGAGGCTGGATTCAAGTCCCACATGCTCCAGATGGGTGTCATAACATTTCTGAGCAGGCTGGAATGAAAATAATCTGTGACCATTAACAAGGGCTCATGTGACAGCCTGGTCCCTGTCTCTGATCCAGGAGGCCCAGGTGCAAGTCCCACATGCTCCAGAGGTGTACAATAACATTTCAGAGCAGGTGTATTAAAATATCTGTGACTACTAACATGACCACTTCACATTGTCAGAACAATGAGTGCAGGTGCTGGAAACCAGATTCTGGATTAGAGGTGCTGGAAAAGCACAGTAACCTCGGATGCTGCTTGAACTGCTGCGCTTTTCCAGCACCTCTAATCCAGAATCCACTTCACATTGTGGCTGTCCCAAGCCAATACAATATACAGCCAGTAGGTGGCAATGCAGGCTTGTCTATGTAGACTAGGCACCATCAACATTGAGGTCCCATCAATGGTTCCCATTCAGGCAGTCATTGACCTGAGTCTTGTTCCACCACCAACCCTCCCACACACACACCCACACCCAACCCATCCATCTGACCATTATTACTTCTTTAACTATCATTTGCCTGAATATCCAAACATCCACCATCTTCCAAAGCCAGAATCATTGAATTGTTACAGCATAAAATGAGGCCCTTTGGCCCATCGTGCCTGGAACTCTTGGAGACAAATGAGCAACAATTCTATCACCAGCCTGGCAGGAAACCCATGTCGAGCAATATAGAAAGACAATGAAGGAGCATAGCCTGGAACTTACAATCTGTTACGATAATACCAGTAGAAATAGGAACTGGAGAAGGCCATTCGGCCCTTCAAGCTCATCCCGCTGTTCAATAGGATCACGGCTGATCCACATTCCTCATGTCCACTTTCCTACATTTTCCCCATAACTCTTGATTCCCCAGCTGAATTCCACAGCCTTAAACGTACACAAGGACCCTGCCCCCTCAGCTCTCCGTGGCCAGGAGTTCCAAACGCTCATAAGCCTCTAACAAATCGAACTCCTCCTCATCTCTCTCTTAAAATTGCACACCTTTATTCTGAGACTGTGCCCTTTGCTCACAGGCCTTCCCATGAGGGGGAGCGTCCTCTTAGCATTTACTCTTTCACGCCCCTTATGAGTCCTCTTATTTTAATCATTCTGAATGACTCAATCACAGTTCCATAAGTAAGAGAGAGGATTGTGGCAGAGTGGGTAGTGTAATAAAGTGTAAGGATTAAAGCCACAGCCATCATGACTGTGGAGTGGGAGTGATCAGCTACAGCTGACTGTAGCAGCTTGGCTGCAAAACTGCTGTTGGAGTTTGGATCACAGACAGCCAGGATTACTGCTGTCAGGAAGCATTGATATTTCTTCATAACGTTGTCCCTTTCCTTGTATTTTGGATAACATGCATTTCAGGAGAATGGGGTAGAAGCAATGACTGGGGAGCCTGTTTGTGTCAGAGGGTTAGAATGGAAACATCATGCCCCGATCCGTGGACGGCACGGTGGCACAGTGGTTAGCACTGCTGCCTCACAGCGCCAGAGACCCAGGTTCAATGCTGCCTCACAGCGCCAGAGACCCAGGTTCAATGCTGCCTCACAGCACCAGAGACCCAGGTTCAATTCCCACCTCAGGGGACTGTGTGGAGTTTGCACGTTCTCCCCGTGTCTGCGTGGATTTCCTCCGGGTGCTCCGGTTTCCTCCCACAGTCACAAAGATGTACGGGTCAGGTGAATTGGCCATGCTAAATTGCCCGTAGTGTTAGGTAAGGGGTAAATGTAGGGGTAGGGGTATGGGTGGGTTGCGCTTCGGAGGGTCGGTGTGGACTTGTTGGGCCGAAGGGCCTGTTTCCACACTGTAAGTAATCTAATCTAATCCTGACAACCAGTGTCTCGGTGAGAGCAGCACTGCGCTTGTCCTCAGAATGCTGTTTTCTTCAGAAAGGAGAAAGCTGAGCAGTGTCTCAATAGGGGGCTAGTTAAATTTATTAAAGGCTTGACGGATTAAGCTTACATAAGACAATTCAGGATGCTGGAAATCCCAAAACAAGGGCCTGTAAACATCAATAAATACCAGCAAATCCAAACATTCAAGAGAAATTTCTTTACCCAGAGAACGGGAAATGTGGAACCATAGAAACATTGGAAATGAGAGCAGGAATAGTTTCCATTCGGCCCATTGAACTGCTCTACCATTCAACTAGATTATGGCTAATCATCTATCTCAACACCATTTTCTCACATTATCTCCAAAACCCTCTATCACTTTAATATGTAGAGATCAATCAATCTCTGTCTTGAATATACTCAATGGCTGAGCTTCCAAAACCTCCGAGATAAAGAATTCCAAAGATTCATCCTGCTCAAGTGACAAAATTCCTCCTCAGCATCGCAGAATCCAAACAATGCAGATAAAGGCCATTCAGCCCATCGAATCTGCACTGATCCTCCAAACAGCATCCCCATAGCTAATCCACTTAGCCTGTACAACCCTGGACACTATGGGCTATTTAGTCTGGCCAAACCACCTTACCTGCACATCTTTGGACTGTGGGAGGAAACCGGATGAAAACTCCGCACTGTCACCTGAGGCTAGAATTGAAGCCAGGTTCCTGGAGCTGTGAGGTAGCAGTGCGAACCACTGAACCACCATACTGCCCAAAGTGGTCTGTCCCTTATTCTGAGACTGTGTTACAGAGATTCATTGGATTCCTGATGAAGGGCTTATGCTCGAAACGTCGAATTCCCTCTTCCTGAGATGCTGCCTAACCTGCTGTGCTTTAACAAGCAACACATTTTCAGCTCTGATCTCCAGCATCTGCAGACCTCATTTTTTACTGTGTTACAGAGCTCCAGGGGAAATATTCTTCTTGCGCAAGGAACTCACTATCAGAGGGTGTAGTTGAGGTGAACAGTACAGATGTATTTAAAAGGGAAGCTGCATAAATACACACGGGAGAAAGATGTAGAAGGTTATGTTGATGGTGTGAGTTGAAATAAAAAAACAGACAACACTGAAGAAACTCAACATCATAATAAGCAGTACAGAGGGAATGCCATGGACAGGTTAAAGTGCTAAAGAATTAGAAATCAAATGTGTCATAGAGCATATTGCAAAGCAAGTGGTAATGGGTGGAGGGAAGTGAGAAAGCAGAGTGGGTTTCCAAAACAGAATAAAGGTCAGCTTTGACTGAAAAGCACGAAAATGGAAACAAGGTACAGACGCAGAGGGGCCGGGAAACCAAATGGAAAATTATGGCAATAGCCTGAAGTTGCTGAACTCAATGTTAGGTCTTGAAGGCGGCAGAGTTGAGGTGCTGTTTTTCCAGCATGTGTTGGAGTTCACTGGAATACTGCAGCAGATCCAGGACAGAAATATGGACCATGAGAGTAAAATGGTGAAACAGGAAGCAGCCCAAATGTTGGGACTTGCTTGCAGACAGAGCAACATGAGATGGTGTAAAATGGGATAAGATGTGTGTGGAGCATAAATACTATCAGTTCAGCTTGTTTCTGTCTGCTACATTTTGTGTCATTCTATGACATTATTCAGTGTATGCGAATCTTCAGTTGATGGTAAACTCCAAACACAGGCATGTGTTTTTAATCTGATTAAAATGTTAGTCATAAGAAGACACTTACAGTCAAAAATACGAGTTATACACTTACCCAAATTAGTGCAAATTGAGAATCAGTCAGGAACCTCAACCCAGTCTATGCCACATTATCCTCCCTCCTCCCCTGTCTCTGTGATTCTCCGGTTCTAACAGAACAACATCATAAACCAGGCCACAGTTGGAATACCACGCACAGTTCTGATTTGATTTTATTTATTATTGTCAGGTATACTGAGATACAATGAAGTGTTGCCCTACATGCTTTGCAAGCAGATCATACTCGACTACTAGAGAGGGGAATGGAACAAAATACAGGATACTAGGTTACAGCTACAAAGACGGTGCAGAGGGAGATCACCTGGAACATTGAGAGGTTCGTTCAAAAGTCTATAGACAGCAGACTAGAAAGCTATTCTTGCATCTGTCTGTATGTGCTAGCTATGTAGAGATGTTGAGAAGTACTAGCTATGAAGAGAGATTGAGTAGTGCTAGCTATGTAGAGAGGTTGAGTGGTTCTAGCTATGAAGGGATGTTGAGTATTGCTAGCTGTGAAGAGAGGTTGTGCAATGATCGCTGTGAAGAGATGTTGAGTAGTGCTAAATATGAAGAGATGTTGAGTAATGCTAGCTATGAAGAGAGGGTGAGTAATGCTAGCTATGAAGAGAGGTTGAGTAGTGTTAGCTTTGAAGGGATGTTGAGTACTGCTAGCTATGAATAGATGTTAAGTAGTGTGAGCTATGAAGAGATGTTGAGTACTGCTAGCTATGGAGAGAGGTTCAGTTGTGCTCACTATGAAGAGATGTTGAGTATTGCTAGCTATGAAGAGAGGTTGAGTATTGCTAGCTTTGAAGGGATGTTGAGTATGTTAGCTATGAACAGTAGTTGAGTAGTGCTAGCTGTGAAGAGAGGTTGTGCAGTGATCGCTGTGAAGAGATGTTGAGCAGTGCTAAAGATGAAGAGATGTTGAGTAATGCTAGCTATGAAGAGAGGTTGAGTATTGCTAGTTATGAAGAGAGGTTGAGTATTGCTAGCTATGAATAGATGTTAAGTAGTGTGAGCTATGAAGAGACATTGAGTACTGCTAACTATGGAGACAGGTTCAGTTGTGCTCGCTATGAAGAGATGTTGAGTATTGCTAGCTATGAAGAGAGGTTGAGTAGTGCTAGCTATGAAGAGATGGTGAGTGGTGCTCGCTATGAAGGGAGGGTGAGTAGTGCTAGCTATGAAGAGAGGGTGAGTACCGCTAGCTATGAAGAGAGGTTGAGTAGTGCTAGCTATGAAGGGAGGTTGAGTGGTTCTAGCTATGAAGAGAGCTTGTGTCGTGCTAGCTATGAAGAGTTGTTGTATAGTGCTAGCTATGAAGAGATGTTGAGTAGTTCTAGCTATGAAGAGAGATTGTGTAGTGCTAGCTATGAAGAGAGGTTGAGTATTGTTAGCTTTGAAGGGATGTTGAGTTGTGCTAGCTAGGAAGAGAAGTTGAGTTGAAGAGATTGTGTAGTGCTAGCTATGAAGAGATGTTGAGTAGTGCTAGCTATGAAGAGAGGGTGAGTGGTGCTAGCTATGAAGACAGGTTGAGTAGTGGTAGCTATGAAGAGATGTTGAGTAGTCCTAGCTATGAAGACAGGTTAAGTGGTTCTAGCTAGAAGGGAGGTTGAGTAGTGCTAGCTATGAAGAGAGGTTGAGTAGTGCTAGATATGAAATGTAGTTGAGAAGTGCTTGCTATGAAGAGAGCTTGTGTCGTGCTAGCCATGAAGAGTTGTTGTATAGTGCTAGCTATGAAGAGAGGTTGAGCAGTTCGAGCTATGAAGAGATGTTGAGTAGTTCTAGTTATGAAGAGAGGTTCAGGAGTGCTAGCTATGAAGAGATGTTGAGTAGCAGTAGCTATGAAGAGAGGTTGAGTATTGCTAGCTATGAAGAGAGGTTGAGTATTGCTAGCTTTGAAGGGATGTTGAGTTGTGCTAGCTATGAAGAGATGTTGAGTTGTGCTAGCTATGAAGAGTGGTTGAGTAGTGCTAGCTATGAACAGTAGTTGAGTAGTGCTAGCTATGAAGAGAGGTTGAGTAGTGCTCGCTATGAAGAGGTGTTGAATACTACTAGCTATGAAGGGAGATTGTGTAGTGCTAGCTATGAAAAGATGTTGAGTAGTGCTATCTATGAAGTGTAGTTGAGAAGTGCAAGCTATGAAGAGAGCTTGAGCAGTTCGAGCTATGAAGAGATGTTGAGTAGTTCTAGCTATGAAGAGGTTAATTAGTGGTGGCTATGAAGAGAGGTTCAGTAGTGCTAGCTATGAAGAGAGGTTGCGTAGTGCTACCTATGATGTCATGTTGAGTCGTGCTAGCTATAAAAAGATGTTGAGTAGTAATAGCTATGAAGAGATGTTGTGTAGTGCTAGCTATGATGGGAGGTTGTGTAGTGCTAGCTATGAAGAGATGTTGAGTAGTTCTACCTATGAAGAGATATTGTGTAGTGCTAGCTATGATGGGAGGTTGAGTAGTGCTAGCAATGAAGAGAGGGTGAGTGGTGCTAGCTATGAAGAGAGGTTGAGTAGCGCTCACTATGAAGAGAGGGTGAGTACTGCTAGCTATGAAGAGAGGTTGAATAGTGCTAGCTATGAGGAGAGATTGAGTAGAATTTGCTATGAAGAGACGTTGAGTAGGCTAGCTATGAAGAGATGTTGAGTAGGATAAGTTTGTTTTCATTTGAAAAAAGGAGATTAACGGCGGACCTGATTGAGGTCTACATAATCATGAAGGATATTGACAGAGCAAATAGAGATAAGCTTTTTGCCAGGGTGAAGGATTTAATAACAAGAGGTCACGCTTTCAAGGTGAGAGGTGAAAAATTTCAGGTGGATACACACGGCAACTACTTTACACAAAGGGTGGCAGGTTCCTGGAACGCATTGCCAGTAGTGGTATTAGAGGCAGGCCGAGTAGATTCATTTGAGGTGCGTCTGGACAGATGCATGGGTAGGTCAGGTGCAGAAGGACACAGATGCTTAGGAATTGGGCGGTAGGTTTAGACGGTAGATTTAGGTTTAGACAGTAGATTTCGATGGGGTCAGGCTTGGAGGGCTGTAGGGCCTGTTCCTGGGCTGTACATTTTCTTTGTTCTTTGTGTATTCAAACTTCTGTATCTTCTGCCCAATGGAAGAGAGTATAAACAGGGTGGGAGTAGATGTGTTTGTATGAAGGAGGGACAGAGGAACTTTACAAGGATGTTTCCTGGACTGGAGAATTCTAATTTGGAAGAGCAATTTGATTAGCCAGTGTTGCTGTCCTGGAACAGACAAGGCTGCAGGGAAACTCAGCTGAAAATGTGTTGCTGGAAAAGCACAGCAGGTCAGGCAGCATCCAAGGAGCAGGAGAATCGGCATTTCGGGCATGAGCACTTCTTCAGAAGCTCCTTGGATGCTGCCTGACCTGCTGCACTTTTCCAGCAACACATTTTCAGCTCTGATCTCCAGCATCTGCAGTCCTCACTTTCTCCCTGCAGGGAAACTCAGTTAACTGAAGTGTATAAAACTATGACAGCCTGGATAGGGTGGACAGAAAGTCTTTTACCCTATGGTTAAGAGGGCAGTAACCAGGGAGCATAGATTTAGGGTGAGATGCTAAAGGTTTAGGGGAATTCAACTGGACATAATTCTACCCAGAGGACAGTGGGGGCCTGGAACTCACTGCCTGAAAAAGTGATTAAGGTAGAAACTATCATTGCATTTATCAAGTACTTCGGTATGCACTTAAAGTGCTATAAATAATGTGGCTGAGGACTAAGAGCTGAAAAGTGGGATTTGCCTGGATGACACAGCAGTGATTGTAACAAGGTCAGCCAGGTGGATCTCATAGAATATGAGTTCCCTGCTCAGGGCTTTTAACCTGGTCCAATCAGGGAGTCCTGGCTGACAGAGATAGAGGGGTATCAAGGGTTCTGCTCACACTGGTAGCCAGCTCTGAGTTAGCAGGGTCAGTGTTATGTACTAAACAAGTGTAAATAAAGGGTGACTTGGTGATGGGATACTGGCCTTTGTAGAGTTGATTCAGATACCCTGTCACATTCACAGTGAGTTAAATATGCTCTTTCAATGGTGTAAAGTTTCATAATTCTATGAGCTGAAATGTTATTATTGTTTCTTTCTCCATAGAGGTTTCCTGACCCTTTGCGCATTTCCTAGGTTTTCTGTTTTTGGATAAGAATATACTGAAGTTGCTGAACTTGTCCACTAGATGCCATGTGCTTTGATTTCATTATTTACAGCCTGCAGAGAATGTACATTAGTGCACATTTTAAGTCCTGCAGGAACCAAGTTGAGGAACAATAAACTGTTCAAACTCAACATCAGTTTTCATTTCCTGGATTGCTTCTCATGACCTACTTTTTGTTGCTTACATTTTTATTGAACCATATATTATTGAGTTTCTTCCACAGGCACAGCCTCGAGCACAGATACTGTTGCCAACTCTAGTTGGACATATTCCTGCAGGGACCATCACATGGCCTCCTTCCACTCATAGCATGACCCCACATACTCTCACCACTGGTCTCCACAAACACATCAATCAGCGTGGCACCCCCTTTCAACACCCAATCAGAAAGCAAGCAAATGCTTTATCACCCAGTTTGGTTGTTTTATTGGATTTCGAAGAATCTCATTTTCCCATCGCAAACATATCTTCTCATCAGTTCTGAAGAAGTCATTTCAGACTCAAACCATTAACTCTGTGTTTTTCTCTCTCCACAGATACAGATTAGATTAGATTAGATTCCCTACAGTGTGGAAACAGGCCCTTCGGCCCAACAAGTCCACACCGACCCTCCGAAGAGTTACCAACCCAGACCCATTTTCCCTCTGATTAATGCAGCTAACACTACGGGCAATTTAACATGGCCAAGTCACCTGACCTGCACATCTTTGGACTTGTGGGAGGAATCCGGAGGAAACCCATGATCCATTGAGTTTTTCCAGCATTTTCTGTGTTTCAGTTTTCCAGCATCCACAATATTTTGTATCTACATTAAGGTAAATTCTTCAATCAAAACCCTTCATAATTTTAGAACCTCTTCAATCTCCCGTTAACTTTCTCTACTCTAATTAAGAACAATTCCACCTTCTCCAGTTTCTCCACATTATTGAAGTCCCTCATTGCAGTTTGAAGGGAAGAAACTAATTTTAAAAAGATCTCCTGAATCATCTTGACTCATTTTAACTGAAATGCTTGTCCCAGTTGTAGTCAGACACTGTAAGCCTCAGGTATGTTGGATTAGTATGTGAAAATAAATTGCCTGATGTAATGATGACTTCTTCCGTCTTAGGCTGGGGAATCCTTCAGGGAAACTAACCATGTCAGAGGCACAGAAACTGTCAAGTTTCTAGCACAGAACAAGGCTGCTCAAACTACTGTGTCCAAGTTTTTAAAAATGGAAGTTACTTTACAACTAAATAGGGTGTTGGTGAGGCTGCACTTGGATGTGCAGCTTTGATCTCTACAATTTATAAAAACAATATACTGGCATTAGAGGCTGTTCCCATTAGATTCATAAGGCTGATTCCTGCAATGAAGGTGTTGATTTATCAAGAACAGCTGAAGAAGGCAAAAACATCTTTTCAAGCGCCATGTTCAAATCCAAGATGGCGGCATAGTGGGGCTCCTCAGCTGGACCCTTCCCGCTTCTTTTCTTTCTCTTTCTCTTCATGTTTTGTTTTCGGTGGTGTCCTGAACTCCCGGCCTCAGCGTGGACTTGGAATTTCAGCCTCGGCACGTATTCAGTATGGCAGCCTCCCGGTGGCCTGACCTGGCGGTCTTTTGGCCTAGCGTGGCCTCAGTATGGTCCTCCAGCCTCGTGGTGATTCCTGAGTGGTTTCCCCATCTGCACTGCATTCAAGCCAAACCTTCTTTGTTCCGCTCTCTGCTGGGGCATTGTGGACCCACAACACTCTTGGTTCAGAGCCAAGTGCGCTGCCCAGACAGTTACAAGACTGGATCCCTGCAATCCTTTGGTGCAGGTCTTTGAAGAGCTAACAAGTAGGTTAGACCAGGGAAACCCAGCGGATGTTATCTATCTAGACTTCCAAAAGGCATTTGATAAGGTGCCTCAAGGGAGGTTGCTGAGTAAGGTGAGGCCCCGTGGTGTTTGAGGTGAGCTACTGGCATGGATTGAGGATTGACGGTCTGACAGAAGACAGAGAGTTGGGATAAAAAGTTCTTTTTCGGAATGGCAGCTGGTGACAAGTGGTGTCCCGCAGGGTTCACTGTTGGGGCTGCAGCTGTTCACTTTACATATTAATGATCTGGTGAAGGGACTGGGGGCAGTCTGGTGAAGTTCGCTGATGATACGAAGTTAGGTGACAGGCAGGTAGTACTGAGGAGATGGGGAGGCTGCAGAAAGATTTAGACAGTTTCGGAGAGCAGTCCAGGAAATGGCTGATGAAACTCAATGTGAGCAAATGCAAGGTCTTGCACTTTGGAAAAAGGAATTCAAGCATGGACTATTTTCCAAACGGTGAGAAAATTCATAAAGTCAAAGTACAAGGGGATCTGGGAGTGCTAGTCCAGGATTCTCTAAAGGTTGACTTGCAGGTTGAGTCCACGGTTAAGAAAGCAAATGTAGTCATTTATCTCAAGAGAGTTGGAATGTAAAAGCAGTGAGGTGCTGACACTTTATAAAGCTCTAGTTAGGCCCCATTTAAAATACTGTGTCCAGTTTGGGACCCGCCCCTCAGGAAGGACATACTGGCACTGGAGTGTGTCCAGCGGAGATTCACACGGATGATCCCTGGAATGGTAGGTCTAACATACGTGGAACGGCTGAGGATGTGGGATTGTATTCATTAGAGTTTAGACAGTTGAGGGGAGATCTAATAGAAACTTACAAGATAACAAAATTAGAAAAGGTGGATGCTGGGAATTTGTTTCTGTTAGGCGGGGAGACTAGGACCCGTGAACACAGCCTTAGAATTAGAGGGGGTCAATTTAAAATGGAAATGAGGAGACGTTTCTTCAGCCAGAGAGTGGTGGCCCTGTGGAATTCATTGCCACGGAGCGTAGTGGAGGCCGGGACGTTAAATGTCTTCAAGACAGAGATTGATAAATTCTTAATCTCGCAAGGAATTAAGGGATACAGGGAGAGTGTGGGTAAGTGGAGTTGAAATGCCCATTAGCCATGATTGAATGGCAGAGAGGATTCGATGGGCTGAACAGCCTTCCACTCCTATGTCTGATAGTCTTAGGTCAAACAGTATCAAGCCTGACATTATGAAGATTTCCATTGCCTTCATTATTTCAGCCTGGCAGATTTTTGACAGCTGAACAAAGAAGGTTTGGCTTGAATACAGTGTTGAGTAGGAGAGTACGAGAGGGAGAGGAGAGACCTGTGGAAGATGTAACACAGGCTGGGGAGAGGTTAAAAGAAAACAAAGGAGGGGACAGAAGTTTGGCTGAAAAACTGTAGTTTTAATGTGACTGAGTTTTCACTGGCTCATGAGTGAAAGATTTGGGTGGGGGGAGGGGAGGGAGTCCGTTAGCTCAGTTGACTGGATGGCTGGTTTGTGGTGTAGAGTAACACCAATTTCCAAACCAGCTGAAGTTACTGCGAAGGACTCTCTTTCTCAACCCCTCCCCTCACCTGAGGTATGGCGGTCTATCAGGAGGGCAGTCCTATATGGATTCATAGCACTATTCATAGCACTACTCACCCTTTACTGGAAGATCAACCAGTAGCAGTGTAACTTCAAGAGGCCTTGTGTAGCAGTGCTAATGTCACTACTCCTACACTCGGAAGTTGTCGGTTCAGGTCCCACAACAGGACTTGTGGTCGTGGAAGGTGTGTCAACTTAGCCGAACATGTTGGTTATCAGTTTGTAAGTCCTTCCAGTATGCCTGATGGTAGTTGGTAAGAGCAGTAATTTCCTGGTCAGCCATTCTACAGAAGGCAGTGGCAAACCACCGAAGCACTTTCTCAAGCATATAATCACAGCATAAGCCAATGAAAGTTCATGCCAACAAGATCCTCGAAGGACATTGGGTGAGTCACAGGTTCACCTGCTTCTGCTGATGATATCTTTCTGACACCAGAGGGGACTGCTACGTAACAGCTCACTTTAAAAAGGCACGACCGCTAACAAACACAGAACTTTCTTCGTATCACACTGGCTTGTCAGCTTAAACTGTGTGCTCATGCCAAAGCATGGAGTCTGAACTCATAACCTTCTGACTCAGAGGGAATTGAGCCAAGTTGAGTTGAGAAAGAAAGGGGTTGTTCTTTTCCTTGTGAAAAGAAGACTCCTTTCAAGATTCAGATCATCTATCTCCTCTGCACTGATTTCTCATTCTCTCTAATTAAACTCTTTTGACAGTCACAACAGAATAAACACTGCTATAGTTGGGGTTGCAAAAATGGAATAAACACAAAAACATCATAAATGGGAGCAGCGGCAAGCCATGCAGCATTTTGAGATTGTTTTGACATTCAATAATATCACAGTTGATCTACCTAACTTCACTCAGCCACTGTATCCACACATCCCTGTGTTTTAAGACATAACCTCAACTATAAACTCAATGACTGAGTAGCCTCAGCTCTCCTATTCTGAGATAGTGGCCCCATGTTCTGAGTTCTCCAGTCAGGGTGAACTGCCTCACCGCATAAACTCTGTCAAACCTCCGCAGGAAGGAAGACAAATAGACAATGTGTGAGGAAAGCAGCAGAGAATTTTATCAAATTGGGTAAGAGTGCAAACCACAAAACCACACTCCCATAAAGGTTGAGTATAAATCACTGCTGACCTGATTTAAATCCTGAGCTGGTCTTGAGTAGATTAAGAAAGAATGCTGGGGAAGCCCAGCAGGAAATGTCCCATTTGTGGTGCCCCTTAGTTGGCGGGCAGTCTGGTCTGAGCCACAGGCAGTTGGCGATCTTAACCCTAAAAATGCCATAATCACAACACCAATTCCATCATAAACAAGGCCTCGATTTGCAAGTCTTACTGGGAGAAATGGACGTCCAGGATTTGGAAAGGGTGCAGAGAACAACTACTCCAGGAGTGAGGAATTTCAGTTACATGGAGATGCTGGAGAAGCTGGGATTAACCTTCCTAGGACGGTGAAGGTTAAGGAGAGGTTTATTATGGGTGTTAAAGATTCTCAGCAGTTTTAATAGAGTAAATGATGAGAAACTGTTTCCATTGGTAAGGTGGTGAAAATGAGGATAAAGATTTAAGACAATCTGTTTAAAAAAAAGCTCTAACTTTCAAAAAGTAATTAAGAAAAATACTCAAAGGAGAAAGATGTAGGTTTATGGCAGAGTAATTGGATAGCTTTTACAAAGAGCTGCTACAAGGTAAGATGGGCCAAATGGCCTCCTTCTGTACTGTATGATTCTACGGGAAAATTGTCAAGGTCTGTAAAGAGAAAGGACGTGTTAATGTGTTTGGTGTAGTTGTTTCCCCTTAACTGAAACCCATCTTTCCCCATTACTGAAGCTGAATTTCAGCTTTTATTCGAGAATACTGAATGTAGAACAACAAACAAAGACAGCAGAATGTGAAAGGCCAGGATCCATCATGAACCAAGAGGAGTTCCCTCACTCCTACGTTTGAACAAAGAATGTGAAGTTCAAATGGGATACAACGCGACTGCTCTGACAGTCACAAATGACCAAAATCACGCAGTTACAACTTACAGGAGAACAAACATAAAACGTTGTGCCCAAAACCAACAGTCACACTCCTGAAAATGCTGGAAATGTTCAGCAGGTCAGGCAGCACTTGTGGAGAGAAATAGAGGTGACATTTCAGGTCAAGATGATCTTTCATAAGGTCTTTTCCCTGAACAATCCCGGACTTCCTCATCATAAGAATGGAATTTGTCTTCTTCAGACACTAGGTCAATTGTGAATAATTTAGTTGTGAATTCCCCAAGCAAAGTTAGAAGACGTTAATTGAGAGACATTAAAATAAAACAAACAACTGCAGAAGCTGGGCGGCATGATGGCTCAGTGGTTAGCACTGGGTTCGATTCCAACTTCAGGTGACTGTCTGCGTGGAGTTTGCAGGTTCTCCCCATGTCGGTGTGGGTTTCCTTTGGGTACTCAGGTTTCCTCCCACAATCCAAAGATGTGCAGGTTAGGTGAATTGTCCACGCTAAATTGCCCGTAGTGTTAGGTACATTAGTCAGGGGTAAGTGTAGCAGAACGGGTCTGGGTGGGTTACTCTTTGGAGGGTCGGTGTGGACCTGTTGGGCTAAATGGCCTGTTTCCACACTGTAGGGAATCTAATCTAAAAAGCTGGACATCTGAAAGAAAAACAGAAATTGTGAGAGAAACTCAGCAGGTCTGGCATCATCTGTGCAGAGAAAGCAAAGTTAATGTTTGAGTCCAGTGGCTCTTCCTCAGAACTGAACCAATTTTATTAACACATCCAAAGGACGTAATCGCACTTGCTCAGTACTGCATAGCAGTGTCATTACAGATTGTTTGTTCTTGACTCTGGAGTTGGGATCGAGCTGAAAAAAACTCCTGATTCAATTTTCTTCTTCAAACTTCTTCAATTTTACCTAAAAATCAAATGTACAACATTAGGGCTCAGTTTTGGGTATCTTGACAGCATTGTGTTCCATCATTGAATGCATCCCATTTGATTCAGTGAATAGAATGGGACACAGTGCTCACATTCTGATCTGGGCAAGCACTAGATTATCTTTACTTGTAACTTGGCCTGTTTTTGGCTGAGCATAGTGTCATACAGCATGGAAGCAGACCCTTTGGTCTAACTCATCCATGTTAATCATGATCCCAAACTAATCTAGTCCCGTCTGCCTGTGTTTGGCCCATCTCCCTCTAAAGCTTTCCTATTCATGTCTAAATGTCTTTTCAATGTTGCAACTGTACCTGCATTTACCACTGCCTCTGGCAGTTTATTCCATATATGCACCAGCCTCTGTGTGAAAACATTTTCTTTCAGGTCTCTTTTAAATCTTTCTCCTCTCATCTTAAAAAAATATGCCCCCTAGTTTTGAACTCCCCAACCATAACAAAATAAACATTTGCTATTCACCTTATCCACGCCCCTCATGATTTTATAAACTTCTAGAAAGTCACCCCCCCCCAACCTCTTACACTCTAATGGAAAAGGTCCTGGCCTATCCAGCCTTTCCTTATAACTCAAACCCTTCAGTCCTTGCAACATTGTTCTAATTTTCTTTCTGAATCCTCTCCAATTTAATAACATTCTTCCTATAGCGTGGCGACCAGAACTGTACACGGTACTCCAAAATCAGTCTCACCAATGCCCTGGAAAATTGCAACAGTTGGGCGGCACGGTGGCACAGTGGTTAGCACTGCTGCCTCACAGCGCCAGGGACCTGGATTCAATTCCCGCCTCAGGCGACTGTGTGGAGTTTGCACGTTCTCCCCATGTCTGCGTGGGTTTCCTCCGGGTGCTCCGGTTTCCTCCCACAGTCCAAAGATGTGCGGGTCAGATGAATTGGACATGCTAAATTGTCCGTAGAGTTAGGTAAGGGGTATATGTAGGGGTATGGGTGGGTTGCGCTTTGGTGGGTCGGTGTGGACTTGTTGGGCCGAAGGGCCTGTTTCCACACTGTAAGTAATCTAATCTAATCAAGACATCCTAACTTTGCACATCCACTAATATCATTTATTGTATCCGTTGCTCCCGATGCGGTCTCCTCTGCATTGGGGAGACGGGGCGCCTCCTAGCAGAGCGCTTTAGGGAACATCTCAGAGACACCCGCACCAATTAACCACACCGCCCCGTGGCCCAACATTTCAACTCCCCCTCCCACTCTGCCGAGTACATGGAGTCCTGGGCCTCCTTCACCGCCGCTCCCTCACCACCAGACGCCTGGAGGAAGAATGCCTCATCTTCCGCCTTGGAACACTTCAACCCAGGGCATCAATGTGGACTTCAACAGCTTCCTCATTTCCCCTACCGCCACCTCATCCTAGTTTCAAACTTCCAGTTCAGCACTGTCCCCATGACTTGTCCGGACTTGTCCAACCTACCTAGCTCCTTTTCCACCTATCCACTCCACCCTCTCCTCCCTGACCTATCACCTTCATCTCCACCCCCACTCACCCACTGTACTCTATGCTACTCTCTCCCCACCCCACCCCCCTCTAGCTTATCTCTCCACGCTTCCAGCTCTCTGCCTTTGTTCCTGATGAATGGCTTTTGCCCGAAACGTTGATTTCGCTGCTCGTTGGATGCTGCCTGAACTGCTGTGCTTTTCCAGCACCACTGATCCAGAATCTGGTTTCCAGCATCTGCAGTCGTTGTTTATACCTCCCATACTCAATGGTCTGAGCAACGAAGGCAAGTGTGCAAAACACCTTCTTAACCACTCTCTCTACCTGTCATGCAACTTTCAAAGAACTATTTACCCGAACCCCAAGGTCTCTCTGTTTGACAATACTACTCAGGGCCTCACCAGTGATTGTATATATTCTGTCCTTATTTGTTTTACAAAAATGCAATACCTTGTGTTTATCCAAATTAAATTCCATCTGCCACTCCTCTGCCCATTGGATCAATTGATCAAGATCCCTTTGTAACCTTAGATAACCTTCTTTGCTGTCCACTATACAACCAATTTTGGTGTCACCTCCAAACTTACTAGTCGTACTTCTTTAACTCTTATCCAAATCATTTATATAAATGACAAACAACAGTAGACCCAGCACCAATCCCTGCAGAACACCATAAGTTACATGCCTCCAGTCTGAAAAACAACCCTCCATCACCATCCTGTCTCCAACCATCAGGCCAATTTTGCATTCAGTTGGCAAGCTCTCCCTGTATCCCACGTGATGTAAGTTCACTAACCATCTACAGTGCAGAACCTTGTCAAAACTTTTACTAAAGTCCAGTTACTCAGTTTATGAATTTACGCACAATCAGGTGAATATTGAACATAGAATCATAGAACATAGAAGGAAGCCATTTGGTCCTTTGTGCTTGTGTCAGTAACTTGAAAAACTATCTAATTATTTCCATTCTCCTGCCCTTCCACTTTATAGGACATGGGTCAAATGTTTTTGAGGCAAGGTATGAACCTGATAGGCTGAGAGACTTCCTTCAGTGCTGCAATCGTTCTGACGTGCTCCTTACTAAACCAAGGATTCCATATTCCCAAGGAAGCTATTGTTGAATGAGGGAGAGGGACTCATCATAATCCACACAACCACATTTTAATATTGAAGAAAATAATGGGCACAAGACAGCCATTATTCCCCAGAACCAACTAGATGCTTCCATCCTGGGTTTTAGAGGAAGTAAGCACATTGCAAAGACCCAAACTATAATATTCCAGATTCTCCTGATTCAGTAACCATTCATTTAGATTGAAAAATTGAGTATGTCACTCTGCTATTTAAGGAAGGTAGCAGAGAGGAAACAGGAAATTATACCAATTAGTCTAATATCTGTTTTGTGGAGATTGCTACAATACAGATTTCAGGATAGAGTGATAGAACATCTTCAAAATGGTCAAATGATCAGAGAAATAGAGAGAGGGAGAGACAGCCAGTATGGATTTATAAAGGGTGGATCAGGTCTGATGATCCAGGTTTACTTTTTTGAACGGGTGACTAAAGTAACAGTCTTAGAAACATCTGTGGAGGTTGAGAGCAATGATATGGAATTGAGAAAGGTATTTCATAAAGTTTCTTCTCAGACAATTGAAGGCAAATTATGGATTGGTTCAGGACATGGCTGAGCAGCAGGAGACAAGAATTAGGGCAATGGACAAGAACTCTCTAATTGGCAGGATGTGACTGAATTGGGTTGGATGTCATCCATCTGTCTCAAGAGATGATGGACTGTACCCAAAATATACAGCCCTTTCTGGATTGCATAGCATCTGTTGAGACTAAAATCTGTACTGTGACTACAAATATTCACATTATTTATTGATGACTTAGATGATGAAATAGAAATTTACACATGCAAGTTTGGTAATGATATTAAACAGTTTAGATTGGCAGTGTAACACGTCAAACATATTAATGGACTAAGTGAAAAAGAAAAATAGTGGCAAATAGGTTTTAATATAGGCAAATTGAGGTAATCTACTTTGGGCTTAACGAAAACAGAACAGGGTACTTTCTAACTGGTGAAGAGCTAGAAACAGTGGAGGTGTAAAGACACTTAGGGGTCATTTTCCATTGATCAGCGAAATGTTAGGGAAGTCACAAAAAAATCAAAAAAGCTAACTACATGCTGGCCATTAGAGAAAGTGAAGACTGTAGATGCTAGTGAGTCAGAGTAGAAAAGTGTGGCGCTGGAAAGGCAGAGCAGGTCAGGCAGCATCAAGGGGCAGGAGAGTTGAAGTTTTGAGCATAAAACCTTCATCAGAAGGGATTATCTAGGAATTACCTCTAGAGATGATGTTGAGGTGCTGGTGTTGGAATAGGGTGGACGAAGTTAAAAATCACACAACACCAGATTATAGTTCAACAGGTTATTTGGAGGTACTAGCTTTCAGAACACTGCTCCTTCATCAGGTAGCTGTGGAGCAGGATCTTAAGACTTAATGGCAACTTATAGCAAAAGATCACAGTGTCATACAACTGAAATGATATATTGAATAATCTTTTGCTGTAAATTGCTGTTAGGGAGGAAATTCCAGGATTTTAACCCAACCACTGTGAAGGAACGGAGGTATACTTCAAAGTCAGGATGATGAGTGGCTTGGAAGGGAACTTGCAGGTGGTGCTGTTCCCAAGTACCTGCTGCCCTTATCCTTCTAGATGGATGTGTTTGTGTATCTGGAAGATGCTTAAGGACCTCCTGCAAATTTCTGCAGTGCATCTTGTAGATAGTACACATTGCTCCGACTGAGGCCAGTGGTGGAGGAATTGAATGTTTGTAGATTAGATTAGATTAGATTACGTACAGTGTGGAAACAGGCCCTTCGGCCCAACAAGTCCACACCGACCCGCCGAAGCGTAACCCATCCATACCCCTACATTTACCCCTTACCTAACACTACGGGCAATTTAGCATGGCCAACTCACCTGACCCGCACATCTTTGGACTGTGGGAGGAAACCGGAGCACCCGGAGGAAACCCACGCAGACATGGGGAGAACGTGCAAACTCCACACAGTCAGTCGCCTGAGTCGGGAATTGAACCCGGGTCTCTGGCGCTGTGAGGCAGCAGTGCTAACCACTGTGCCACCGTGCCGCCCACTAGATGTGGTGCCAATCAAGTGGGTTGCTTTGTCCTAGATGGTGTCAAACTTCTTGAGTGTTGTTGGAGCTGTACCCATCCAGGCAATTGGTGAGTATTTCTTCACTTGTGCCTTGTAGATGGTAGATAGACTTTGGGGTTTCAGGTGGTGAGTTACTCGCCGCAGTATCCCTAGTCTCTGACCTGATCTTGTAGTCACTGTGTTTATGTGGTGAGTCCAGTTAAGTTTCTGGTCAATGATAACCCAAAGGGTGTTGACAGTGGGGGATTCAGTGATGGTAATACCATTACATGTCAAAGGGCGGTGGTTGGAGTGTCTCTTAGTGGTGATGGTCATTGTCTGGCATTTGTCTGGCATGAATGTTAGTTGCACTTGTTGGCCCAAGCCTGGATATTGTCCAGATCTTGTTACATTTGAGCATGGACTGCTTCAGTATCCAAGGAGTTGTGAATGGTGCTGAACACTGTGCAATCATCGGTGAACATCCCCACTCTGACCTTATGGTGGAAGGAAGGTCATCAATGAAGCAGCTGAAGATTGTTGGGCCTAGGACACTACCCTGAGGGATTCCTGCAGATATGTCCTGGAGCTGATATGTCCTGTAGCCAGGTATGACTCTAACCATTGGAGTGTTTGCCCCCCTGATACCCATTGAATCCAGTTTTGCCACGGCTTCTTGATGCTATACTCAGTCAAATGTAGCCTTAATGTCAAGGACTGTCCCTCTCCCCTCCCCTCTGGAATTCAGCTCTTTTGTCCATGTTTGAACCAAGGCTGTAATGAGGTCAGGAGTTGAGTGGCCCTGGGGAAACCCAAACTGGACGTCACTGAGCAGGTTATGGCTGAGCAGGTACTGCTTGACAGTACTGCTGATGACCCCTTCCATCATGTTACTGATGATGGAGAGTAGACTGATTGGGCGATAATTGCCTGGGTCAGATTTGTCCTGCTTTTTGTGTACTGGACATACCTGATAATCACTAATCCGCAACACAAAAATCTGATCATTTACACATTACTGGTTATAGGATTTTTCAGTGAGCAAATTATCTGCTGCATGTCTTGGTTACAACAGCAGCTAGACTACAAAAGAACTTTGAGGTGTAAAGTGCTTTGGGACATCCAAAGTTTTTGCCCGAAAGGTCGAGTCTCCTGCTCTCAGATGCTGCCTGACATGCTGTGTTTTTCTAGCATCACACTGGTGGACTGAATGGCCTCTTCCTGTTCTGACTAACTCTTAAGCACCTTTTTTTTAATTTTGGATCCATTCAAGTGGCTAACTAATTCAGATAGTAGTGTCCTTGCCTCTGAGCTTAAAGCTGTGGATTCAAGTAATGGTAGACGATGGAAGAAATGTCTATAACATGGTTCAAACAGGTCAATAACTAACATGCTAACACTTCCCTAAAGGAAATAAAATTTAGGGAGGCTCATGCTCTCGGGACATGGGCTCAAATCTCTCAATATTTGCTAGTGGAATTTGAATTCAAATCATAATTCTGCAATTGAAACCTAGGCTAGGTAGTGGTGACAGTGAAACTGCCATTAATTAAATCTATCTGGTTTTCTAATGTGAAGGAAATTTGTTGTCTTTCCTGGTGTAACCTACATATGACTCCGGACCAACAGCAATGTAGTTGACTCTTAATTGCCTTCTGAAATGGTCAAGCAAGCTCCTCAGTTGAAGGCCAATTTGGAAAGGACAATAGATGTTGGCAGTGCCAGAAATACAGTCATATACAGTTTTACAGCATAGAGAAGGGCCCTTTGGTTCATCGTGCCTGTTATGGACCAGGCCGGACCTCTTCAAAACATATCAAGAAGGTAGCTCAGACCCTAACGTTTCTAGTTGTTTTGAGCAGGTGCACAGTGGATATTCCAGGAGAGATGCAGCTGGCCCAACCACTTAGTTTTAAACAAAACAGAATTTATTTACAGACTCCTGAATGAAACATGAACAAAAGAGAACAGAATATATAATAACTTTACCTATTAAGGGGGATGCGATGGCCTAGTGGTATTATTGGAGGAGAAAGTGAGGTCTGCAGATGCTGGAGATCAATGTGTTGCTGGAAAAGCGCAGCAGGTCAGGCAGCATCCAAGGAGCAGGAAATTCAACGTTTCGGGCATAAGCCCTTCATCAGGAATAATAGTGGTATTATTGCTCGACTATTAATCCAGAAACCCAGGATAATGTTCTGGGGTCCCAGGTTCGAATCCTGCCACAGCAGATGGTGGAATTTGAATTCAGTAAAAAAAGGTTGGAATTAAGAGTCGACTGATGACCATGAAACCATTGTCAATTGTTGCGAAAAACCCATCTGGGTCACTAATGTCCCTTCAGGGAAGGATATCTGCCATCCTTACCTGGTCTGGCCTATGTGACTCCAGAGCCACAGCAATGTCGTTGATTCTCAGCTGCCCTCTGAACTGGCCTCACAAGCCACGCAATTGTATCAATCGCTAGAAACCCACAAAGAAATGAAACTGGACGGACCACCTGGCATTGACCTTGGAATCGGAAAAGACAACGGCAAAAACCCAAACAGCCCTGTCGACCGTGCAATGCCCTCCTTACCAACATCTGGAGGCTAGTGCCGAAATTGGGAGAGCTGTCTCACAGACTAGTCAAGCAGCAGCCTGACATATTTTTGTTACAGAATCATACCTTACAGATAACAGCTGAAAATGTGTTACTGGAAAAGCGCAGCAGGTCAGGCAGCATCCAAGGAGCAGGAGAATCGATGTTTCGGGCATGAGCCCTTCTTCAGGAATGGGGAAAGTGTGCCAAACAGGCTAAGATAAAAGGTAGGGAGGAGGGACTTGGGGTAGGGCGTTGGAAATGCGATAGGTGGAAGGAGGTTAAGGTGAGGGTGATAGGCCGGAGTGGGGGTGGGGACGGAGAGGTCAGGAAGAAGATTGCAGGTTAGGAAGGTGGTGCTGAGACAAGGTGAGGGGGAGGGGAAATGAATAAATTGGAGAAATCTGAGTTCATTCCTTGTGGTTGGAGGGTTCCTAGGTGGAAGATGAGGTGCTCTTCCTCCAGCCGTCGTGTTGCTATGGTCTGGCGATGGAGGAGTCCAAGGACCTGCATGTCCTTGGTGGAGTGGGAGAGGGAGTTGATGTGCTGAGCCACGGGGTGGTTAGGTTGGTTGGTCCGGGTGTTCCAAAGGTGTTCTCTGAAACGTTCCGCAAGTAGGCAGCCTGTCTTCCCAATATAGAGGAGGCCACATTGGCTGCAACGGATGCAGTAAATGATGTGTGTGGAGGTGCAGGTGAATTTGTGGTGGATATGGAAGGATCCCTTGGGGCCTTGGAGGGAAGTGAGGGGGGAGGTGTGGGCGAGGGAGTCACGGAGGGAGTGGTCTTTTCAGAACGCTGATAGGGTAGGGGAGGGTAGGGGAGGGTAGGGGAGGGGAGGGGAGGGGAGGGGAGGGAAATATATCTTCCGCAGCTACACTGGCACCACCCACACAATTACCCCTGTTCCCCTCCTCTCTCTCTTTCCCCTCCCCCACTCTGACTCATGTTCCCTCCCCCCACTCTAGCCCCTGGTCCCATCACCCTCTCTATTTCCCCACCCCCACTCTGACCCCTGTTCTCCTCCCCTCTCTGACCCCTGTTCCCCTCCCCCTCTCTGATCCCTGTTCCCCTCCCCCTCTCTCTTTCCCCTCCCCCACTCTCACCCCTGTTCCCCCCCCTCTTTCCCCTCCCCCTCTCTGACCCCTGTTCCCCTCCCCCTCTCTGATCCCTGTTCCCCTCCCCCTCTCTCTTTCCCCTCCCCCACTGTGACCCCTGTTCCCCTCCCCTCTCTCTCTTTCCCCTCCCCCACTGACCCCTTTTCCCCTCCCCCTCTCTCTTGCCCCTACCCCACTCTGACCCCTGTTCCCCTCCCCCCTCACTTTCCCCTTCCCCACTCTCTCTCCCCTCCCCCACTCTGACCCCTGTTCCCCTCCCACCCCCCCACTCTCTCTCTCTTTTCCCCCACTCTGACCCCTGTTCCCTTCCTCTCTCTCTCTCTTCCCCCACTCTGACCCCTGTTCCCCTCCCCCTTTCTCTTTCCCCTTCCCCACTCTGACCCCTGTTCCCCTCCCCCTCTCTCTTTCCCCTTCCCCACTCTGACCCTGTTCCCCTTCCCCTCTCTCTCCTCTCCCCCACTCTGACCCTGTTCCCTTTCCCCTCTCGTTCCCGTCCCCCATTCTGACCCTGTTCCCCTTCCCCTATCTTCCCCCTCCGCCATTCTGACCCTGTTCCCCTTCCCCTCTCTCTCCCTTCCCCACTCTAACCGTGTTCCCCTCCCCCACTCTGACCCTGCTCCCCTCTCTCTCCCCTCCCCCACTCTGACCCTGTTCCCCTTCCCCCTCTTCCCCTCCCCCACTCTGACCCTGTTCCCTTTCCCCTCTCTTTCCCCTCCCCCATTCTGACCCTGTTCCCCTTCCCCTCTCTTTCCCCTCCCCCACTCTGACCCTGTTCCCCTCCCCCACTCTGACCCTGTTCCCCTTCCCCTCTCTTTCCCCTCCCCCACTCTGACCCTGTTCCCCTCCCCCACTCTCTTTCCCCTCCCCCACTCTGACTCTGTTCCCCTTCCCCACTCTGACCCTGTTCCCTTCCCCCACTCTAACCGTGTTCCCCTCCCCCACTCTGACCCCTGCTCCCCTCCCCCACTCTCTATTCCCTCCCTCACTCTGACCCCTGCTCCCCTCCCCCTCTCTCTATTCCTTCCCCCACTCTGACCCCTGCTCCCCTCCTCCACTCTGACCCCTGCTCCCCTCCCCCACTCTGACCCCTGCTCCCCTCCCCCACTCTGACCCCTGCTCCCCTCCTCCACTCTGACCCCTGCTCCCCTCCCCCACTCTGACCCCTGTTCCCCTTCCCCTCTTTTTCCCTTCCCCCACTCTGACCGCTGTTCCCCTCCCCCACTCTGACCCCTGTTCCCCTTCCCCTCTCATTCCCTTCCCCCACTCTGACCCCTGTTCCCTTCCCCCACTCTGACCCCTGTTCCCCTTCCCCTCTCTTTCCCTTCCCCCACTCTGACCGCTGTTGCCCTCCCCCACTCTGACCCCTGTTCCCCTCCCTCACTCTGACCCCTGTTCCCCTTCCCCTCTTTTTCCCCTCCCCCACTCTGACCCCTGTTCCCCTTCCCCTCTTTTTCCCCTCCCCCACTCTGACCCCTGTTCCCCTCCCCCACTCTGACCCCTGTTCCCCTTCCCCTCTCTTTCCCTTCCCCCACTCTGACCCCTGTTCCCTTCCCCCACTCTGACCCCTGTTCCCATTCCCCTCTCTTTCCCTTCCCCCACTCTGACCGCTGTTGCCCTCCCCCACTCTGACCCCTGTTCCCCTTCCCCTCTTTTCCCCCTCCCCCACTCTGACCCCTGTTCCCCTTCCCCTCTTTTCCCCCTCCCCCACTCTGACCCCTGTTCCCCTTCCCCTCTCATTCCCTTCCCCCACTCTGACCCCTGTTCCCTTCCCCCACTCTGACCCCTGTTCCCCTTCCCCTCTCTTTCCCTTCCCCCACTCTGACCGCTGTTGCCCTCCCCCACTCTGACCCCTGTTCCCCTCCCTCACTCTGACCCCTGTTCCCCTTCCCCTCTTTTTCCCCTCCCCCACTCTGACCCCTGTTCCCCTCCCCCAATCTGACCCCTGTTCCCCTTCCCCTCTTTTTCCCCTCCCCCACTCTGACCCCTGTTCCCCTCCCCCACTCTCTTTCCCCTCCCCCACTCTCTTTCCCCTCCCCCACATCAGTCCTCCCCCTCCCCCCGATGCCTTGTGGCCCCGCCGTCCTGGCCCAACGCGCTGACGTCAGACGCACGGTGCGTGGCCTCATTCCGCTTGCCCCGAACATGGCGGGCGCCTCCGGCTAAGGGAGAGCGGGAGCGACGGAGCGGCGGCGGCTTGTAGCTTCGGCCTCCTGCGTGTCCCCGCCCACCCAACACATCCCCCGGTGGGGTGGGTGGGGGGGAAAGTGAAGAAAAATATGAGTGAGGGGGGTTTGACGGGAACGGACTTGTCCCGGAACAGCGCCCCGTGAGGGAAGCCGGAGGGTCATCCCCTCCCCCCACGCCCCCAGAGCTGGGAACTTTGACCCCCCAACCCCTAGCTGACCCCAGCCTTTAAACCCTGTTTGTCCCACACTGAGACACCCCTCTCTGTGCCTTTCACCCCCCCTTCCTTTCCTGACCTCTAGGTTTTGACCCATCTTCCCTGACCCCTAGTCTGTCACCCCTCCCTCCATATGTTCTTTTCCTTGGCTCCTCTCCTGTGTCCCCCTTCGTGATCCTTCTCTGCTCCCCAGTTTATGAACCCCTTTACCCCCCTTCTCTGATTTCTAACTTTCTGTCCCCCCCCCCCCCCTTTTCACATTTCCGCCTGATCCCAGAGTGTCTCCTTTCGTGGACACTCTCTCTTCTCACCCCTTCCTCCTCCTCTTACCCATCACTTGTAAAAGAGTATATATTTTTTGTACTTTTTTAATTATTGTTTGGACCTGGAGTGGATTAATTTATGGGGCAACAACCAGGCAAAGTTCTTGCGGACCAAAGAAGGCCGACACTGCCTGCGCTGCACTTTATCAAAGGGGGGAAGCGAGAGGCAGCCAAACATGGAGCTCAGCATTTCAATGTGTTTGTGGAGCACGGTAAGGAGATATCTGATAATTGGATGCACTTGTTTGTTGACGGCAACCATCCACTTTGTCAAGCAAAGTATAAACATTCCAGGCTAGTAAAATCAATCAATCCAAAATATAAGAAAGGGGATTAGGGTTATATGCCAGAAATGGAAATGATCAACATAGCACATGTGTTCTAAGTTTTTACTAGAATTTTGTGACCTCTGTTTGATGTTTTTGGTGACCACTGCATATGATTTCATCCACTTTTCTTTTGAAAATTGTAAACTTGTGCCATTGATTGTAACTAGTGTGGTGGCTGTTCGTTTTTAAAACGCTGTTGTATTTCTAAGCCTGTTGCTGCTGCAGTTTATTGGATGAGTGGAAGAGCTCAGGTACTTCAGTCACCAGGTTTGAGTTCAGTGTACTTGAAATTCTTTACTCACTACTGTTAGAGAATTTTCAATTGCACAGTTATTTCAAAGCATTATAGAGAAGCAATCTGAGAGGTCCATCAGTGAGTGGCATTGTTTTTGAGATACAGGTGCATATAGGGGAAATGGCATATTCAAGAAACAGTGAAGCTGAATCTAGAGAGAGTACTTTCAGGAGAAAAAATACATCCTCTTTGTATAATTTGAAAACATGGGCAGGAACTCTTTAATTTAGTCACTTGTGTTTTTCGCCAAGGGAGTTGAACCATGATTTTCACTTAGAGTAATCAGTGCATCAAATTACATACATTGAATTGCTTATGTGCAGTAGATTGTATCAATGCTGGTGTTTATGCTTCACAGTAGTCTACGTCCATCCTACTTACACTCACACTATCACACATTCTTCTGTTCCTTTCTCCTATATGCACTTTTCTTACTACTACTTAAATGCATCTAAACTTTCTGTGCAACAGTGAGTTCTACATTCTAACTGTTCTCTCGATGAAGAGGTTTCTTTTTAATTTTCCATCAAATTTATGTGTAGCTGTTGTACATTTATCGCCGAGATGTCACAAGTGACAATGTCGTCTCTGTGTCTCCTATCGATTGCTTTCATACGGTTAAATGCCTCAATCAAGTCACCCCTCACCTGCTACTCTTGGATTACTCAACCACCTTAGTTAGCTGGACATTCTGGAATGAGCATATTTAATGATGCACAGCAGTTAGGACTGGTTCCTTGCTGGTGACTTTGAATCTACTTTCCAGATGGATTTGAAACATTGACGACCACATGGATGACTGGAAGATTCTGAACACATCTGTGTTAGATGTGAATTAAATATGACAGTCAATCTGTCTGCTATTTGTGGTGTACTACAGCGAAGTGACAATGGCCAGATTCTTACTGTCTTATCAGTGTTCTTTCTATTTAATGATTTTAGTTGAGGGCATAATGTTGACCAGGTCACAAAGGAGAACTTTGCTGCCCTTCTTCAGAACATTGATATGTGTTCTTTTACATCTCAATGATTAATAGCTCAGCCAGAAGACAGCACCTCCAACAGTGCAGTACTCAGTACCATCTGTGAGCCTATGTTTTTGTCTGAATTGCTGACTGAGAGAAAATGTAATAACTTATGGTAACAATTGCATTATAATATTCAAATTATAATCCAAGGGTTAATGAATTGGAGCTGAAAATGTGTTGCTGGAAAAGCGCAGCAGGCTAGGCAGCATCCAAGGAACAGGAGATTCGACGTTTCAGGCATAAGCCCTTCTTCAGGAATGAGGAAAGTGTGTCCAGCAGGCTAAGGTAAAAGGTAGGGAGGAGGGACTTGGGGGAGGGGCGATGGAGATGCGATAGGTGGAAGGAGGTCAAGGTGAGGGTGATAGGCCAGAGTGGGGTGGGGGTGGAGAGGTCAGGTAGAAGACTGCAGGTTAGGAAGGCGGTGCTGAGTTCGATGGATTTGACTGAGACAAGGTGGGGGGAGGGGAAATGAGGAAACTGGAGAAATCTGAGATCATCCCTTGTGGTTGGAGGGTTCCTAGGCGGAGGATGAGGCGCTCTTCTTCCAACCGTCATGTTGCTATGGTCTGGCGATGGAGGAGTCCAAGGACCTGCATATACTTGGTGGAGTGGGAGGGAGAGTTGAAGTGTTGAGCCACGGGGTGGTTGGGTTGGTTGGTCCCGGTGTCCCAGAGGTGTTCCCTGAAACGTTCCACAAGTAGGCGGCCTGTCTCCCCAATAGAGAGGAGGCCACATCTGGTGCAGCGGATGCAGTAAATGATGTGTGTGGAGGTACAGGTGAATTTGTGGCAGATATGGAAGGATCCCTTGGGGCCTTGGAGAGAAGTAAGGGGGGAGGTGTGGGCGCAAGTTTTGCATTTCTTGCGGTTGCAGGGTAAGGTGCCAGGAGTGGAGGTTGGGTTGGTGGGGGGTGTGGACCTGATGAGGGAGTCACGGAGGGAGTGGTCTTTTCGGAACGCTGATAGGGGAGTGGAGGGAAATATATTCCTGGTGGCGGAAATGACGGCGGATGATACGCTGTATGTGGAGGTTGGTGGGGTGGTAGGTGAGAACCAGTAGGGTTCTGTCCTGATGGTGGTTGGAGGGGCGGGGCTCAAGGGCGGAGGAGTGGGAAGTGGAGGGTATGCGGTGGAGGGCATCGTCGATCACATCTGGGGGGAATCTGCAGTCCTTGAAGAAGGAGGCCATCTGGGCTGTACGGTATTGGAACTGGTCCTCCTGGGAGCAGATGCGGCGGAGACGAAGGAATTGGGAATATGGGATGGCGTTTTTACAGGGGGCAGGGTGGGAGGAGGTGTAGTCTAGGTAGCTGTGGGAGTCGGTCGGTTTCCAGTAGATGTCCATGTTGATTCGGTCGCAGCTCTGATCTCCAGCATCTGCAGACATCACTTTCTCCCCATTAATGAATTGGAGCCCTATGTTCAAATCCTACTACCAAGCCACCACGGCATCTGAGGAATTTAAAATTACTTAATTGACTAAATCTGGAATTGAAGAAGTGATCATATCAGTAATGATGTCCATGAATTACCGTAGAGACATAAAGATGTACAGCACGGAAACGGACCCTTCAGTCCAACTTGTCCATGCCGACCAGCTATCCCAACCCAATCTAGTCCCATCTGCCAGCACCTGGTCCATATCCCTCCAAACCCTTCCTATTCATATACCCATCCAGCTGCCTTTTAAATGTTGCAATTGTATTAGCCTCCACCACTTCCTCTGGCCGCTCATTCTATACACGTACCACCCTCTGCATGAAAACATTGCCCTTAGATCTCTTTTATATCTTGCCCCTCTCATCCTAAACCTATGCCCTCTAGATCTGGACATCCCCACCCCAGGGAAAAAAAAACTTTGTCTATTTATCCTATTCATGCCCCTCATGATTTTATAAACCTCTATAAGGTCACCCCTCAGCCTCCGATGCTCCAGGGAAAGCAGTCCCAGCCTGTTCAGCCCCTCCTTCTAGCTCAAACCTTCCAACCTTGGCAACATCCTTGTAAATCTTTTCTGAATCCTTTCAAGTTTCACAACATCTTTCCGATAGGAAGGAAACCAGAATTGCACACCATATTCCAAAAGTGACCTAACCAATGTTCTGTACAGCTGCAACATGACCTCCTAACTCCTGTACTCAATACTCTGACCAATAAAGGAAAGCATACCAAACGCCTCCTTCACAATTCTATCTAATGTAAAAATTAATCTGGTTCACAAATATTCTTTAGGGAAGTAAATCCGTTATTTTTAAGCAGTTTGGCTAGTGAGGATGGATAATAAGTAATGACCATGTTAGCAACACTCCTGTGAATGAATAAAACTACCACCAGGGCTGAATACCAAATTGGCAGTGAAAGTCTTTTTGCAGAGTATCTGGTATGTTAAAGCATGTAAATATTGTTATTCTGGAGACACAGGAAGAACACATCCCATTCACTGCAACTGAAGTAGCTCGGGTACAAAACGGCAAGAGTTTAAAAACTCTGTTGCATGCACTGATTAATGCTATAGTTTAACCAACCTAAAAGCAGATACTGGGCATTTTAAAAAGAATGGAAGGATTCCTTGGACATTTTTAAAAGAACAAAATGCTGGAAAAACTCAGGCCTGGCAGCATCGTTGGATAGAGAAACACTTAATGTTTTGAGTCCAAATGACTACTACAGAAATGGACTTAAGAGTCATATTAGACTCAAAACACTTCGTCCTTTTTTTTCTCTCAGCTGATAGACCTGAGTGCTCCAGCACTTTTTGGTTTTATTATCAGGTTGGTTTTCTGCTGTTTGCCCCATTGGGATAATCAGGATAGAGCAACCCACTTCATTGGCATCCCCTCCATGAACTTAAACGTTCATTTCTTCCACCAAAGTCACACTACTGCAAGTGACAACGTATATGATGCATATAATGTGGACTGTGATTTTTGCTGATAAACTGAAGTTAACAAAAGGAAACTGATTAACAGGAATAGAAAAAGGTGACAGTGCTTCTTTAACTTCGAAAATTGTCAAATCAGTTTACAAAGTTAAAATTCAAGATTGAAGTGTTGTTAGTATGTAATATAAATGTGAGTCAAAATGTACAGTTTTCTGACTATCTTTATTATAGGTGTTTGTAGACCATGTGGTAGCTTCGTAATATTCCATTTGCATTACTTACAATGGTTTTCTTGAAGCTGTTTCTATTAGCACATTGTTGATTGCGTAAAATTTCTTTCAATGTCTCCTGTGGGCAGGTGATTGTGTGCAGTGCTTTCATTGTGCAAATTTAAATCAGAACAAATATACTTCTGCTGAATGGTGATGCAATCTCTATAAATTGTTTAAAAAATCAAATAGTAAGCATGAAAGAAGTGTGTTACTTATGCCCAAATTTTATGTCTTCTATTTTAAAAAAAACAGATAAAAGTGAAAGAAAACTGGCTGTTGTGGTGAGAGAAGATAATTCTTTGTAACGGAATGTCATTTGGAGCCAGCGTTCTAGCTCGTACTGAAATTGTGAATGTTCTCTCCAACGCCTCCAAGCATCCCAGTGGCAATCAGTGTCTAAAGTGTTCAGTCACTTTGGTTGTCCCTCAACTCTCAACTAATATTGAACAGCTGGAAAATGAAACATCACAAAGTAGATTTTGCAATTTGGCTTTAAAAATTGCATTTATATGGTTCTTTTCTTATCCGTTGGCTGCTTCAAAGCTTTTGCAACCAACAGAACATTTAATTACAATCGCTATTACCATGCAGGAATTGCAGCAACTAATTTGCATACGGTGCATTCCCACAAACAGCAATGTGATAATGACCAGATAATCTGCTTTTCCAGGATGAGGGATGAGTATTATCTAAACATAAAAGAACCAAGGAATTTATTTATTGACAAAGCATTTCCTTCACCAAACTTGGCTGATATGTTCATTAAATGTCTCATCTGAAAGACAGCATCTGACACCTCAGTGCTCCTTCAGTGTTGCACTAGAATGAGGCTGGGTTTTTTCCCTGGTTTAGATGAGAGGGGAAAGATATAAAAGGGACCTAAGGGGCAACTTTTTCACGCAAAAGGTGGTGCGTGTATGGAATGAGCTGCCAGAGGAAGTGATAGAGGCTGGTACAACTACAATATTTAAAAGGCACCTGGATGGGTACATGAATAGGAAGGGTTCAGAGTGATATGGGACAAGTGCTGGCAAATGGGATTAGATTAATTTCGAATATTTGGTTGGCATGGGTGAGTTGGACTGAAGTATCTGTTTCTGTGGTATACATCTCTATGATTATCAACTTAGTCACCTCACAATTATGCTCGTGTTATATCCACTTGATAGTCTTTTACTAACTCTGGATGCTGTAAGTAATCCTCATTTTCCAGTTATGAGAGACCAGAGAAGCAGGGGGAGGCCAAATAGATGTTTAGATAGGTTCTTTTTATTCGCTTTATTTTCACTGGCAAAAGGGTGAATTACTAGAAACAAAAACATAAATTGCTGGAAAAGTTTAGCAAGCCTGGCAGCATCTGTAGAAAGAAATCCGCATTAATGTTTTGGGTTTTTTTGATTAGATTAGACTTACAGTGTGGAAACAGGCCCTTCGGCCCAACAAGTCCACACCAACCCGCCGAAGCGCAACCCACCCATACCCCTACATTTACCCCTTACCTAACACTATGGGCAATTTAGCATGGCCAATTCATCTGACCCGCACATCTTTGGACTGTGGGAGGAAACCGGAGCACCCGGAGGAAACCCATGCAGACACGGGGAGAACGTGCAAACTCCACACAGTCTGTCGCCTGAGTTGGGAATTGAACCCGGGTCTCAGGCGCTGAGAGGCAGCAGTGCTAACCACTGTGCCACCGTGACGCTTCCTCAGAACTTCTGGATTACCAGTTTGACAAAGAATCCGAGGCAACATGGTACAATGTTTCTTGCACAGGGAATGAGTAATGCACTGCATCAGACCATGATAGATGTGACAGACTCAGTAGTAGCTTTTAAAAGGTAGTTAGATAGATACTTGAAAGGGGAAAAGTTTTGGGATGTGGTGAAAGAGTGAAAAAGTGGGACTGAATTGGATTACATATGAAGTCAGAATAGGATGAGCGCTGATATCCAATTGAGGCGTTTTGCTGTTTTGTACGCTGTTTCGTACAATGCATGGTGTTGCAAAGTTGATGAATATGATCCATTATCAGGTGTCGAGGCTTGTCTGAAAAATGCTTGCTTTTTTAAAAAACAAATGTAGTTCCAAAAAGGTGAAATAGCAGCTGGTTCCTTGAGTCAAATCCCAGATTTGGGTGTTTGGCTCGATTTCTAGTATCCTGACAGATACAAATGAGTTTTTTTTTTCTGGTGTTCCTTTCACAGTATTATCAACGGAAGCAGGGTTAGTATACGATGTTCCATTCTGGTATGTCCTTAGTACAACAGGACCACAGAACTCTGGCCCTGAGCATAACACTTGTTGATAAGAAACAGTGAGAACTACATTTTGGCTTACACTTCCGTTAGTAAAAGTGCAAGTTTCAGTTTTAGTCCTGAAAATAGTAAAGTATTGGCAGAGAAAATCTTTTTCAGTTCATTCAGCCCTGTCCTTCCACAAGTATTTTATTGAGGACGATACATTGACCATGTGCTGTCTGCAGGGAAATGTTTAATAAATACTAACTGATGAGCAAAGGTAATCCATCAAACCTTCAAAATGTTCATCCTTCAGAGTCATGATTCAATTTAAGTTTCTTGCCTTTCTTTCCCCACCCCAAAATAAATACTTATCTTTTATGACTTTGGCATGCTCAATGATGAGCAGCCACTTTGTCTTGTATGGTGTTTAATTAGCTTGCTATGTGCCTGCACTGAGACTCTAAACCTAGGTTAAGATAATTGTCCCCAAGATAATTATCCTTTGTTTGAAAGTTTTTCACTTATAAAAAGGATTGGCTTTTAATATCTGGATGGATACTTCCCTCCCACAATTCCTGGATCAAAAGAGAAAAAAAACCTGAAAATGTGTTGCTGGAAAAGCGCAGCAGGTTAGGCAGCATCCAACGAACAGGAAATTCGACGTTTCGGGCACAAGCCCTTCATCAGGAATCCTGATGAAGGGCTTTTGCCCGAAACGTCGAATTTCCTGTTCCTTGGGTGCTGCCTGACCTGCTGCACTTTTCCAGCAACACATTTTCAGCTCTGATCTCCAGCATCTGCAGACCTCACTTTCTCCTCAAAAGAAAAAGAGTCTAATAAAATTTAATTCCTTATCAAATTTGCCACGGGCCCTTGATGCAGAATGAAACTGGGTCCGATCTGCCAAAGTGTCCAACTTAAGGCAGGTGCCTGTTGTCTATGATATAACTAAGCACCTGGTCTGTCAGTTTCTGCTGTAACTACAACTTCAAATGCCCACGACAGAATTTGCTGAGAAAACATCACTTCACAAGACCCAACAGAGACACAACCTAATGCAAAAAATACCTCCTGACAGGACCTGCACAGATAATGCTAATGGTGGAAAAAGGGCTCTGTTCCCTTGTGTCTTCTGTTGAATCAAATGAAAACCATGTGCCAGATTGCCAGTAAATGTCTCTTACCCTATAATACTGAGAGTTTGCAGAATGTGAATAGAATCATAGAGATGTACAGCACTGAAACAGCCCATGCCAGCCAGATATCCTAACCTAATCTAGTCCTGTTGCCAGCACTTGGCCCATATCCCTCCAAACCCTTCCTATTCATATACCATCCAGCCTCCATCACTTCTTCTGGCAGTTCATTCCATACACGCACCACTCTCTGTGTGCAAAAATTGCCCCCCAGGTTCCTTTTATATCTTTCCCGTCTCACCCTAAACCTATGCCCTCAAGTTTTGAACTCCCCTACCTTGGGGAAAAGATTCTTGTCTATTTATCCTATCTATTCCCCTCATGATTTTATAAACTTTTAAGGTCACCCCTCAGCCTTCAACATACCAGAGAAAACAGACCCAGCCTATTCAACCTCTCCCTATAGCTCAAATCCTCCAACCCTGGCAACATCCTTGTAAATCTTTTCTGAACTCTTTCAAGTTTCACAACATCCTTCCGATAGGTAGAAGACCAGAATTGAATGTAATATTCCAAACATGTCCTTAGCAAAGTCCTGTACAGAGACAACATGACTTTCCAACTCCAAGACTCAATACTCTGATCAATAAAGGAAAGCATACCAAACAACAAGGATACTCCCAATTTTCATGCCCCAGTTTTCCAAATTCATTTGAGTATGAAATCAGAATTGTGGCAAATGTGTCGTATTATTATTGCACCCCTAACTTTGTTCACTTTTGTAGGTGGCTTCCATTAGGTTTGTCGTTCTTCAAGCTAACGTGTTATACAGCGTTACTGGTTCAGATTGCTTCGGTATGAGTAATTTCTGTCAACTGAGTGTGTGAATCCTTTGTAGGAATGGCTAATCAATACAAAATCTTTATATCAGCTGTTGAAAATATGAAACAGTTACTAATGTGAAAATTTCACAAATTACTTGTTTTACTTTTGGATTTAAAAAGAAACATTGTTTATTTTTGTAATTCTTTGGCAAATGTCTCCTCACAATTTTATTTTAATATAAAGCGAGAGGTCCTCTAGTTCCTCAGACTGTATTCATCACCACATAGAACTGCCTTTGAATATTGTCACTTCCACGTTCTTCTTTAAGCACTTGCATTGAAATTCCAGACTAGATTGTATACTCGACTTCCGTACCACAGTATAAAATCTACACTACTGAAACAGGCCATTTTGCTTAACAGATCCATGCTGCTGTCATATTACACTCATGTCTGCTCCTGTTCTCCTCATCTGACCCTAACCATCAATCTTTTCTTCCTTTCTCCCTGGTGTTTATCTAGTTTTTCACAAAATACATTTATCCTATTCACCTCGTTACTTTGTGCTAGCGTCTGACATTCTCACGTCTCTTTGGTCAGGAAATTTCTCCTGAATTGTTGATTAGATTTATTAGATACATTCAGAGCAATATTTCAAAGTGCTCAGCAAAAGTATATGCCAGTGCAAAAGAAGAACTGTAGAAAATGGGGTAATTTGCCATGGATGTCTCAGGAAATAAGAGAGGCAATCTAATTGAAAGAGAAGGCACACAAAGTCGCCAAGATCAATGGGAAACTGGAAAATTGGGAAGGCTTTAAAGGTCAACAGAAAGCCACAAAGAGCTATAAAGAAAAGTAAGAAAGATTATGAGAAAAAAAACTAGCTCAGAATTTAAAGACAGACAGCAAAAGTTTCTGTAAATATATAAAACAAAAAAAAGGGGTGGCCAAAGTAAATATTGGGCCTTTAGATGATGAGAAGTTGAATTTAGTAACGGGATATGAGGGAATGGCTGAGGCATTTAATAGGCATTTTGTGTTGGTTTTCACAGTAGAGGACGCTAATAAACTGCCAGTAATTGCCAAAGAGACAAAGGTAGTTGAGGACCTGGAAGCAATCATTACCATGAAAGAAGTAGTGTTGGGCAAGCTAATCGAGCTAAGGATAGACCAGTCTTCTGGCCCTGATGGAATGCATCCCAGGGCAATAAGAGATGGCGGGAGAAATAGCAAATGCACTTGTAATTTTCCAAAATTTGCTGGACTCTGGAGCAGTTCCAGCAGATTGGAAAGCAGCAAATATGATGCCACTGTTTAAAAAGGGTGGTAGACAAAGGATGGTGGTAGACCATCTTTAAAAAGGGTGGTAGACCAGTTAGCTTAATGTCTGTAGTGGGAATAATACTTGAGTCTATTATCAAGGATGAAATAGCAAGGCATCCAAATAGAAATTGTCTCATGGGCAGACCGCAGCAGGGCGGGTCATGCTTAACTAATCTTTTGGAATTCTATGAAGACATTACGAACATGGTGTTCAATGGGGACCCAGTAATATGGTGTATCTAGATTTCCAAAAGGCATTCAGCAAGGAGCTGCACAAAAGATTGCATATTTTAAAGATGAAAAGCGTTCTGGGCAATGTATTAGCATGGATAGAGGATTGGTTAACCAACAGGCAGCTAAGAACAGGAATAAATAGGTGCTTTTCTGGTTGGTGATCAGTGACTAGTGGTTTGCTTCAGGGATCAGTGTTGGGACCACAATTGTAGATGATTCAGAGTTGGGAACCACGTGTAGTGTGTCAAAGTTTGCAGATGACACTGAGATGAGTGGCAGAGCAAAATGTGCAGAGGACTGTGAAACTTTGCAAAGGGACAGATGGTTTGTGGGTAGGCAAAGGTCTGGCAGATGGACTACAATTTTGGTAGGAATAAATGTAAAAAGAGCTGTTACTGGAATGGTAAGAAATTGCAGCAGGTTGTTGTGCAGAGGGACCTGAGTGTCCTTGTGCATGAATCACAGAAGTTGGTCTGTAGGTACAACAATAATTAAGACAGCAAATGGAATTTTGCCCTTCATTGTTAAAGGGATTGAGTTCAAAAACAGGGAAGTTAAGCTGTACTTGTATATGGTGCAGGTGAGGGCACACCTGGAGTACTGCATGCAGTTTTGGTCTCGTTGAGAAAAGATCTTCTAACACTAGAAGGGGTGTAGAGGAGGTTCACTAGGTTGATTCTGTAGTTGAGAGGGTTGGTATGAGGAGAGACTGAGTAGACTGGAATTATATTAAGAACAAGGGGGTATCTTAGAATTAGATTAGAATCCGGCCCTTCGCCCCAACAAGTCTACATCAACCCTTCGAAGAGTTACCCACCCAGACCCATTCTCCTATGTTGTATTTACCGCTGACTAATGCACCTAACCTACACATCCCTGAATACCGTGGGCAGTTTAGCATGGCCAGTTCACCTAACCTGCACATCTTTGGATTGTGCGAGGAAACCAGAGCACCCGGAGGAAACCTACGCAGACAAGGATAGAGTGTGCAAACTCCACACAGACAGTCACCCAAGGTTGGAATTGAACCTGGGTCCCTGGTGCTGTGAGGCAGCAGTGCTAATCACTGAGCCACGGTGCCACCTTCATCTTCTAGGAACATATAAAATTATGAAGGGAATAGATAATATAGAAATAGAGAGGATGGTTCCACTGGTGGGGGAAACTAGGACAAGACGGTATAACCGCAAAAAATTAGGGGGAGTAGAAGGTTGTGAATCTATGCCCAGTGAAGTGGTTGAGGCTTCCTCGGTGAATGTTTATAAAGCTTAGGTAATTTTTTGAACAAGAAAGGAATTAAGGGTTATGGTGAGAGGTAAGTGACGCTGAGTCCATGAACAGATCAGCCATGATCTTATTGAATGAGGGAGCAGGCTCAAAGGGCCAGACAGCCTACTCTTGCTCCTAGTGCTTTTGTTCTTGTATTCTTTCAATATTTTAATATCAATATTTATAACTTTTGGTCTCAAGTCGGAGTATCTTTTCTGAGCCTTAACGTATCACATCTTTCATAATTTTAAAGACCATGATGAGGTTTTTGTAGTCTTATCTGGGGCATAGAGCTCCTTTCCTGCTGGGTAAACCCTCTTGAGTTTTGAAATCATTTTTATGAATGTTTCTGCATTTCTTTGCTTCTGTATTTTTATAGAAATGTAGTCCAGAACTGAGTGCAGTGCTCCAAGTGCGGTCTAACCAAGAGCATGAACTGTTGGTGCTTGAGGTGTGAATGCTTTGAGCTGAGTCCAGCTGACATCTTGACAGTTTTGTAAAGGATGTCCACATCTAACAGTTGCTTGCATACATGATCCAGATGTTTCTGACCTTGAGTACATTGCCATCAAGTCCAAAACCCTTTACTCGTCGCCTTGCACTTTTTAAAATTGATTCATGGGTTGTGGGCGTCGTTGGTGAGGCCTGTATTTATTGCCCATCCCTAATTGTTCAGTGGGCGGATAAGAGTCAACTACATTGCTGTGGGTTTGGAGTCACATGTAGGCCAGACCAGGTAAAGATGGCAGATTTTCCTTCCCTGAAAGACATTAGTAAAACAGATGAATTTTTCCGACAGTTGGTAATGGTTTCATGGTTATTGGGCTCTTAATTCCACATTTTCTGGTTGAATTCAAATTCTACCATCTGCCTTGGCAGGATTTGAACATGGGCCACCAGGACATTGCCTGGATGTCTAGATTATTAGGTCTAGTGATGATACCTCTCGGCCATCGTCTGCCCCAAAGTAAATGCTCCACCAAAAACAGATTTGCTGAATCTAAAATCACAAGCATGAGCAAGATAATTTAAGTGGTTCTTTTGCAAATTTGTGATTACTCTTTTACAACAGTGTGTTTTAAACGCCTGCAGTTTGATTATTTGAGGAATCTGTAGATCTTTAACTGGTGTTCTTTTAACCACATTCTTTCTCTTGCTCCCCCCACAAATACTTTTTTTTTGTAAGTAATGAACAGCGGATCAATTCCAAAATATGTGGATGACATTTACCAGGCCACTGTACTATGCATTTCCTGGTCACGTTAACTGAATAAGATGCTGAAGCTATTTAGGAAAGCTGAATGGAGTTGATACTCGTTATCAGTATGGTGAAGAGTAAATTAGATTTTGAGCATTTTACTTTGGACTCTGCCAGTTTTTATTCGTTTCACGACATTTTAAAAGAGCTATTTTGTTAATATCCAAAGTGTGTTCATATCAGAATAATTATTGTTTCATGTTTATTAGTTTGTAGCTTTTTTTTAGGAAAAGCTCTAGGACCAAAGAACAGAAATGTGCATGAATTAACATCAAACCAGCCAAATGTTAGAACTGAGCATTTAAGACTTCAGTACATGCCAATCACTTTAAATCCCGAGTCACAAATCTGCAGGCTGGGATGTGAGTTTTCAATAATCTTGAAACAGATTAATAACATCTTTCTTAAAGGAAGTATACGATGCAACTAGGTATCCATGGACTGTATAACCATTAGGCACTGAAAGGGTCCATTCAGCCAGTGATACATATCCTAGGTCATGGAAGTGCTATCCAATTCGTCCCATTTGGCTGAACTTTCCTGATTCCCTCTGCAGATATTTTCCAGACAGCATCTCTATCTTTTGCAGATCACGGTATAAAAGGTATTAATTATTTAATTGTTTGTGGGAAGATGATCAAATGAGATTGCATTACAATGTGGTATTTTCATTATTAATACTTGTGCATAGAAGATCTGCAATGGAAAGAGCTTGCTTCATGACCATTAGAAGTTGATTGCAGTGTGTGCTCAGGTCATTGAACATTATGTACTTGGATAACCGGGTGGAGCAGTTTTCAAACTTTAGCCAAGGTGCTCTTCTCGAGTTGGCATGTTTGAAATTGGAATTATGAGTTTTTTTCCATGTTACATACATATGTGATGCGGATGGTAGGTTTAGTTGTGCACCTAAAACATGTTCTCTGTGCGTGAAGTATAAAATAACCTGAAGCCCACTCAGTTGCTGGCATCATTGAGCTTTGAATAGTTAAACCATTCCTTTGTGAGTTGTAATATTTATTCCTTAAAATCTATCATTACAGCTTTCATTCCATCAATGCAGTTAGAATATGTATTTCGTTTAGGTTTTGTTAAAATGGCTTGGTGAAGGATTAAACTCTCTGAACTTTCTTTCACTGAAATCTTTAAAAAGAAAACACAAAATTGTTCTGGTAATCATGAGGTTTTTTTGGTAATTTTTAAGGCTTTTTATTCAATTTTTAAATAATTTAAATATACAAATTGATAGCTTTTTGTCAATGCATGGTTTTGTAATCTCTGGTTGCATTAGTAAATACCTAATTAGTAATAGAAAATAGGTTTGCTTTTCATGAGTTTATTTACTAACAAAAGTAGTGCTTTTCTCTGCTACAGCTGAAGCTTCTAAACAAAACAGAATGCAAACAAAGATGTAATGTAAGGTCAAAGCAGAAAATATTCAATTAAAGTATGAAGAGAATAGAAGTCAATGTTGCTGGTGTGGACCCTTCTTGAGAGTAGAAGAAGTTACAAATGAACAGCCTTTTATTAAATGGAAAGGGGAAAACACTTAGCTGTCCTTTACATGCTGTATCTTGTATGCACCCACATATACAGACATGTGTCACTTACGGCAGAATGTGTGCTGGCTGTGTGATGAAAGAAAAGGTGGTGAAATGCTGGGTTGTTACTCAGTTGCTGTTTATGGTTTTGTGGTTGTTGTAAGGACACATAATGAGATTTATCTTCAGGATTTGTGAATGGCTTTATGGTTTTAACCCACAACCTTCTCTGAACACCTCCGCTTTGTCAATTTATAATTGAGGTCTGCCCAAAGCTGAATAAGCAACATCGCGCCTCGGAATAATGCCTGTATTGGGCTCAGCTTTGCTAGTGTGCTACAGCTAACTCCACTGCCAGCATGTGCATATCTGCTATAGAAGGTTTAGTATTCATTACAAATGGATACCATTCTTAGCTCCCTCCCTTGTTGAAAAGGCTTGGGAAGAAATGGCCAGTTTTACTAAAATTAGCCAGTTTTCCCAATAGGCACTGAAGATAGGTTAAACAGAATAATTTACTTGTCTATAAAGTGTGGCACAGAAATAACCGTATGACTTACGTTTTGAAGATATGGGTATACTTTGAGAGAATTAAAAGAAGCAGAACTACCAGACACAGCACCAAGTATTCTCAATAAGGCAACAATATAACACTTGGTCGAACAACTCAATTAGCTCATTGCCTGGAGACAAAAACAAATTTGAATTTGGCCATCAGTTTAAATTAAATTCTGAGAAATATCCAATTCTGATCCAGTTTGAACTGAGTACATTGACAATCTTTAAAGCCAATGACACAATCTGCTGCTTTGGGAGTATAAGACTGGGGAAAATTGAACAGTTGAGAGGAGAACTGAGAAGCCCAGCATGTAAACAGACTGCCTGAAAAATAGCTCTCTTAAAAAGGTACCTTTTCGATCAGTAACCTCGAACGAAGAAATTCCTAAGAACAAAAAAAAGAAGAAACAGGAAGATTGGAGTAAAAGAACGAAAGCTGTCTGGTTTTGAGAGGAGATGTCTTGTTTTGTAAATCATAATTGGGAGGTTTATTGGACGAGTATTCTAGAAGGGAAGGTAATAGGTAAATAGTTGTTAATTATTCTCTATTATACTTTTAAGAAATAAAGTTGTTAATTTTTACTTTTAAGTAGTCCTTGGCCACTTAAAACCAGCAACACAGAAAAGATTTAAAATTAAGCAGGAGGATTTACCCTGTGTCATAATAGTTTGGGGGCTCGTCTGGGATTCAGGATGATACGCACTGGATTTAAAGTGCTGTATACAAAAGCTATCCATTCCCTCTTTAAACAGCCTAGCACTATAATTTGACCCTTGGTCCAACTAACTCTCTCTGGGTAGCCCATACTATGTGAAGAAAGCTAATAACTCCTCTACTACCCTTTTTGCCTTGATACTCTGTAATAGAATTGCCTCTGGAAATCTGGTAGGCACATCCATTATGTTTAACAAATACTGGTTCCCTCTTTTCTTTCTCGGGAGCGGTCCTACATAATCAATTATAACCCAAGTGAAAGGTTCTTCAAATGCGGGAATTAGCAACAAAAGTGCTGGTTTTATTACTGCCTGATGAACTCACGACTCGCTGAGTAAAGAATCTACCCCTAACATCTGTCCTATACCTACCACCCCTTAATTTAAAGCTATGACCCCTCATAATATCTGACTCCATACATGGAAAAAAGTTCTCATGGTCAACCCTATCTAAACCCCTAATCATCTTGTACACCACTATCAAGTCACCCCTAAACCTTCTTTTCTCCAATGAAAACAGCCCCAAGTGTCTCAGCCTTTCCTCATATGATCTTCCTACCATGCCAGGCAACATCCTGGTAAACCTCCTTTGCACCCGTTCCAGTGCCTCCACATCCTTCCTATAGTATGGCGACCAAAACTGCACACAATACTCCAGATGCGGCCGCACCAGAGTCTTATACAACTGTAACGTGACCTTAGGACTCCGGAACTCAATTCCTCTACCAATAAAATCCAGTACGCCATATGCCTTCTTCACAGCACTATTTACCTGGGTGGCAACTTTCAGAGATCTGTGTAGATGGACACCAAGATCCCTCTGTTCATCCACACTACCAAGTATCCGACCATTAGCCCAGTACTCCATCTTCTTGTTACTCTTACCAAAGTGAATCACTTCACACTTAGCTACATTGAACTCCATTTGCCACCTTTCTGCCCAGCTCTGCAACTTATCTATATCCTGCTGTAACCTGCCACATCCTTCCTCACGGTCAACAACTCCACCGACTTTCGTATCATCCGCAAACTTGCTCACCCAACCTTCTAGCCCCTCCTCCAGGTCATTTATAAAAATGACAAACAGCAGAACATTACTGGTAACTGCACTCCAAGATGAACTTTTACCATCAACTACTACCAGCCAGCCAATTCCTAATCTAAACCTCCAACTCGCCCTCAGTGCCATACCTCCGTATTTTTTGCAGTAGCCCACCATGGGGAACCTTATCAAACGCCTTACTAAAATCCATATGCACCACATATACACCACATCTACCGCTTTACCCTCGTCCACCTCCTTAGTCACCTTCTCAAAGAATTCAATAAGGTTTGTGAAGCACAACCTGCCCTTCACAAAACCATGCTGACTATCCTTGATCACATTATTCCTATCCAGATGTTCATAAATCCTATCCCTTGCAATTCTCTCTAAGACTTTGCCCACAACAGAGATAAGACTCCCGGCCTATAGTTACTGGGGTTATCCCTACTCCCCTTCTTGAACAGGGGAACCACATTAGCTATCCTCCAGTCTTCTGGCACTATTCCTGTAGACAACGAGGATATAAAAATCCAAGACCAATGGCTCTACAATCTCTTCCGTTGCTTCCCAGAGAATCCTAGGATAAATGCCATCAGGCCCAGGGGACTTATCTATTTTCACCCTTTCCAGAATTTCCAACACCTCTTCCCTACATACCTCAAAGCCACCCATTCTAATTAATTGTGACTCAATATTCACAACAATGTCCTATTCCTGAGTGAATACTGACGAAAAGTATTAATTCAGTGTCTCCCCAATTTCTTCAGCCACCTCACGCAACTTCCCACTACTATCCTTGACTGGACCTATTCCTACCCTAGTCATTCTTTTATTCCTGACATACCTATAGGAAGCCTTTGGGTTTTCCCTAATCCTACCAACCAAGGACTTTTCATGTCCCCTCCTTGCTGCTCTTAGCTCTCTCTTTAGATCTTTCCTGGCTACCTTATAACTCTCAATCGCCCCAATTGAACCTTCACGCCTCATCTTTACATAGGCCGCCCTCTTCCCTTTAACAAGGGATTCCAATTCCTTATTAAACCACGGCTCCCTCACAAGATCCTTTCCTCCCTGCCTGACAGGTACATACTTATCAAGGACACTCAATAGTTGCTCCTTGATCAAGCTCCACATATCGATTATACCCTTCCCTTGAAGCCTACTTTTCCAAGCCACGCATCCTAAGTCATGCCTCGCTGCATCATAATTTCCCTGCCCCCAGCTATAACTCTTGCCCTGCAGTGCACACTTATCCCTCTCCATCACTAGAGTAAAAGTCACCAAATTGTGGTCACTGTCCCCAAAGTGCTCACCTACCTCCAATTCTAACACCTGGCCTGGTTCGTTACCCAGAACCAAATCCAGTATGGCCTCACCTCTTGTTGGCCTATCTACATATTGTGTCAGGAAACCCTCCTGCACACATTGGACAAACACCGACCCATCTAACGTACTCGAGCTATAGCTTTTCCAGTCAACATCTGGAAAGTTAAAGTCCCCCATAACAACCACCCTATTACTTTCATTCTTCTCCTGAATCATCCTCGCAATCCTTTCTTCTACGTTTCTAGGACTATTTGGAGGCCTGTAGAAAACTCCTAACAGGGTGACCTCACCTTTCCTATTTCTAACCTCAACCCAAACTACCTCAGATGGCGAGTCTTCATCCATCGTCCTTTCCACTGCTGTAATACTATCTTTGACAAGCAATGCCACACCTCCCCCTCTTTTGCCCCCACCTCTGACCCTACTAAAACATTTAATCCCTGGAACCTGCAACAGCCAATCCTGTCCCTGTTCTACCCATGTCTCCGTAATAGCCACAACATCGAAATCCCAGGTACCAACTCACGCTGCCAGTTCACCTACCTTATTTCGTATACTTCTCGCATTGAAGTATACACACTTCAAGCCACCTTCCTGTTTACAGGCACCCTCCTTTGAGATTGATGCCATGTTCCTAACCTCCTACACTCCAGGTCCTGCACCCTAAAGCTACAGTCTAGGTTCCCATGCCCCTGCAGAGTTAGTTTAAACTCCCCGAAAGAGCACTAGCAAACCTCCCCCAAGGATACTGGTGCCCCTCAGGTTTAGGTGTAGGCCATCCTGTTTATAGAGGTTCCACCTTCCCCAGAAAGAACCCCAGTTATCCAGAAACCGGAACCCCTCCCTGCTGCACCATCCCTGTAGCCTGCATTTTACTGCTCTCTCTCCCTACTCCTCGACTCTCTATCACGTGGCACGGGTAACAAACCAGAGACAACAACTCTGTTTGTTCTAACTCTGAGCTTCCAACCTAGCTCCCTGAAAGCCTGCCTAACATCCTCATCCCCCTTTCTACCTATGTCGTTGGTGCCAATGTGGACCACGACTTCGGGCTGCTCCCCTTCCCCCTTAAGGACCCGGAAAACACAATCAGAGACGTCACATACCCTTGCACCTGGGAGGCAACATACCAATCGTGAGTCTCTCTCGCCCCCACAAAACCGCCTATCTGTGCCCCGAACTATCGAGTCTCCAATAACTATTGCTCTGCTCTTCTCCACCCTTCCCTTCTGAACAACGGGGATAGGCTCCGTGCCAGAGGCCTGAACCCCATTGCTTACCCCTGGTAAGTTGTCCCCCCCCCTCCCCCCCCCCCACAAGTATCCAAAACGGTATACTTGTTCTTGAGGGGAACGGCTGCAGGGGGTCCCTGTAGTGGCTGCTTCCTCCCAGTCCCCCTCACTGTCACCCATCTGTCTACAATCTTTGGAGTTACTACTTCCCTAAAGCTCCAATCTATGACCCCCTCTGCCTCCCGAATGATCCTAAGTTCAACAACTCCAGCTCCAGTTCCCTAACACGGTCTTGGAGGAGCTGGAGATGGGTACACTTCCTGCAAGTGTAATCAGCAGGGACGACCATGGCATCCTTCACCTCAAACACGTTGCAAGAGGAACATTGCACTGCCTTCACTGCCATCCCTCTAAAAGTAACCTTTAAAAAAAACTAGGTCTAAACACGAGAATAAGCAAAATGCAGCACTTACCTTCTTACCACAACGGGTCTTATTATTAGGTGAGAAGAGGAGTGCCTCGGGTTCCTCTCCTGCGCGCCTTTATAGGGGAAAAAAAACAACTTACCCAGGTAAGCTTGCGCTACACCAGCTTCCGGGTCCACTCCGTGCTTTTGTAAAAAAAAACTTTCAAATTTAAACCGTTGAACAAACGTCACCGAGCCTTCAAGCAGCCACTGCCAAACAGCCCTGACCTGCTCTGCTGAGAGAGTGGGCTTCCTTGGGCTTCTCCACAACGAAGGGTGTCATTCCCACCTTGGATCCTGCCAAATCATTTCCAGAACAAACTGAATTTCTGGAGCTGACACTCAATTATAACTTCCCCAGTCTTGAATTGGCAATCCAACCTGACCTTACATAGGCGAACGCTAAATTTACATTGGGAAGACTGGACACTTCCTTGCAGAGCTCTTCAGGGAACATCTCTGGGACACCCGCACCAATCAACCGCACCGCCCTGTGGCCAAACATTTCACCTCCCCCCTCCCAGTCTGCCGAGGACATGCAGATCCTGGGCCGCCTCCACCACTACTCCTTCACCACCCGATGCCTGGAGGAAGAACGCCTCATCTTCCGCCTCGGAACACTTCAACCCCAGAGCGTTGATGTGGACTTCACCAGTTTCCTCATTTCCCCTCCCCCCACCTTACCCCAGTTTCAACCTGACAACTCAGCACCACATTCATGACCTGTCCTACCTGCCAATCTCCCTTCCCACCTATCTGCTACACCCTCCTCTCTGACCTATCACCTTCATCCCCACCCCCATCCACCCATTGTACTCTTGGCTACCTTCTCCCCACCCCACCCCTTTTTCCATTTATATCTCCACTCTGGAGGCTCCCTGCCTTCATTCCCGATGAAAGCCTTTTGCACAAACCATCGATTTTCCTGCTCCTCAGATGCTGCCTGACCTGCTGTGCTTTTCCAGCACCACTCTAATCTTGACTCTGATCTCCAGCATCTGCAATCCTCACTTTTGCCAGCGCTAAATTTCTGTCCATCCATTCCACAAATTACCCCACACTTGGGTGACAGATCAGAAAGAGTGCATATTTGCTCATCCCTTACTATCAGCGACTGGTTAGATCCTGTATCTCTCAAAATTATAACTTCTTGTCCTTCTCCCCCTGTTCTTTGTGAGTAAACTTTACCCACGGAGGCAAATTCTTTGTGGAGTTCAGGTACTAACTCCATACCCAGTCCCTGCCTAAGCTGTGCACATTCCTGCAGCTCCTCAGTTCCTCTTGGGGTGTCCTTTACTACCTTCAGTAATGCCACTGGCTTAGCTTCTTTTACCATATCTTTTCCCACAGCACCTTTCTTTAACAACCAGCACTGTGTCTTTGTGTCCCACTCCGTTACAGTGAAAACACACAAGGCCTTTCACCTCCTGTCCACCCTCTTAGGCATTTTTTTAAATTATGTGGTAAATTCTTACCAGTGCTCTCTAATCTTGGTTTAATAGTGTAGGATCACCCCTTGTCCCAACTTCTATTTCTCATGGGACGAAATTCTGGCTGGAAGCTTGTCTTATGCACCAACATATACTCATTTGCTAATTCTGCTGCACTTGTCACTTCTTGTTCCTCCACATGAATTCTTACCATCTCTGGAAGTGAGTTTCTAAGCTCCTCCAGCAGAATAGTCTCTCTTAGAGCCTCAAATGTCCTATCTATTTTCAAAGCACGCACCCATCGATCAAAATGACTACATTTATTTCCTTCGAACTTGACGTTTGTCAGACCTGGTTCCTTCTTTGTGCTTCTGAACCGCTGTCTATATGCTTCTGGTACCAATTCATAAGCCCTTAAAATAGACTGATTAACCTCTTCATAATCGCTTGATACCTCATCTTACAGTGTGGCACATACCTCACTAGGTCTGTCTACCAGTTTAGTCTGAACTAACATTACCCATAAATCCTCAGACCACTCCATCTGCTTAGCCAATTTTTCGAATGAAATAAAGAAAGCTTCAACATCTTTCTCATCAAAATGTGGCAGAGTTCCTATATATCACTACCTTCTCTTTTAATCTCCATCCTATTAATTTGACTGCTGACTAACTCGCAACTTCTCAAGTTCAAATTTTCTCTCTCTCTTCTCTCTTTCTCTCTTTCTCCCTTTTTTTCTCTCTCTTTGCCCAACCAAGAACCTTCTCCTGCCCTCCCTCTCGCCCTCTTTATCTACTAACTCCATTTTCCTCAATTGTAATTTAAGTTTTTCTACCTCTGTTTCTCGGACACACCTAAGTGTTTGAGTAATTCCCTTACAATTTCAGCTTTACTTTTGTCCTTGGTTAAGCCCAAATCTAACTTCTTTGCTAATTCTAAAAGTATAGCCTTTTTCTTTCCTTCTAAACCTTCTTGGCAAATCTGGGAATCATATTCAAATCCCAGAACCTCTTTAGCAATTTTAAGAACCATTTCTCTCACTCTTAATTTAATCAACTACAAAGTGACCTTATTGAAATCACCAAACGTAAACAAATTGCCTCACCTACATTTGATTTAAAGATCTAGGACACTAACCTGCAAGTGTTTAAATCTACTGGGATTTTTCGTACCCCCAAATCTATTCAAATCTGTCTAAACCAGTTCAAATCACAGACACGAACCCCCAATATTGATATTGATAGTCTGCTTTACACAGTATTACTGAAGTTTGAGAGAGTTTAACTTACATTTTAAAGGAGGGTTATTTGCCAGTTGTGGGACTGCATTCCTTATTTTATAAATTTCCTGTGGAGACTTTTCATTAGCTTAGGTGCTAAATGTTGGTTTGTTCTTTACAACTATACATTATCCTGTCCTTGTTCAGCATTCCATTCTGGGCAGTAATCAAAGTCAGTTCTGTATGTCCTGCCACATCAGCCATCCTTCATTACGTAGAATTCCGACAGTGCAGAAAGAGACCATTCAGTCCATTGAGTCTACACTGACCCTTGGAGCATCTCACCCAGCCTATACCCATAACCCTGCACTGTGGCTAATTCACCTAACTTGCGCATCTCCGGACACTACGGGGCAATTTAGCATGGTCAATCCACCTAACCTGCATGTCTTGCGGCTGGGAGGAAACTGGACCATCTGGTGGAAACCCAGGCAGACACGGGGAGAATGTGGAATTCCACACAGTGACCCAAGGCTGGAATTGAATCTGGGTCTCTGGTGCTGTGAGGCAGCAGTGCTAACCACTGAGCCACCGTGCTACCTTTTACATCCCAATTTGATTTCTGCTACAGAATTTTGTTGCCTTAACTGCCAATTTTATTTGCTGTGGTATTGCAAACTGAGACATTTCAAGGAAGGAGAGCAAGAAAAATTTGCCTTTATGTTACACCTTCATAACCTTTTGTCTGTAAAGTGCTTTGACACACGTAATGAAGAACGTCCGAGACACCATTCTAACAGAATATGTTTGTGCACGCCAGAGGCCCACAAAGAGCAATGTGATAATGGTGCTGACTGGATTGCTGCACAGAGAACCAGGTGAGCTGAATGGTATCCTTCTGCCATGATGAATCTGACAGTATGACCAGATAATTTGTTTTAGTGGTGTTGGTTAAGGTATACATGTTGACCAGACACCTTTGGTGTTCTTCAAAATATTATCATGGGATACCATGAGAGGGCAGGTTTGTTTACTGTCTCCACATGGCTCTTCTGAGAGCTCAACCCTTCCTTGGGTGATTATCCTGTGTAGGGGAAATTTGTCAGCCAGCTTTGTAAGGTACAGTATCTATGTTCATAGCTAATTGTACTGACTAAGATTTAATTTATGGGTTGTTGTAAAATTTAATGTTTAGGTATTTATGGTCAGTGGCTCAAAAAGTAATATAGTCCTTGAATGGAGCTGGAGAAAAATGTCTGAACAATTTGAGCTGGAGTGCTTGATTCATAACGTCCGTCGTTTGTAAGGTGCACATGATTAATAGATGGAATTGCGACTCAGAGCACATCCGAGTCAGAAGCTAGGATTCATGTCACTCCAGAGTTTTTGGGGTGCACGATTTAAGCAGACGCACAAATACCAACAACTGAGAGTGTGTTGCACTGTCTGTGTTGCCGTTGTCAGTTGAGATGATGAGCTGCAGTTCTGGATTCACTTTCAACTGATTGTAAAAGATCCTATCCTGCTATTTCAAAGAACAGCAAGAGAGTCCTTGACCAAAATTAATCCTGAATCAATTTTACCAAAACGCATTATCTGGTTATTAGGAGCAAATTACTGCTGATGCTGGAATCTGTTCTGAAGACGAAAAATGCTAGAAATCACAGTGGGTCAGGCAGTATCCCTGGAGAAAGAGCAAGCTAACATTTTGAGTCTAGATTACTTTTCTATAGATGTGATGTGTGGAGGGGGCAGCATCTGTGTACTGGGGTTGGGGGTGGGTGGAGTGCTGGGATCCTTCAATCACCTAATCTGCCTTATCAGTGGCCTCTCTCTCCCAACTCTCCACTACCCCACCATGCCCCACCCCCTCACTAAGGCATACATGCTGCCCTGTCCACATTTCATGTCAGCTCTGATATAGAGTCATCTAGACCTGAAATATTAGCTTGCTCTCTCTCCATGGTTATGGATACTTTTCTGACCTGCTGTGATTTCCAGCATGTTTTGTTATCCAGTTATTATCTCAATACAGTTTGTGGGTTCTTGTCCTTTGCAATTTGTCAGCTAAAGTTCTTGGATTACAAGAGTGATCTTTCATTGATAAAGTTGTGGAGGATGTCCTGAGGGTTAGGAAACGTGGAAATGCAAGTCTTTTTTTAACCCTGTCTTGCTTGTTTTGTGAATGGACTGGGGTTCTGACTGGTTCACCTCGATTCGGGAGCACCTTGCATAGATAACAGGTGGTGTCTGTTTGGATAAGTAATTAAGATTAATTCAGTATCAACTTTGTGATTTGATACCAAGCTTTTAATGATGTTGACTTCATATGAGAACAGTAAAAGTATATAAAAACCTTCATGCAGGAAACGGAAGTCATCTGTGGTCACTGGTTAGCTTAAAGAACCACATAGCCCACAAGATTACTATTGCTAACACAGATTGTGAAGAGCGAGTGACACTCAAAAGACATACGACATAGGAATTGCAAACAGGAGGAGGCCGCTCAGCCCCTTGAGTCTGCTCCACCATTTAATACGATCATGGCTGGTCTGATTACCCCATGTTCCTGCCTATCCATGATAACCTTACACCACTTACTTCTCAAGAATCTATCTTACCTCTGCTTTAAAAATATTCAGAAACTCTGCTTTCACAAATCTTCGGGAAGGAAAGTTCCAAAGACTCATGGCCTTCTGAGGGAAGACACTTTGTTTAAAAATAAGCAATCATCAATTTAAAACAACAACTCCAAGTTCCAGACTTTTCCAGAAGAGGAAACATGACCTGTCTTCCCACCCCCACCCCTCCACCAGAACCTTACTTTTTTTAACAGGCCCCCTGTTACCCTTTTAAACTCCAAACAATACAAGTCTTGCTGGTTCCATCTTTCATCATAAGACACTCTGCCTATTGCAGGCATTAGTTTATGATATCTTCTGTGAGCAACCTCTATGCAATTACTTCCTTCCTCTGGATGAAGGAATTGAGGGTGTTGTTGATAAGTTTGCAAATGGCACAAAGATAATTGGAGGGACAGGTAGTGTTGAGAAGATGGAAAGGCTGCAGATGGTCTTGGACAGACTTAGGACAATTGTTTATTAAACCCTTCTCAACACACAAAACCAAATGTAGTATAGCCTGCCCCTGAGTTTGATTATAAAGATAGTGGTCTTAAACCTTTTCCTGTACACATTCCAAGAATCAATCTGCCACAATGTTATTGTTAATGTGGTATTTCCTTTATATATGGAGATCAAATTACCCATGATTATCGTAACATCCTTTTTGCATGCAAGTCTAATTTTTGGTTTACACCTCACAACTTCTGTTTCAAGGCCATTAGACAACCCCCACAAATGTTTTCCAGCCTTTGTTGCTTCTTAGCTCCATTCAGACTGATGTCATATCTAGATTTCTTGTGCCAATACTCTTTTCTCGTGGTTGTTCTGATTCTATCTTTCACTAACAATGCCACCCTCCCTCCTCTTCCATTTTGCCTATTCTTCCTAAAGATCAAATCTATATTCAGTTCCAAGCTTTGGTCTCACAGCAGCCATGCCTCTGTATTTGCAGTCTTATTGTACTGGTGGCTAGCTATTGATCTTGTTTATTCATCTGCCATATTGTAAATGTTTAGTGCTGGATGTAGATTTGCTCGCTGAGCTGGAGGGTTCATTTCCCAACGTTTTGTCACCCTACTAGTTAACATCTTCAATGGGCCTCCAAGCGAAACGTTCAGGGTATTCAAATGTAGTTCCTTTTTTAGATTTATCTTTTTGATAGTTTAGCACTTCTTGTATTCCACCATTTCCAGTCTTTGTTTCCTTTCCTTTCTATTTTTGCCTTCTGCTTTTTTTTTAATCATAGAGTCATAGAGATGTACAGCACGGAAACAGATCTTTTGGTCCAACTTGTCCATGCCGACCAGATATCTGAACCTAATTCAGTCCCATTTGTCAGCACTTGGCCCATATCCCTCCAAACCCTTCCAATTCATGTTCCCATCCAGATGCCTTTTAAATGTTGTAATTTTACCACCGCTTCCTTTGGCAGCTCATTCCATACACGCACCATCCTCTGTGTGAAAGAGTTGCCCTTTAGGTCTCTTTCCCCTCTCGCCCTAAACCTCTAGTTTTGCACTTCCCTAACCCAGGGAAAAAAGACTTGTCTATTTACTCTTTTAATGCTCCTCATGATGTAGGCTGTTAGCACCTTTAAATGTGAACAGAGGAATTTATAAGGAAAAATATGACACAATGTATACTCCAGGATTTTAGCACAAAAATCAAGACTGACTTTCTAGTGCAGGACTGAAGGAGTATTGCATTGTCATTGCTTGCATCTTTGTTTCCCTCTTTCTTGCCTCCCTGCTCAGGTTCTTGACTCCCTGCTCTTCCAGTTGAAAGCGTCCCTTGGTCTACTAATGACTGGGAGAAAGTGAGGACTGCAGATGCTGGCGATCAGAGCTGAAAATGTGTTGCTGAAAAGGCGCAGCAGGTCAGGCATGCCTGAAGAAGGGCTCATGCCCGAAACGTCTATTCTCCTGCTCCTTGGATGCTGCCTGATCTGCTGCGCCTTTCCAGCAACACGTTTTCAGCTCTACTAATGACTGCTCCTCCTAAGCATAAAACAAAGAACTGTGAATGTTGGTTAATTAAGATCAAAGTAGTAAGTTCAATGTGAAAGATATAGATTTGGTTTTAGGTTCTTCAATGAGAAGAACATTTTTTAAACACACTAAAGACACCTGGTGGCATTGCTTCCTGGGCTTGGGCATATCTGACACTGGACAGCATTAACATTTTGAGTCTTATATGGCTTTTCTTGTGAAACTTTAACTCTATTTCTGTCTCCCACAGATCCCATTACTGGGAAGTTCCAACACTTGATATTTTTAATTTCAGACTATCCCTAGCATACACAATATTTTGCTTTTGTTGACCTTGTGATGTTACCCTGCTGGAGTCCATGGTATGGTCCTTAACTTATGTGGAAGAAAATACCATTCAAAATTTCTTTAAATGTTTTTCTGCTTGTGGGAGGCATATGGGAGGTTCTGATTGAAAGAGTTCAAATCCTGTTTGCCCTTTACCCTACACGTGGGTGATGCAGTCTCCAATTGGCCTCTCAGTCGCACTCGTCCCCTGCAGTACCTAGCTTGCTGTCACTTGTATTCTCTACATCTGTTGCTATTCCATCAAGACAGAAATAACCTAAGGTAATTTGCAAGTTAATAAGTGAGCTAGAACTTGCCAAGTCTAAGTGTGAAAGGCAGTTGGTTAATGCCAAAACAGTTTTAAGTGGTTACAAATCAACAAGGATGCGAGGTTATGTTATCACAATAGGAGTTCAAAACCAGGGTAAGCCTGTAAAATCTCTCGTGTAATGCCCTGATCAGACGGAACCTGGAGTACTGCGAATAATTGTCCTCCAGTCCATCCCTCCTCTGTCATCTCCTATTGTCCCACTAATCCTCCAACCTACCTGCACTGTAATTCTAAGAAACAAAGATCAATACAGTACAGGAACAGGCTCTTCAGCCCACCAAGCCCAAGCCAATAGATTATACCTTTTCTCAACTAAAAACCTATTGCCTCCACGTGGTCCATGTCCCTCTGTTCCCTGCCTGTTTGTGTATCTGTCAAGATGCCACTTAAACATTGCTATTGTATTTGCCACCACACTACCTCTGGCTAAGGTAACTACATTCCAGAAACTTTCCACCCTCTGTGGAAGTAAAGTGACCCTCATATCTCCATTTAAACTTTCTCCTTTTTACCTTAAATCTATGTTCTCTAATAAATGACAATCCCCCTCTGGAAAGAAGGCTCCTCATAACTTTGTAAATTTCTATCTGCCTCCAACGATTGAGTGATCAAAGCTCGACTGCTTTGCCAAAAAGACAGGTTAGTTATTTCCATTTGAGAAACTGCAAGATGCTGTAATGGGAAGGCTTGATATTTATGGAAGTGATCATGTGCCTTCATTTCCCTCTGTGCTTGTCGCCTGTAACAAATACAAACTAAACTGTTTGGAAGCAAATGTTTGCAAATTCATGGGGAATAAAGTCAGTGGAGCTGAATGGGGAAGGAGAGGTAAACTTGGCTAAACCCAGTTTCTGTATTGTTTACTACGTTAGATGAACCTTGCAAATTTTTTTAAAGCTCTCTCAATTGACAAAATGGACTGTGTTGCCCCATTTTCTGTTTGATATGTTTTAATTCACCATTGTCCAGGTGTCTATGCATCTCTGTGAAAGCACTTACTGAGTAATGTACTGCATAAGTATATGCACCAAGATAGTGTTAGCTGTGCAAATCAGATGGAATGATACATTTAAAATACTCAAATATAGAGAAAGAACATCCTTGGAAATGGTCCATTCCGATAAATTCAAGGCTGTCATATAGCTGGTTCATGTGAGGATTTTGCTGAGAGACTTGTTTTTGGTTACTGAGGCGATAATCTATCAGAGCTTCCCTCTAATTTGTAGATGTGCGTTGTTCCCTAAACCAATGGCTTGAAGAATAAGATAGATGCTGTTGGTTTCTCCTCACATAGACATTGTGTTCTGCTTTGGTTGAGCTTTTCACATAGTTAAGTATCTTTGAGAACAGACTGGTCAAACAGACCCCCCACCCCCCCCCTCAGTCAAAGCAAAACGCTCAGAGACAATACAGTTTTACCTCCTCCATCTTTATTCCTGGCCCTGGAGGGAGAGAGAACGATTACCCATGTGCACAGAGACATGAGTTCATGGTTTGCTCTGGAACAACAGTTTCTCAATGAACTATATTTTACAGGGAGGAGCATCCAGATAAGGCAACATGCATATTAATTGGGTGCCTGTTACAATCAACAAATATCAATAGCAGAGACCAAGACCTTTACTGCTCTACAATGGAATATCTTAACCTTGTTGACTGGATTCATACAATGGATACTTGTTAGCTGACCTTGCTTACTGAATGCTTCCAATATTGTTAAATGGCTGTACATGACTGCTTTGCCACCTGGTTAACCCATTACCCTTGCCTCCAGCACCCCAGTGTTAACTGCAAGTTCTTGTCTGATTTGTGTCATGTTCAGCTGAACCTCTTGTTTCACAAAACTTGGAACTTAACTCTTTCCCTGCCTGCTTATACCCTATACACATGCTCACAGCAAGTCCTCCTGAAACCCGTTAACATTTTGAACATCCAGAACGCATGGGCTCCTGTCATGTTTGTGGATGTATTTTGGTATTGTAGTTCTTCACTTTTTAAATTCGGTCTTTCAGTTCCTTTTCAAATCCTGGAATGGGAAGCACGAGTTTTAACATTGACTGTCGAGATGGAACATTGTGTCTCTGCTTTGTGTAGAGCACAGATCTCGTGCTATGCTTTGCATAAGGCAAAGGCAGCGTGGGTGCTGGTGTCGCCTACTGCAACTTTCCCAGGATTTCAAAACATTATCTTTTATTTAGAAGCATTGTGCTTTGATAGAGAGGAGTACAGTGACTGGCACATGTTGACTTGTTATAAAGAATGTGACCCATGGCAGATTCCTGCGTAAAATGCTTCGCATAACTTGTGCAATTTGGCTTGTGTGTGGTGAGAACTTACTGCATTGGTGACCTTGCATCCTTCATCGTGTACTTTTTATGAAACAAGTGCTGTATTAAGAATGACATAATCCTACACAATGCCTTTAAAATGTAAAGTGTTGACTTCTTATATAGTATACTTTTTTTTTTGTTGAGTTAAGTAAGCTGTATTTCTTGGTTTTGTCTGGGAAGGTTGCTTTCAAGAGTGTGTTAGTTCACAAATCACTTTGGCTATGATTGGAACATGAGGGCTACTATCTTGATAGGGAGTAATGACTTTTAAGAGATGAGCTTGCCAGTGACTGGAAATACTAAAGGACAAGATTTCATGTTTTATGTCTCTGACTTTGACAAACTGAAATCAATATAGCTCAGCATAACTTAACAGGTAAATTCACATTGATAGTCCTATCGGACCATAGGTCTGCGCTCTCATTTAGACAGAGGTAACTGGTGTGATTTAATCCGAGGAACCCCAGAAGTTGGGCAAAGGGAAAGCTTGAGAATGAGAGTCCTTCTTGACGATCTCAGCTGAAATTGAACCTGTACTGTTGTCATCACTCTGTATTGTAAACCAGCTATCTGGCTAACTGAGTTAACCGAAAGTTAATACACTGAAATGTAGAAAAGGTGCTTTGGTAATAACTAACCAACAATTGAGGTGTGTCATCCAGTCCTTTTCAATGTGCATCACACTTCTGGCAGATATGTAGCATTGTAATGTTACGTAATTGCAAAGTATTTCCTAACTTCCCTGCAGGCTCACTTCTGCCCACAAAGCATAGTTGACCATGCATCGTCCTGAAAATAGTTTCACTCAATCTGAATTGTCCGGATCTATTATTTTGTGAGAAAGGCCCACCTAGATGACTTTGTTCAGTTTCTTTCCTTTGAAATAGAAAACAAACTTTCCCAATCATCCTGCTTGGTTATTAACACAAAACAGTCCACTTGCTTCCCCACAGCAATATCTTTTTCTTGGCTTCTTGAAAGCTTCTGTCTCTCTCCTTGCACCATGGCACCAGATAAAATGGGCACGTTTCTGAGCTGGTGTTTGTCATGACCCCACCGTCCTTCTTTTCAGAAAGTTCTGTGTCACCTTTAAAGGGATATTTTTAAACATAACCAGTAACACACACACATCTGTGGAGAGAAAAGTAGGGTTAATGTTTTGGGGTCAGGTGACCTTTTTCAGAGTGCAGTGTTCCTTACATATCCCTGTGTCACAGAGTTATAGGTTCAAGCCCCACTACTGAATTTGAAATATAATACAGGCGGATGTTTCAGTGCATTACTGAAGGAGGGTGCAGTCAGATGGCATTTTACAGTTGATGTGTTAAGGCCTCAACTGCCTGGCTAAAATATTTCATAGTGCTCTTTTGTAAAATATCAGTGATTCCTCACAGGGGCCTCTTCATAAGTAAATCCTGGGCTGGTTATGAATTTGATTGGTTATCACCACATGTACCTAAGTACAGTGAAAAGTTTTTTGTTTTGCATGTGTTACGGGCAGATCATAACCTACAAGGACATATAGACCTTAAGGTGGGTTAACAGAGCAAGGAACACAAAGTTAAGGCTGCACAGGAGGTATGCAAAACCAAGGTCAACATTAGCTTTGAAATTTTAGAGGTCCATTCAGAAGTCTAATAAAAGTAGGGAAGAAGTTGCTCTTGAATCTGTTTGTATGTGTGTTTAAGCTTTTGTATCTCCTGGCTGATGGAAGAGGTTGGGAGAGATTATAACCCAGGTGGAAGAGGCCTTTGCTGCAGAAAGGCAACCAATATTATCAATGAAAAGTGTAGATGGAGTCAGTGGACGCAAGGTTGGCTTGCACGATGGTCTGGGCTGTGCACACAACTTTCTGTAGTTTCTTATGGTCCTGGGGAGAGCAGTTGCTGTAGCAAGCCATGATGCACCCAGAAAGAATGCTTTCTATGTTGCATCAGTAAATGTTGGTGAGGGTCCTTCTGGACATGCCAAATCTCGTTAGCTTCCCAAGGATTAGTTTCCCTACAGTGTTGGAAACAGGCCCTTCGGCCCAACAAGTCCACACCGACCCTCTGAAGAGTAACCCACCCAGACTCATTTCCCTCTGACTAATGCACCTAACACGATGGGCAATTTAGCATGGCCAATTCACCTAACCTGCACATCTTTGGACTGTGGGAGGAAACCCATGCAGACACTGGGACAATGTACAAACTCCACACAGACAGTCATCCGAGGCTGGAATCGAACCTGGGACTCTAATGCTGTGAGCCAGCAGTGCTAACCACTGAGCCACCGTGGAAGGAAGAAAAGGTGTTGTTGTGCCGCCTTGACCCTCGCAGCTAAGTGGGTTGTGCAAGTCAGGTCAACCTTGATGCTCTCGACCATCTCCACCTCAGCTCCATTGATGTAGGTAGGGGCATGGCCTCCTCCTCCTCCTCCTGTCTTCCTGAAGTCAATGATCAGCTCTTTCCTTTTGCTGACATTGAGGAAAAGGTTGTTGTTGCACCACAACACCAAGCATTCTACCTCCTTCCTCTATTCTGACTCTTCATTCTTTGATATCTAGGTGAAAGTGGGGACTGCAGATGCTGGAGATTAGAGTCAAGATAAGGGTGGTGCTGGAAAAGCGCAGCAGGTCAGGCAGCATCTGAGGAGCAGGAGAATCAATGTTTTGGGCTGGAGCCCTTAATCAGAAATGGAAGCCTTGGGGGTAGAGAGATAAATGGATGGAGGGTGGGGGTGGGCGAGGCTTGGGGCTGTGGGGAAGGTAGCTGAGAGTGTAATGGGTGGATAGAGGAAGGGGTAAAGGTGATAGGTCAGAGGAGGATTGCAGATAGGTTGGAAGGAAGATGGACAGGTCATGAGGTCGGTGCTGAGCTGGAAGGTTGGAAATGGGTAAGTTGGGGGGAGGGGAAATGAGGAAACTGGTGAAGTCCACATTGATGCCATGGGATTGAAGGGTTCCGAGGCAGAAGATGAGGCATTCTTCCTCCAGGCGTTGGGTGGTGAGCGAGTGATGGTGGAGGACGCCCAGAACCTGCATGTCCTTGGCAGATTGGGAGGGGGAGTTGAAATGTTCAGCCACGGGGCAGTGGGGTTGATTGGTGTTGACTGTTTGTTGTCTAGCCCATAATGACAGTGTTATTAGTGAATGTGTGGATGGCATTCATGCAGAACTTGGCCACGCAGTCATGAGTGTGCAGGGAGCACAGTAAGGGGCTGAGTATGCATCCTTGCGGGGTGCCAGGGTTGGTGATTATTGTGGAGGAGGTGCTGTTATCTATCTTCACTGATTGGGGTCTGTGGGTCAGGAAGCTAATGATCCAGTTGCAGAGGGCAGAGTCAAGACCCAGGTCATAGAGTCACAGAGATGTACAACATGAAAACAGACCCTTCGGTCCAACCCGTCCATGCCGAGCAAATATCCCAACCCAATCTAGTCCCACCCGGCCCATATCTGTCTTGGAGTTTGAGATTAGTTTTGTTGGGATCAGAGTTTTGAAGGCAGAGCTATAGTCCATAAGTAGAAGTCTGATGTAAGTATCTTCATAATCCAGATATTCCAGAGATGAGGAATTTGTCTGCCTCTCTTGTCACATCAACTGAGCTTAAAAGCTCACTATGTAGAGTGTTGAGTATGTTAATCTTTCTGTTTCATTGGAGTGAGAGTATTTATGCTGCCTGTCAAGTTATTTTGTCATATTACTTGAATCACCTAACTCTGACTCAGTGGAGTTGCTTATATATTAATGTATTTGTGTGTGTGAAAAATAGTGTCTAAATATCAGTGTAACTTTCCCAGGAATGGATGGTAACATTTCTGACTTTACTAGTATTTGTGGCCTAAACTAACTTGCTGAATACAACACTAGTTATTGATGTTATCTTGTGACTAATATTTCCCAGAACAGGTTTTTACTTTTAAATATTTAAAACTTCAGTGTATCACAAACATTTTTTTTATGGAACTAGATTTAAAATACATCTTTATAGTTGTTCATTTCATCTAATTGTTCTTAATTAAAGCAATTTCCATTTGGATGGTTGTCTATTTGGATGGAAGTGGAAGCTGTCTCCTTACAATTATATGGAATTTTCCTCCAGTGTGTCAATCCGGTTGGTCTCAGTTGAAATCAAATATTAAAGCATATATTATCGCAGGTGATGTTATTACCAGCCAAGTCAGATTCCAGACAGAATCCTGGATTGATCGATCATGATTTGTTTTGGTTTTGGTTTTAATGACGATCTCCTGAAATATAAGCATGCAGAGACACGCACGAGAATTCTTGGAAGCATGGCATTCCAACTGGAACTCTGTCAACAAACATATCGAGTTAGACCCCATCCACTACCCCCTGAGAAAAACAACAGGAAATAACATCACAAACACAAAGAAACCCAAACATATAAATAGAAAGCAGGAATCATGTACAGTGCTTCACCTGGAGGCCCACTGAAGTTGTTACCTAGTCGGGTGACGAAACGTCTGGAAATGAACCATCCAGCTCAGTGAGCAAACCTACATCCGAAGCATAACTTTATTAATGTAAGAACTTAGAATAAACCAAAACTTATTTCATATCTCCTTATAATGCAAACCAAAGATTTTTAAAAACTCAATAATAGTATAATCGCATTAATCCCAAAACATTCATTTTATAAACTGAAAAGGAACAAATTCCTTCTATATAGTAACACAAAACACCACTGATATGGTACTCATACCAGAGTTGTTGTATCTAATACCTAAGTAGGGTTAAATCACTTGTGACAGGTAATGCCTTTTAAATTGCTTAATTTTCCTTTTCTTTCTGAAATATGTTCTGTAGATAACTGCTTCCTAGAGTTAACATCTTCAGGATTTTATCCCAACACTTTCTGGGGATAGCTCTCACTCTTCACTCTAAGTTAAAACATGGGTGTATACAGCAATCCTGTTCCAAGGACTCCATGTGACTGTGTCATTCAAAATAAAAATTGAAACCCAAAAGTTTCCTGCTCTAAGCTATGGGTAGTTCTCTTCAATTTCAAAAAAAAAGTTCCAGAAGTATCAGAACAAATCTTGAGGCCTCATTATTTACTTTGCTGGGTCACAAATCAATTTAAATAGACAAAAGTCCAACAAATCTATTTACTCTAAAGCCAGGCCTCAAAAACTGTTTGAAAAGAAATCAAAATTTAATTATGGCCTTCAGGCAAAAATGAAACCTCGCCTGATTATTAACTGAAAAATCTGAAACCAAATTTACAATAAATAATAATTTAAAAAGCATAAATTCCATAGTTTACATCTTACACATGTTGCATGTTCTACTCTCAGATACTGGAAATGAGTCATTGACTTGAGAGATTTATGCTGTATTTATGTTTATCACTTCCAGCTCTCACTTGGACATGTGATGCTTTTTGAATCACTTACTTTTCCTTTCTTTCTGGAATACGTTGTCTATTCAGCAAAAGGTCAGTCTGCCCATATACCATAAACAAAAACCTGAGGTTCCCTGGCAGACTTTCGAAACAAGGACATGTGGCTGCATGTTTCTATTCTGTTGATTTAAAAAAAAAGCACTTCAGCCTTATAACGGAATGTGCTGCAGTAAAACTCAATGAGTCAATATGCTTCTTGGAAGTTAATCAAGTGTTACTGAAGCACATTGTGATATGAGCATTCATTATAGAGGATAACATTAACTGGGCACTGGCTGGATTGAACTCTGTTTTAGATTTTGCATCAATGTTTTAGCCCTAAGCAGACATCTCCTACTTGGCATTGAGTAATATGAAGCAATGTGTTGAAATTATCTGGATGCCAAAAATGAAGCGAGTTTGTTTTTGTACTGAATGACCAGGGCTCTCCAGTCAGAACAATCTGATCAGATGGTCCTTTAAGGAGAAATCACTTGAAAGGAGGGGCTGAGGTTTACAGAATAGTTGATCTTCAACCAGTTTCCACCTCCTGTGATTGAATGTTCATGATTGAAATCATCTTGTGCTCACACTGGCCACCTTCTAAGTTCAGACTTGCACCCAGGTGCATGATGGGCTGCTGCGACTTTGTAGGGGTGTGTTTCGATATTTCCTCTTGATCCATGTTTTGGAGACGTGTGCTCTCAAAAATATTTTTTTAAAAATTGCTCAGCAGCTCAGATGACATCTGTGAAGTGTAAAACAGGGTTCATGTTTTAGGTCAATGACTTTCATTAAAACTCAACAATCTTAATCGCTTTTAATGACTAGTTATAGATATTTTCTAATCAACATATTCAGAGGTATTATCACACCTGTCTTGTGCTACAAGAGCCTCTATGACTGGTTATAATTTCTAATCAATGTGCTCAGAGAGCACATGAGACTTGACCCTGAACCTATTGGCTCAGAAATGGGGACACAGCTGCTGCCCTGCAAGAGCCCCTCATGATTGTTATATTGATCATGCTTAAATCAGTGCCAGCGTGGTGGTGTACCTTCCTGGTATTTCTAATAATATGGGGAGTGAACATATCATGGAATGTAAATGCCGACATTTGGTTTGAATCTCTAGCAGAAACAGCATGCCAATCTTGGCAGCTCAATACTATCTAATTTATAAATGGTTCAAACCGTGTCAGCATTGCTCATTGCAAATTACAAATTACAGTTCCAACAAGCCCATCCACCTTTGCTGCTCTATTATGGCCTGATGTTCCACTGTTGGGTCATGGTCCAGTGAGAGACAGGAAGAGGCATCTGTGAGTTGGCGCTCAGCCTCTGCAATGTAGAGGTCAGTCTGCCAGATGTTTAACTTGACTAATATCCACTACAAACTGACTGACTCCCAGTTACCTTGACTATGCATTCTCGCACCTTGCTTCCTGTAAAGACTATTGTATTTTTCCAGTTCCTAACTGATGTTAATGCTTGAGAAGGAGTCTCCAAAATGTCCATCATCTTCCTCAACCGAGGATTCCCCAGCACTGTAGTTGACCGGGCCCTCAACTGAGTCCAACCTATCTCCTGTAATTCAGCCCTCATCCTCTGTCTTCCCTCCTGCAACAGTGATAGGGTCCCCTTTATCTTTGTCTACCTTCCCACCAGCATCCACATTTAGGGATTGTTAGCCACCATTCCATTACCTCCAGTGGGGTGCCCCCACCAGACACATGCCCTCATCTCCCTTGTCAGACTTCCGCAAGGACTATTCTATCTGGGACACCCAGTTGCGCTCCTTCTTCGCTCCCATTCTCCCCCTCCCCCAATAATCCTGCAGTTGCTGAAGATCTAACACCTGTCTGTTTACTTTCTCCCTCCCTTGGTATCCAAGGGTCCCATACACCTTCCAGGTGAAGCAGTGGTTTACCTGCAGTTCACAGAATCTAGACTACTGCATTCGCTGCTTACAGTGTGGACTCCTCTACACTGGGGCAAAAAAGCGTAGGCTGGGTGACCGCTTCACAGAATACTTATGTTTTGTCCACAAAAAAGACCCTGAGCTTCCAGTTGTCTGCCACTTCAGCACCCCACCATGTTCTCTGGCCAGCGTCTCTGCTAAGGCTTGCTTCAGTGCTCCAGTGAAGTTCAGTGCACGCTGAAAGAACAGAACCTCATTTTCCGCTTGGGAACTCCACAGCCTCTGGACTCCATTTCAAGTTCAACAATTTTAGGGCTAGTGACATCTTCTCATGTCCTTACCCCAACCCAACACACAAGGCCTTGTTATCACATTGTCTTCTGTTGAAGACTACTCATTGTTAGCCACTAACAAATGTCTCGTTGATGTGGGAAAGCTGCCAACATCATCAGAGACCCATCCCACCCCAGTAATGCTCTGCTACAACCTCTTCCGTCAGGCAGAAGATACAGAAGCTTGAGCACATGCACCAGCAGGTTCGACAACAGCTTCTTCCCTGCTGTTATTGGACTGATTAATGGACCTCTCTAACTTCAAATAATGCTGATCTTTGTAAAGTTGATCTTGCCTAGCATATGTTCTGTGGTGTAACCTGTGTTTGCCTTACTCTGTCCAAATTTCTTTTTTCACTCTATGATCTGAATGTCCTTGCTTTCTATGACCTGCCCCCACTGCTCACAAACCAAGCTTTTCACTGTTCTTAGGTACACGTGACAATAAATCAAATCAACCAAAAACTGTTTTTGTTAGTTGCTATTCATTCTCCTCGGCTGACCATTATCCATTGAGTTGTCTGATCCAACTATTCTCTCTCATTGGGCTCCATCCCCACCTATCATTTACTTCTTACTCTCTTCCCCCTATCCTGTGTTCTGCATAAAAACCAACATTTTCCTAACTACCGTTAGTTCTGAAGAAGGGTCACCAGACACAACATGTTAACTCTGATTTCTATCTACGAATGCTGCCAGACCTGCTGAGTTTTTCCAGCAATTTTTGTTTTTGTTAAGTAACCTCAAAATATGAATTTATTGATTAAATTTTAACATTTTCTCAGTCAATCATTTGATCAGTACAGCTATTTTCTGTTCAATTTGTGGAGATAAACGTAGACTAACTTGTCAGGAGTCAAGTGATTGAACAGTCTTTCTGTCTGATTGCCCTTTATGTTATAACAACTTAATAGCAGGAGGAGTAGATCACATGGTCCATTGGGCCTTCAGTAAATCACGTCAGTACACTTACGAGTCAATAATTTTAATCAAACCCCCTCTGGTAGGAGTTTGATGGGATTATGTTGACTGCGTATTTAACATGAATTCAGAGTTTAAAATCACTTGGGAGTAAAATTGAGTGGGGTATTAAACAGACAATTGTTCTGAACCTGCCAGAATGATTGGGTTAGGATGAATTCTATTATGTTCTCTAACTCATGCTAGTGTTTATTATTTTGGGAGATTGTAGATTATAGGGAAGGGACCATTGAACATTTTAGGAAGGAGAGAGAAAAATCCAACTGGCATGCCTTTGCATGTTCTCATCATATCACTTTCTTTCCTTTTTTTTCCCAGAAACATTTCTGGTTGTAATTAACCCTGTTAATGCACTATGGGTCCCTAGTGTTCTCAGGTAAATTATTGTGTATGTCTCATTGAGTGTGTGACATAAATTACAGAAAGAGTAATTCATCCCATTCGCCTGTTCTTAAATTAGTCATTTAATCTCATTCCATTACCCAGCTCCTCCCAGTTTCATTTTGTAGGTATTTTTAATCCATTTGTTCGGACATGTTACGACACGTCCAGTTGGATGGAACCTTCTGGCCTCAGTATCACTTTATATTATTGCTTTCCAAAAACCTATTTGATAGTCATTTAACGAGTTCTAACTGAGTGTCTTATTGCTCCTACCTTTGAAACGATGTACTCTCGTTGATGAACTATTTGTTAGTCTAAACAATTTATTGGATTGACGATTCATTGTCTTTGAGATTTTGTAGATATTTTTAATCAACCTACCAGTGCTTTAATGCACGCTTCTGGAGCAGGTGGGACTTATAAATATTGTTCAACTTGAAGTCCCCACAGTGACTGTTGTGGCACAGTGATAGTGTCCATACCTGTGAGCTATGAGGCCCAGGTTCATGTTCCACGTGACCTGGTGTTGTCCAGGAGACGTTTGAAGTTACCATGGCGGTGCCGTTGTAGCACAGGGGTAGAGTCCCTATCTCTGGCCCAGGTGGCATGGCTTCAAGTCTCAGCTGCCCTAGAGGTGTGTAATAATATCTCTGAACAGCTTGATTTGAAAAATATCTTGAAGTCACAGCGACATGGGAATTGTTCTTTTAAGTTTTCTTTTTAAAGCTCAACTTAGTTCACCTACAGAGAGACTTTTTCTGGTCCTGAGATTTACCAGCGATGAGGATAGCTCTATTTCTTTTTCCCACGATTTCAATTTTCCTCGTGGTTTTGTATTTCTAGCTTGCCATTATTGTCAGAGAATTTGTAATTTTAAATTGTCGCTACCACTGATACCTATTCCCCAATAAACAGATTATCTATTCACTACTTGGCTGTTGTGGGATCTTGCTGAGTGAATATTGGCTACGTTTCAAAAATAAAAGTGAGATGTTCTGAGATCGAGGGAGGAGCTACATCACCAGAAGCCAGAAGGTTTTGTCTTATAGTGAATATTCAAAAGAGAGTGTTGCAAGACATTTTACAATGGGATGTACACAGTTCATGAACAAGCTGATGCATGCTTTTCAAAATTCTGGTAAAAGTATGAAATCTTCTATCTAGTGCCATCTATCCCTGCCAAGAAATCGCTTTCATTATGCAAGAGTCATCCAATGAATCCCTTAAGCCTGCCGTGCCGTCCTCTTAGGTTGTGGCTGCTAGCTACCTTGACTCCATTTAATGGCTGTGCTTCATATTTGTTGGTGCCTTTACCTAATACAAATACATCTGTCTCAGCCTTGAAAATGTTATTTGACCCATTATCCAGTATCTCAAGCCATGTGATGCAAAACTTTTTCATAATTTAAAGGATGGAGAAATCAGAGCTTTCATTCTGGCTTCTTCGGAGTTGGAGCCAGCAATTCACAAGCAGCTCCAGGTTCCTTGGATTACCTATTTAGACCACTTCCCCAGAGAAATACTTGGACCACTAAGCTTTGCAGTAGATGTTGCAGCTATATTTCAGTCTGCCAGTAAAAATACTGTAGGTGATCAGCTTGTTTCATACAATTTCCTTTCTTGTAACTGTATCTTGTAATCTCTATACATGTATTTTGCTGTATTTGCAAAATACTACTTATAAGGTATTTCTTTTGAAGTATTTGGTTATAAATCATACCTCTTCTGCAGCAAGAAACTTGCAAAACATAAAATACCGTGAATAATGAAAGGTAGGAGAAGATGGAAATAACCAGGTAATATTTGCCCTTACGGCCTTTCAGAATCACATCTGCATGTCTCTCTCACAATAGAATCAAACTGTCTGCATTTCAGGCAGCATAGTGTGGTTGTGAGGGGGGTGTGCAGAGGTATTATTTATTTTGCTGTATTAAATAACTAATAGAAATTTGAAACAATATGCTACAAGTGTTGCAAGTGTTAAAATATCAAGCTGAGAGAATTAGATTGGTGCTTGGAGAAGCTGTTAGTTTTCATAATGAAAACCAAGTCCTTTGTAGTCTCGGAGGGAGGTTGGGGAGAGCCTCACTGGTTTGTTGCTTCAGAACATGTCAAGCGTATGGCTCTTAACACTCGAGCAAGTCTCTCGAAACACAAGCAATAGTGAAGAAATAACAAATCATCAGTATTGTTGAAGCTATCCCAGGATTATGTTGACAGATGGGCCAATACCCAAATTCCCCTGGTGTGGAGTGGGGACAGAGCCAGTAACACCCATCTGTTTTCATTTACGCTGAGTATGAGTTACTGAAAATGCATGATTTTTGAAGACTTCATTGGAGTTGCTGTTTCTGTACCTCTCTCCCTGCTCCTTCTGTGACATCAATAAATTGGTCTTGCAGATGGGAGAGCCTTCAGGACTCTCGGCAAAATTTCAGCAGAATTTGGGATTATTCCCTTTTTTCCTTTTGTATAAATCGCTTCTTGATCAGATTGTCCATGTTTTCACAGGAAACCTGTGTCTCATCTGAACACATTAGGCAGACTGTCACTTCATAAGTGGAATAATTACAATAATTGAGTGCTTGTTCCAACATTTGTACTGCCTTGAATTGTATTCAGCTCAGAAACCTGATACGCAATAAAACAACTGGACTAAATTCCAACTGTAGGCAATTTGCTACAATAAAACTTGAATGCTTTTACTTAGTTAATTTAGATGATTTTGACTGATTTTAGGTTTCACCCTTTTAGAATGCCAACCCTAGTGTCCCCTCGTTTTGCGACGTCTAGCTGTTTCTTTAATCACTATAGTGTCTGGTCTCAAAACACTTTTCTCAACCTGTCCCAACTGTTAATCCAGCTGGTGTTCAGCCTTTGTGTAAAGAAGTGCTTTCTGGCGCCTATCCTGAATTTAGTTTTCACATCTAGAGTCTCAGTGCTGTTTTGGGCGGCACGGTGGCACCGTGGTTAGCACTGCTGCCTCACAGCGCCAGAGACCCGGGTTCAATTCCCGCCTCAGGCGACTGACTGTGTGGAGTTTGCACGCTCTCCCCATGTCTGCGTGGGTTTCCTCCGGGTGCTCCGGTTTCCTCCCACAGTCCAAAGATGTGCGGGTCAGGTGAATTGGCCCGTAGTGTTAGGTAAGAGGTAAATGTAGGGGTATGGGTGGGTTGCGCTTCGGCGGGTTGGTGTGGACTTGTTGGGCCGAAGGGCCTGTTTCCATACTGTAAGTAATCTAATCTAATCTTATCCTCCCATCTTGGTAAAGCTAGAAATACTCTCCTGAGTACTGTTCAGTATCTTCCTCAGCAATGTATTTTATCTTTATTCAAAATTAGAGTTCCAACTTATTGGCCCATTTCCCCCCTCCAGGTCATTCATTTGGACTGAGGGTTGCTTTTATCTGCATTGTCCCGAGAGCTTGACCATGATGGCAACCAACATTGTATATGCTGCGCCTAAGTGCAACCTGAGCAGAGCATGGAATAATATGACTTGAAGAGATTCAAACTCTCAGATTTGCAGTCCATTTGAGCAGTGTTTCCTAGCTCATGGCTGGCTTGTGTCGTTTGGACTTGGCAGACTGACGATCAACCTCCCTTTGGGACTGTTCCAGTTAAGTCTGTAATCTTGGGGAGGAGCACATAATCTTTTGATAAACTGCTTTCCAGCCTTCCTGATTTAACATTGATTCAGCAATTTCAAATCATAATCTCTACTCTCACTTTTGTATGGATGGCAGTTGTTGATAATTTATTTTCCTATTTCTGCCTCTGGCAGACCCATCTTTTGGTTTCTTACTCATACCATTACTATCGCGTCTTATCATTGAGACTCTTCTGCCCATGATCTTGTCATTAGACCTTCCCCTTTATTCTTTCCCCTCCTCTCCCTTTTGGCCTTGCTCAGTATTTGCTTAGAACCTTTCTACATTTCTTTTCCCAGTTTTGACGCAAGATCATTGACTTGAAGCAGTAATTTTTGTTGCTTTTTCAACACCGATGCTGCCAGACTTGCTGAGTTTTTCCAACATTTTATGTTGTTATCCCACGTGGCTAGTACTTTGCATTTGCTTGCCAATGCACTTTATAAAATCTAAGTTGCATCTTTTTAATATTTAAACCTTCTTTCTTCTTGTTCCCCAACTGAATTTAATGTTACCTGTGAGCCTACTTTTCAGAACAATTTGTGTATTTTCACTGACAAAACCAATTTGATAGAGAATCTCAGTACATCTGGCAACATCAGTGGAGAGAAAGCAGAGTCAACGTTTCAAGGCAGTGACTGTCAGAAGTTCTGGTCAGACTGATGAATGGTGACTGGACCCAAAACATTGACACTGCTTTCTTTCCACAGATGCTGCCAGACCTGCTGCGTTTCTCTGGTAATTTCCATTTTTGTTTCAGAGTTCCAGCATCTGCACTACTTTTATTTTAGTTTGTGTATTTTCACAATGCTATATGGGGATTGCACACAGCACAGTTATGATTGCAAGTTGTGAGAGTGGGTCCATGTTTGGAGATTGCTTTGCAAACAGCATAATCACAATTTACAAATATTCCAACGTGTTCCTGCAGTCCAAGATATATGTTTGGAAGTGCTGTTGTCTCCATGCACTAAACCTTTTGTTTACCAAAGAAGTCAAACTGTCTCCATATTGACTGTGCTTTCAACTATCAGAGTGGTACTGTCGCTGATGTTCCTGTTTGTGTCTCCCCCCATTTCCTCTGATGTGGATGGGATTGATGATGATGATGATGAAATTATTTTATTCATCAACTGTTGTCAAACTGCAGCATGGTTTTTGTTTAATTTGTTTTCGTTTTCACACAGCAAGTGATTAGAAAAAGCTGGAATGCATTGAATGAGACTGTGGTGGTTCAGTGGCAGTTTTCAAAAGGGAATTGAAAGAACCCCTGAAGGGAAAATAAATTGCAGACTTGTCTGTGGTGAAAGGGCAGGGGCGTGAGTCCAGTTGAACTTCACTTACAGAGAGAAAGCATATATTAGGTGGACCGAGTGGTCGTTTCCTGTGCTATGACTGTTCTATGATTTTAAACTTGATTGCTGACACGTTGCACCTGGCAGTTAGTCTCATCGCTTCCAGGTTGTCGTGCACTGTTGTCAGAACTTCAAGCCTCGCTTGACTCAACAGCAAATAAAATCTTGTTCCTGTGTGGGATTTATCTTATTTTTGTTGGCAGATTGATCATCCCAGGTGATTTAAACAGATTGATAAGTATCACATCATCTTTGTTGGCCTTGAGTCCTTCCTTTTATAGTCATTCTATCTGACTAGTGTATCAGAAAACAGCAGCCCTTAGGTCGTGTGACTCTGTCCAGTTGAAGGATAAATGAGGCCTGCGTTTAACATATCCAAAAGGTGGAATCTTTGATGAAGTAGCATTCCTTAAGAAATGCAGTGGTAGTATCACCCTGAATCAATCTCTGTACTGGAGCTTGAACCGACAACTTTCTGGCCCCAAGTAGAAGCATTACCATTGACCTACAGCTGGTGCTTCTGATGCTGAAACTGGAGGCTTTAAAATTGCTATGCTTTCTTTCACCAAAAACATTTTGGTTTTTGGCAGTGTACTTGAGAAATTGTGGCTTGATATACTGGAAAAGTTGCCATCTTAAGGCTGCCTGCAATTTTGTTGTTTGCCTGCACAGATACAAAAGTTGTTCCAATTGCTTTATGATTCAGTTGGCAGACATTCAGTGATCAGTGACCTCTGGCTTAAAACATTGAAAACACTGCACTTGCATAACATTGCTCATTTTATCTCTGAAGGGATTGTGCAACTCGTGTTGCACTGAATTTATTTTCCTCACGTCAAAAGAAGTTGTTAATGCCATAACTTATTTAGACCTAATATGATTTCTCTCAAACCTGTAACTGCATATACATTATTTAGATTGGTGCTGGAGATGGTGTGGTAGAAGCCAGCTTGTTGCACATTGATACGTATTTGTCAACAGAAACTGGATTCCACCTCACGCTGTCATGTATTAGTTTTAGTATCCTGCACCAAATGTTTTTTTCTTTCTCTGAAAGTTCATGCTCCCGTTTAAAGAGGAATCTTTGTTTTCATTGCATCTTCTTCCTGTCCATGGGACACTTTGTGCATTTTATAACTAATAGATTACTTGTAAAGGGTATTCACTGTCATGGGAGTATTGCTGAACAGAGACCTTGGAGTGCAGGTTCATAGCTCCTTGAAAGTGGAGTCGCAGGTAGATAGGACAGTGAAGAAGGTGTTTGGTATGCTTTCCTTTATTGGTCAGTGTGTTGGGTGCGTGAGTTGGGGAGTTGTGTTGTGGCTGTGCAGGACATTAATTAGGCCACTGTTGGCGTGTTGCGTGCATTTCTGGTCTCCCTTCTGTCGGAGGGATGTTGTGGGACTTGGCGGGGTACAGAGGGGATTTGCAGGGATGTTTGCCAGGGTTGGGGGGGAGGTTGGGTGGGCTGGGGCTGTTTTCTCTGGAGTGTCGGAAGCTGAGGGGTGACCTTTATAGAGGTTTATAAAATTATGAGGGGCATAGATAGGTTAAATAGACCAAATCTTTTCCCTGGGGTGGGGGAGTCCAGAACTAGAGGGCATAGGTTTAGGGTGAGAGGGGAAAGATATAAAAGAGACCTGAGGGGCAACTGTTTCACACACAGGGTGGTGTGTGTATGGAATGAGCTGCCAGAGGAAGTGGTGGAGGCTGGTACAATTACAACATTTAAAATGCTGGATGGATATATGAATAGGAAGAGTTTGGAGGGATATAAGCCAGGTGCTGGCAAGTGGCACTAGATTGGGTTGGGATATCTGGTCGGCATGGACTGGTTGGTCTGAAGGGTCTGTTTCCGTGCTGCACATCTCTATGACTATGAAGCCATTGGTGCAGGATGATCTCTGTTGGCACCTTGTTTACTGTACTGAGGTTTGAAATCTATTCTGATTGAACTCTGTTTAATAACTTGGGATGCTGGGAAAACATACATATATATTTTTCCGTTTAATACTTTATTGAAAATTGCCTTGCTTAACACTTTTTTTTATAGTTGGTGCATTTTACAGTAACATTTTCTGATGTACAATGAATGACATGAAATCCAGCATATTGCCATGTTAGAATTTGAGTCAAACAGCTCCAAACATGGTCAAAATGTTACTGTTGATGGGTGATTCTTCCCAAAAGATGGTGAACCAGAATGGAGGAAACAAAGCAGGCTGCTGCTTTTTGACTTGGAGATGCTGCTTGTTGTGCAGCTGTCAGCTGGATCTGGATTGCACACCACAAAACTGACATGTGGTCGGTTTATTAATGACCCTTAGGACACTGTGGATGTGCTCCCACTCTTGGGGCACTTCTCTATTAAGCACTGCAGCCTGCTTTTTTTGTTTTTGATTCTTTAAGTTTGGTACATTAAAATGCACCCGGAATTAACCTGATTTGTGCTTTTGAAAGTAATTATATTTTCGTTTGCCGCCCAAACCTAATGCAACCACACAGCTATTGTTTCTGCATTTTATTTTCACTATAGTATATCTGAGATACTATACTCCTGACTTCAAAGTAAATATGTGAAAGAATCTGAAAAAAAAACAGGGTGCACTTCACAAAGTTCACCTAATGGGACGAGTTTGGACAGTTCTTCGAGAGCTGAGAGGAGGAAGTAAGGTCTGCAGATGCTGGAGATCAGAGCTGAAAATGTGTTGCTGGAAAAGCGCAGCAGGTCAGGCAGCATCCAAGGAACAGGAGATTTGACGTTTCGGGCATAAGCCCTTCCTGAAGAACCTCTTTGAGAGCTGCCACTGGCAAAATGGGCCATATGGCAGCCACCTCTCGGGATTCTCTGATTCTATTCATTTTCCCTCTCCGTGTTGAGCCCTGAATTTGCTGATTGAACCCCATGCATTATTCAGCACAAATGAGAAGTGCAGTGCTCCATGTGTGCCTTTAAGCACTTTGCATGGCAAAGGGGACATCAAACAGGAAGGAGGTGTAATTGGAAGGAGATAATGTAAGTGAGCTGTTTGTCTCCATCACCGCTTTCAAAAGTCAATGAAGCGAGCAGGTTTGGACGAGAAGTGCAGGTGTGAGTGTTCTAACTATGGAATGTACTCACTTGGACAGTGGTGTTTTTTCTGAACTTGTATTAAAGTAACCAGGCCAAACCTGGAAATAAATGTGTTTTAAAATGGTTCCGATTGCATGTAACAAATTTCCTTTTTTAAAATTGCCATTAATTGTACACTCCTGACCCCTGCCCTACCTTAGATCCAAATTAGATCCCCATCAAGTTGGATCAGACCTTGATAAAAATGTTTCAAATGGCATTTATGTTACAAACAGATGGTGCGAAGTTGTTAGTCTGAAGGCACAGCAGCAGCTCAGGTTCGTTTGAATCCTGGTGGAATCTGGGATTAGAATTCATGAAGTAGTTCACATTGCAATCCAAAATAAAGAAATGTAACATACAGTACTGGACTGGCAGCTTTCTCTTTAAAACCAGAGTATCAAGATCAATCCGAAAAGCACTCGTTTAAAATAACAATAAGCTCCTGCAGATGGTGTAAATCTGAAATTAAAATGGAAAATGCTGCAGTGTTAATGATACCTGCTAGTTAGATCATAAGACAAAGGAGCAGAAATTAGGCCATTCAGCCCATCGAATCTGCTCTGCCATTCAGTCATGGCTGATAAGTTTCTCAACCCCATTCACCCACTGTCTCCCCATAACCCTTGATCCCCTTGATACTCAGGAACCTATCTATCCTAGTGTTAAATATACTGACGGACCTGGCCTCCACAGCCTAATGTGGCATTGGATTCTGTAGATTCATTACTCTCTGTCTGGAGAAGTTCCTCCTTACCTGCGTTCTAATAGGTCTTCCCTTTACTCTAACCCTCTGCCCTTAAGTCCTAGTCTATCCTACCAATGGAAACATCTTCCCAAATTCTACTCTATCCAGACCATTCAGTATTTTGTATGTTTCAATTAGATTCCCCCTCATCCATCTAACCTCTATAGACTGTAAACCTGGAGTCCTCAAACGTTCCTCACATGTTAAGCTTTTCATTCCTGAGTCCATTCTGGTGGTGAGCTGAAAATGTGTTGCTGGTTAAAGCGCAGCAGGTCAGGCAGCATCCAAGGAACAGGAAATTCGACGTTTCGGGCCAGAGCCCTTCATCAGGAATGAGGAGAGGGTGCCAGGCAGGCTAAGATAAAAGGTAGGGAGGAGGGACTTGGGGGAGGGGGATGGAGATGTGATAGGTGGAAGGAGGTCAAGGTGCGGGTGATAGGCCGGAGTGGGGTGGGGGCGGAGAGGTCAGGAAGAGGATTGCAGGTTAGGAGGGCGGTGCTGAGTTCAAGGGAATCGACTGAGACCAGGTGGGGGGAAGGGGAAATGAGGAAACTGGAGAAATCTGAGTTCATCCCTTGTGGTTGGAGGGTTCCCAGGCGGAAGATGAGGCGCTCTTCCTCCAACCGTCATGTTGTTATGTTCTGGCGATGGAGGAGTCCAAGGACCTGCATGTCCTCGGTGGAGTGGGAGGGAGAGTTAAAATGTTGAGCCACAGGGTGGTTGGGTTGGTTGGTCCAGGCGTCCCAGAGGTGTTCCCTGAAGTGTTCCGCAAGTAGGCGGCCCGTCTCCCCAATATAGAGGAGGCCACATCGGGTGCAGCGGATGCAATAGATGATGTGTGTGGAGGTACAGGTGAATTTGGGGCAGATATGGAAGGATCTCTTGGGGCCTTGGAGAGAAGTAAGGGAGGAGGTGTGGGCACAAGTTTTGCATTTCCTGCGGTCGCAGGGGAAGGTGCCGGGAGTGGAGGTTGGGTTGGTGGGGGGTGTGGACCTGACGAGGGAGTCACGAAGGGAGTGGTCTTTGCGGAACGCTGATAGGGGAGGGGAGGGAAATATATCCCTGGTGGTGGGGTCTGTTTGGAGTTGGCGGAAATGAAGGCGGATGATACGCTGTATACGGAGGTTGGTGGGGTGGTAGGTGAGAACCAGTGGGGTTCTGTCTTGGTGGCGGTTGGAGGGGCGGGGCTCAAGGGCGGAGGAGCGGGAAGTGGAGGAGATGCGGTGGAGGGCATCGTCGATCACATCGGGGGGGAATCTGTGGTCCTTGAAGAAGGAGGCCATCTGGGCTGTACGGTATTGGAACTGGTCCTCCTGGGAGCAGATGCGGTGGAGACGAAGGAATTGGGACTATGGGATGGAGTTTTTACAGGGGGCAGGGTGGGAGGAGGTGTAGTCCAGGTAGCTGTGGGAGTCAGTCGGTTTATAGTAGATGTCTGTGTTGAGTCGGTCGCCCGAGATAGAAATAGAAAGGTCTAGGAAGGGGAGGGAGGAGTCTGAGACAGTCCAGGTGAATTTGAGGTCGGGATGGAAGGTGTTGGTAAAGTTGATGAACTGTTCAACCTCCTTGTGGGAGCACAAGGCAGCGCCGATACAGTCATCGATGTAGCATAGGACCTCCTATGAACACATACCAGGGCCAGTACATCCTTCCTGAGATATGGGGCCCAAAACTGTGCACAGTATTCCAAATGTGGTCTTACCGGAGTCTTTTAGAGCCTCAGAAATATATCCCTGCTTTTATATTCCAGTTCTTTCAAATTAAATGCCAACATTGCATTTGCCTTCTAACTACTGAACTCAGCCTGCAAGTTTATCATGAGCGAATCCTTGACTAGAACTCACAAGTCATCTAGCACTTCAGACTTCTGAATTTTCTCCTCATTTAGAAAATAGTCCATGTTTCTCTTCTTCCTACCAAAGTGCATGACTTCACACTTTCCCACATTGTACTCCATCTGCCACTTCTTTGCCCACTCTCCAAAATTGTCCAAATCCTTCTGCAGCCTCCCTGTCTCGTCAATGCTACCTGCCCCTTCACCTATCTTTGTATTGTCTGTAAACATAACCAGAATGATCTCTGTTCCTTCATCTCAATTGTTGATGTGAAAGGTTGTGTTCCCAATACTAAGCCTTGTGGGGCACCACTTGTCACCAGCTGCCACCCTGAGAGGGACCCTTTTATCCCCACTCTCTGCTTTCTGCCAGACAGCCAAGCTTCTTTCCATGCTATTATCTTGCCTCTGACACCATGGGCCCATATCTTAGTCAGTAGCCTCCTGTGTGGCACCTTGTCAGAGACCTTTTTGAAGTCCAGGTAGGTAACATGGATTAACTCTCTTTGGTCTAACCTGCTATAGCCAAGCATTCAACTAGATTTGTCAGGCATGACCTCCCCTTGATGACACCATGCTGACTTTGCCCTATTTTACCCTACATTTCCAAGTATTAGGAAATCTCATCGTACACAATGAATTCCAGGATCTGACAGATGAGATAATTGTGTATAACTCTGATTACAGAGATGAGGAGAAACGTCTTCACCCAGAGAGTGGTGGCTGTGTGGAATGCTCTGTCCCAGAGGGCAGTAGAGGCCTAGTGTCTGGATTCATTTAAGAAAGAGTTGGATAGAGCTCTCAAAGATAGTGGAATCAAGGGTTATGGAGATAAGGCAGGAAGCGGATACTGATTAGGAATGATCAGTCAGGATCATATTAAGATTAGATTGGATTACTTACAGTGTGGAAACAGGCCCTTTGGCCCAACAAGTCCACACCGACCCGCCGAAGCGCAACCCACCCATACCCCTACATTTACCCCTGACCTAACACTACGGGCAATTTAGCATGGGCAATTTAGCATGGCCAATTCACCTGACCCGCACATCTTTGGACTGTGGGAGGAAACCGGAGCACCTGGAGGAAACCCACGCAGACACTGGGAGAACGTGCAAACTCCACACAGTCTGTCGCCTGAGTCGGGAATTGAACCCAGGTCTCAGGCGCTGTGAGGCAGCAGTGCTAACCACTGTGCCACTGTGCCGCCCCTAAATGGTGGTGCAGGCTCGAAGGGCAGAATGGCCTACTCCTGCACCTATTGTCTCTTGTATCCAATGTTACTCCGAACTTGAATCTTGTTGTGCCTCTGTCATCTCACTCAAATAAAATCAGTAGACGGGATATCTCATGTCTTGAGTCTTCTGATTTACGCTTGCATGCTGGCAGATTTAAGGACACATTTTGGGTGGTTGGAAGTTTTTGCACTGTTCCCTTGATTTGAGAGTTTAAACTTGGAAAGACAACAGGAAAAGCTCAGCAAGCTGGCAGCAGCAGTACAGAGAAATCAGAGTTAAGGGTGACTTGACCTGAAATATTAACTCTGATTTCTCTCCACACATGCTGTCAGACCTGCTGAGATTTTTCTGCACTTTCTATGTTTTGTCTCTGATTTACAGCACCTGCAGTTATTATTTATTGGGTTTTTATTTTGTATTTAAACTTGGGATGTATTATTTTGGCATTGCCATTCAGTGACACACCTGCATCTCGGTACCTGCATTGTGAGTGTTGCACATCCCTGTACCCGTGCTTCTGTCATCATTCGTACCTTCAGAAGCAGTTTTGTGTTTTGCTGATTTTCTGTGGCAAAGTTGTGAGCAGTACTTACTGGATAATAAAAGTAGATTTGTGATTTAATGGCAGATTTTTCAGTTCAGAACCTCAAAGCAAATTCAGTTTCACTGACAAGTATTCAAGAATTGCTTTCTGTACTGAGCCAAGTAACGGCAATATCAGATTAACTTTATTGGAATTAACACAGGGTTGCTACAGTTTCTGGCAAAAAAAACCGTGTGCTCCTTAACCCTACTTGCCAAAGCTATCTGATGTCCCCTTTTTGCCCTCCTGATTTCCTTCTTAAGTATGCTCCTACTGCCTTTATACTCTTCTAAGGATTCATTCGATCTCTGCTGTCTATACCTGTTGTATGCTTACTTGCTTTTCTTCACCACAACTTCAATTTCTCTCATCACCCAGCATTCCTAATATCTACCAGTCTTAGCTTTCACCCGAACAGGAACATACTGTCTCAGGTTTTCTTGACCAGTTCAGTTTTTCATTTGTTCTTCCTTGTTTCCTCCAATTTACTTCCAAATAGTCAACCTCCAAAAGTACTTTTGGGATGTTGTGTAGAAAATCATTTTGGGGTGAAGACAAATATTAATATTAATTCCTGAATTAAGTGTTTTGCCTAATGTGCTTGTGGAAATTCTGCTGAATGAATGTGTCTATGCATTGAAAAGAATGATATTGCGTTATTGTGATTAATTGCATGCTCAAGACTGAATTACTCAATCAGAGAACCAGTACAGATGGGCATCTTTTGTTGCAAGTTTGGTATTTGGCCTCAAATGTTATCTGTACATAATTGCAAGTGTCGAATGACAGGTGGTCGAAATAGGAAAACACAACACGCATACAGTTTGTTTGCTTTTAATTTAAGCCGACTATTATGCTATGTTCAAAAGTAACTCGAGATTTATTTACTCAAGTAGAGTTTTTGAGTTGGAGATGGAAGTTTGATGGAAGAACACCTTTACTAACTGCAATGTCGGCTGGTGATTGGGGACAAATAGTTGCAAAAGTAATTGGAAACAGCACAAAAATATTGCTGAAAGGGATATTGAAGAGTTCAGAACAGTCACGGATCAGTGTGCAGTACTGTAGGCCCTGAATCACAAGGCTGTGTTCAAGTGTCTTGAGTGCATATCCAGGCGAATGCTTCAGTTTCAGTGCTGCACCGTCTGAGGTAACATTGTTAGAACTCCAATTTATCCCAGGCATTTAGGTGTAAATTTTGCTTGAAGGGCATGGCAATTCCTTCCATGCACTGTTTAACGTTTAACCACATCTGTCATCATTCAAACTGTTGATCATTTACCAAGTTACTGTTTAAGGGAGCTTGCTGTATGTTAATTGGTTGCTGCAGTTGCCTACATTATGGCATGCCTACGTTTCAACAGTGCCTGGGATATTAAAGGTGCTAATTTAACATAAGTCTTTGTTTCTTTCTTTGAACTTAACTACAAAATACCTGTGTTGAGATTTTGGAACCACCTCCCAGCGTTTCTATCTGGTGAATGCAGCAAAAGAATCTCTTTCAAAAGCAGCTTGTTTTTCCTTTAACTGAAACTTGTATGTCTGTGCATGGGATAATATGCTACAGGGCCAACAATTAGCCTTTAATTAATGCATCAGGAGACCATGTGGGATGCCTACTGTGTTCTGAAAGACAATGATATTACTCAGCTAGACATTGGATTCAGACTGGTTGTAGCTAATACATTAAATTCCAACTTGGATACTTATAAAAACACAGCAGGAGAGTATCAGTGTTATACTTGACTTAGATAACAATAAAATATATTGAAACAATATAAAGCCCACAAACTTAGCTTTTGGCGAAGACTTTGATGAATTATGAAGAATATTTTAGGCATTACATACGGACCAAATTGTGCAAAGCAAGCTGGGAAGAAAGGGTCTGAGACCTACTACTTAAATTGCAAGTCTAAGTTGAAACAAACTTGCTTGAAAATCAAATAGATTCTGCTCAATAGTTGAACAGTTAGAATATAAATTAAATCTTATACTTCAGTACGAAAGAGATGGATAGTGGTCATCCAGCATCTATGGCTTAATTATTCACAATTCTTGACTCACCACCTTTAGTTCCTACAAATTTCAAAACATTTATCGGGATGAAACCCTGATTGCTCCTCTGTCTGTCTGTCTGTCTGTCTGTCTCTCTCTCTCTCTCTCTCTCTCTCTCTTCCCCTCTCTCCCCCCACCCCCATCAGCTTCAGTGAAGCAAATGACAAGAAGAGATTTTTTTATTTCAGCAATCAGTTAGTGAAGGATGGTACTGGAGCTTGTCTTGCCATAAAATAATTACCTTGCCAGTTACAAGCACATCCTGTGAAAGAATAGATTGTATCCTTGCCATGTCAAGAACAAATTTTCAAATACAAGTATAGAAATGTTCACTGCTCAGCATAATGAAATTCTTTCTTCACAATGTGCTTTTCATCAAATCAGTGAAATGCAACCAAAACACTGGAGCTGCCAATCTATAGACACGATGTGGCCAGTGTTGGACTGGGATGGACAAGGTCAGAAGTCACATGACACCAGGTTTTATTTGAAATCACAAGCTTTTGGAGCAGCGCTCTGGAAGCTTGTGATTTCAAATAAACTTGTTGGACTATATTTTGGTGTTGTGACTTCTGACCTAATTTAAAGGATGACTTTAAGTTTTCCATCACTCTAATCCTTTTACACTGTTCTAATTTTACTTTATTCTGACTTTCCCTGTCTTTTTCCTAAAGGTTCTACTTTTTACTAGAGTCCATGGGCATGAGTTCTCCACTTGTTAGTTGGCTTAAAATGCCAGCAATTCAAAAGTGTGGCACTGGAAAAGCACAGCAGGTGAGGGAGCATCCAAGGAGCAGGAGGGTTGACATTTTCAGCGTAAGCTCTTCATCAGGAATTTTGAGGGGATGGGGGTGGTATCCAAGGGAGCTGAGAGATAAATGGGAGTGGGTTGGGGTTGGGGGAAGGTATCTAGGAATGCAATAGGTAGATGGAGGTGGGGGTTGACGGTTATAGGGTGGAGTGGATAGGTGGGAAAGGAGATGGACGGATAGGGCAGTTCAAGAGGGTGGTGCCATGTTGGAGGGTTTGATCTGGGATAAGGTGGAGGTAGGGGGATATGAGGAAACTCGTTAAAATGTCAGCAGGCTGTTTGACTCTCCAACTTCAATTTTTGATTTTTGAACTCCAGTTATCTCTCTCAGACAGCCTTGTGATAATGATTGCATAGTTTGTTTGAATGATTTTGATGAAGGGCTATCGTTCTGAATGCTGGGAAGAACTCCCTTAGTGTTCTTTGAAATCGTGCTATGGGATCTGTTATGTCCATCTGGAGGCCTCAGTTTAACATCTTGTCGAAAAGATAACACTTCTGAAGGTAGGCAAAAGTGAGGACTGCAGATGCTGGAAATCAGAGTCTAGATTAGAGTGGTGCTGGCAAAGTACAGCCGGTCAGGCAGCATCCGAGGAGCAGGAAAAATAGACGTTTCGGGCAAAAGCCCTTCATCAGGACTGAAGGCAGGGAGCCTCCAGGGTGGAGATAAATGGGAGGGGGGTGGGGCTGGGGAGAAGGTAGCAAAGAGTACAGTATGTGGACGGGGTGTGGATGAAGGTGATAGGTCAGAGAGGAGGGTGGGAAAGTAGCAAAGAGTACAATGGGTGGATGGAGGTGGGGATGAAGGTGATAGGTTAGAGAGGAGGGTGGAGTGGATAGGTGGAAAGGAAGATTGGCAGGTAGGACATGTCATGAGGATGGTGCTGAGCTGGAAGGTTGGAACTGAGGTAAGGTGGGGGAGGGGAAATGTGGAAACTGGTGAAGTCCACATTGATGCCCTGGGGTTGAAGTGTTCCGAGGTGGAAGATGAGGCATTCTTCCTTCAGGTGTCAGGTGGTGAGGGAGCAGCGGTGGAGGAGGCCCAGGATCTGCATGTCTTCAGCAGAGTGGGAAGGGGAGTTAAAATGTTGGGCCACAGGACGGTGTGGGTGTCCCGGACATGTTCCCTAAAGCACTTTGCGAGAAGGCGTCCAGTCTCCCCAATGTAGAGGAGACCGTATCGGGAGCAACGGGTACAATCAATGACATTGGTGGATGTGCAGGTAAAACTTTGATGGATATGGAAGGCTCCTTTAGGGCCTTGGATGGAGGTGAGGGAGGAGGTGTGGGCGCAGGTTTTGCAATTCCTGCGGTGGCAGGAGAAAGTGCAAGGATGGGAGGGTGGGTCGTGGAGGGGGCGTGGACCTGACCCGGTAGTCACGGAGGGAACGGTCTTTACAAAAAGTGGAAAGGGGTGGGGAGAGAAATATATCCCTGGTGGTGGGGTCCGTTTGGAGGTGGCGGAAATGTCATCAGATGATTTGGTTTATGTGAAGGTTGGTATGGTGGCAGGTGAGGACCGGGGGGGGTTCTGTCCTTGTTACGGTTGCAGGGGTGGGGTTTGAGGGTGGAGGTGCCGGACGTGGATGAGATGCATTAGAGGGCATCTTCAACCACGTGGGAGGGGAAATTGCGATCTTTATTGAAGGAGGCCATCTGTGGTAGAACTGGTCCTCCTGGGAACAGATATGGCAGAGGTGGAGGATTTGGGAATATGGGATAGCATTTTTGCAGGAGGTAGGGTGGGAAGAGGTGTAATCCAGGTAGCTGTGGGAGTCGGTAGGTTTATAAAAAATGTCAGTGTTAAGTCGGTCGTCATTGATGGAGATGGAGAAGTCAAGGAAGAGGAGGGAGGTGTCAGAGATTGTCCAGGTGAATTTAAGGTCAGGGTGGAATATGTTGAAGTTGATGAACTGCTCAACCTCCTCTTGGGAGCACGAGTGATGCTGATGCAGTCATCAGTGTAGCGGAGGAAGAGGTAGGGAGTGGTGCCGGAGTAACTACTGAAGATGGACTGTTCTATATAGCCAACAAAGAGACAGGCATAGCTGGGACCCATAAGTGCTGCACTTCATCAGTACTACAATGGAATGGGATATTAATCCAGAGAGGAGCGCACTATGCTGAGAGGTTTTTCTATTAGTCATTCAGTGTGGATGGAATGAGTTGTCTAAAAAGGGAGACTTTGCTTTTTCCTTCTGTGACACTGACAGAATTTTTTCTCCATTTCATCATCTCCCTTGCTTTTGTTGTGATGAACTTGACTCATTTACAAAGCAACTTTAACAACCTCAGAGCATTATCGACAGGTTTACAGTAAATGAAGAAAATAATCACTGAAAAATGTGGTGACCAAATTGTACACAGTTTTTCTTCTTCCCCAAAAGGCTTTTGTGTATCAATTGTTACTCATTCTTTAAAACAACGCTACTTTCCCAGACTAATCATGAGGTCATGGAGTTGTACAGCATAGAAACAGATCCTTCACTCCAACTTGTCCTCACTGACCAAACACCCCAATCTGATCGAGTTCCATTTGCCAGCATTGACCTTTCAAACCCTTCCTTCTCTTATACCCATCCAGATACCTTTTTAACTGTTAATTGTACCAGCCCCCACAACTTCCTCTAGCAGCTCATTCGTACACGGACCATCCTTTGCGTGAAAAAAATGACCCCTCAGACCCTTTTTAAGTAATTTCCCTCTCAGCTTAAACCTAATGCCCTCTAGTTTTGGACTGCCCCATCCTAGGAAAAAAAACCTTGGCTATTCACTCTACCTGTTGCCCCTTCTGATTTTATAAACCCTTATAAAGTCACCCCATAGCCCCCAGAGATTCAGGGTAGAAAACCTCAGCCTATTCAGCCTCTCCCTATAACTCAAACCTTTCTGTCCTGGCATCAACCTTGTAAACCTTGTCTGCAACCTCTCAGGTTTAACAACATCCTTCCTATGGAAGGGTGACCAGAACTGAACACAGTATTCCAAAAGTGGCCTCACCAATGTCATGTACGGCTGCAACATGACATCCCAACTCCTATAGGAGAAAGTGAGGACTGCAGATGCTGGAGATCTGGAGACCATGCTCCTGTTCCTTGGATGCTGCCTGACCTGCTGCGCTATCCCAACTCTTATACCCAATGCTGTGGCCAATGAAGGGAAGTGTGCCAAACACCATCTTAACCACACTGTTTACTGCAACCATATTTTCAAGGAACTGTGCATTTGAACCTTTTAATTCTCTTTGATCAGCAACACTCCCCAGGACCTTACATTAAGTGTATCAGTCCGACCCTGATTTGCCTTTCCGCAGCACTGTGTGTCTGGGAAATCGTATCTCACTAACTTGATTGTCATTTCTTCAAAACAATTCCAAGAAGATTGATGAAAGCAGAGTGTTAGGCATTGTCTGTATGAACTTCAGCAAAGCGTTCGACAAGGTTCCGCCTGGTAGACTGGTTAGCAAGGTTAGATTGATCTTGTAATTGTTTTCAACTCTTTTCTCCAAAAACGGTGGATGAAATCTTTCAACATGAATTGTCGAGCAGAAAAGGGGGCAGTATTTTCTGAAATTATTTGCTTCATTTGAAGTCCACCTGCATGCTTCTGTCATTCAACTATACAAATTAAAATAATCTGAATCCTATATGTTTGAAATGTTCCAGCTTGGATACCTGGGCTCTATTGTACTGGGTGATCTCAGCTGGGGCGTTGGTTAATGCCCTACATTAAGAATGAGGGAAAATATCACCCAGAACCAACCAGATGTGTTTGTTTAGAATAGAATGTAGCAGCATGGAGGGAGACCAGTTGGCCCATTGTTACTGTCCCAGCTCTTTGAAATAGCAGTTGAATTATTCTCAGGCCTTGTGCTGTTCCTCATAGCCTTCTGCTTCAAGTGTAAATGTAATTTCTCTTTTAAAAATCATTATTGAATCTGTTTTCTGGATCCCAGGTCTTCATAACCAACAAAAATTAAAGGGGAGTCGGGGTTGTTTAGAGTTGTGTGTAGAGAAAAGCAAGGATATGGGGCTAAGCGTGACCATTCTTTCAATGAATCAGCACAGGCATGATGGGCTGAATGATCATCTTCTCTGATGTACTTTTGGATCTACTTTTCACTCTTTAGATAACAGTTGACCGAATGTAACCAAATTCGGGTTGTCAGCCGGTAAGGGGCACTCATAATAGAAACTCAACGTGTCAAAGGAAATGTAACTGTTTAAATAAAATAATTTTTTTTGTGGTTGATAATAGCCCCTGGAGTGGATCTAGTTTTTGTGATTATATTTTTATTGTTAAATAGTATAGAATTCCTCCTTTTGTGTCCAAAGTGAACATATCCTTTGATCTGGCCTCCCTTGGTGATTCACTGTGGTTACTCACCTATTTGTTTCAGAATGTCTTGTCTCTACTTGCTGCCTCGAAGGAGTATACCACAGCCAGGAAAACTCTGCTGGGGGAGTTACAGGATTGAAACAGACGGCCTGTCCCAAGCACTGTGCACTGAAAGCATAATCGTGTTTTGACTGTTTTCCAAAAAAAAGATGTAATTTGACCAGAACTAATGAAAGCTGGCATGATTTAAAAATAGAAGTTTCCATTAATGATGACACCTAATGTTGCATGAAGGGTCTGACCAAGAACCATGGGCACTGGGAGTACAAGTGTTGTTTTCTCTGTAGCTTCTAGATTACTGCAATAGTTAATGTGTTACTGCCACCAACCCATTGCTGTACACCATGCAATCCCCCTCCTACCTTGGTTCATCTAACACCATCATTGCTTAGATTCCTTCCCCTTTGAAATCTTGATTTTCTGTAAAACCTTTTTGTTTTGGAGCTGGTAAGAGTGTAATATAACAAAGCTCCACTTGGATGTCCTTTGTGACCTTGATATGCTAACCCTCAGTTACACCCTTGGACCTTAGCTATAATATAAAACAATAGCCAATAGCAAATGTGCAGTCACTATGGTACTTGGAAATTTGCCTTGGTAATGTTCTGGGGACCTGGGCTTCAAGCCTGCCATGTCAAATGGTGGAATTTAAATTCAATAAATATCTGGAATTAGGAGTCTAATAATGACCATAAAACCATTGTCAATTGTCAGAAAAATTCCTCTGGTTCACTAATGTACTCTGGGGAAGGAACTTGCCATCCTCACCTGATCGTGCCTTCATGTGACTCCAGACCCACAGCACTTTGATGGACACCTTAAATGTCATCTAGGCGATTAGGGACAGGTGATAAACATTGGCTTGGTTAGTGATACCCACATCCTGTGAATGATTAAAAGAAAGTTGCTCAACTGACCTTTTTTCCAGTAGGAGTGGGGGTCTATTTTATTTCTGCGGCGCTTTTGAGCTGCAGCTGTGTTTGTCAGCTCTGTTTCTAACCAGATTTATTCAAGGAAGAACTTTTATATAGTAACTTTTTAATGACCTCAGGATGTCCTATTGTAGTGATAGAAACACAGTAGCCAGTTTGTTTTGCAAAATAACTAGTGGTTTTAGATTGGGGAAAGATATTTGTTGAAGACCCCAGTATGCCTCCCCATTCATATACCCTGCTTTAAGTTGTGCTCCACCCAAGAAGGTAGACAGAGCCTCAGTTTAATAGCTTATCATTCACACACCATGCTAGGTAAACAGTGGATGGAAGAGTAGCATTGCAGGACTTCCTGAAACTAATGCAACACGATGAAAGCACATTCAGCGTTGCCATGATATGTGAGTTATGGGTGTTAAAGTCACATTTTGCTTTGGGTACAGCAGGTGATCATTGGCCTGTTACATTTAATGAAGTGTTCCAGCATGTGGAGTGGACAAGTTGGTGATCTCGGTTCCTAATTAGTGGCATAAGTAACATTGCAAAAGCTACAAGGGAGGCGATAGAAACCATAACACTGAAACTGTCTGGTCTTAATCTGCATTTGGCTCACAGTTCTGATCCACACAGCCTGACAGGCCTGCAGAACATGCTTGGAGATCAAATTTCAACCCAGCAAACCAAACAAATTTTTTAAAATGTTTTCTCGCTGCAGCAAGTACTCAGTGTTGGTTTAGAAAACACAGCTTGCATCAGAACTAAGAGTCGTTCTATATTCTGACTGAGGACATGTTTGAAGAAATCAATCACATTTATGTTTTTTCTCACATCACTTTCTAACTAAAGTAAGCAATCATGTTCCCTTTCAGAGGTTTTTGTTTGGAAGAATAGCATCTCCTGAACCGATGTAAATGTTGATATTTCTTAAATCTGGAACAGCATGTTCCATCCAGAGTTAGGGACTCTGCTTTCAGGACACTTAGCTCCAAGACATCAGCTGCCATGAAATGGGAATGAATCTTTTCATCACTAGTATTGGGAATAAACTGCAACAAAACTCCAACTTTTCATTGAACTCCAACTCCAACTTCTCAATCTCCAGGGACGCTGTTCACTGAGTCCAAGGATTTTCTGTTTTTCAGCAACTGGAGTGTTATGAACATAAGAGTTGGATGGAAAAGTGTGACAGGCAGTCTGGGGCTTTGACTAGAGAGTATGGTTAATTGTGGGAAGTATGTCGTGTGTAATATGTTCTTGACACTAATCAAACTGTAACATTGCACATGGTGTGTAAGACTATGTGCCACTTATAACAATAAGTTGCATTTATTCACTGCCTTAAGGAAAATTCACAAGGCATTTACCAAAAGTGTAAGCAACATTACATTTGACATTGAGCCACCTGAGAGATTCAGACAGGTGACCAAATACTGCTTGAATATAAAGGTGTTATATAACTATATAAAAATATCTTGCAAGTTGCTCATTTCAATTCACTGGATAAGCAAAGCAGGTGATATAAGGTTTGACTTTTTTAAATCTGGAATATGCTGCCTGAAAAGGTGGTGTATGCTGATTCAGTCGTAACTTTAAAAAGGCAATTAGAGAAATAAGTGGATGGCTATCTAGGAAGAACAGAGTTGTAGAATGGAAATTGCCGACAAGTTTTTCCAAGAGATGGCACAAGTGCTATGGGCTGAATGGCCACCTTTTTACGCTACTGGATTCTGTGATTCGGTGAAAGCTTGGTCAGTGAGAGAGATTTTAAAGGAGGAGAGTGGCAGCAGTAAGGATAAGGGAATTCTAGAGCTCGTCAATTTTCATTGCAGCTGAAGTGGACAGTGTATAGAGTGAACAGGGAGTATCACCCCAATTGGTTGCAGATTTTCAATGAAGCCAAGTTAGAGGATGGAAGCTATTCTGATGTTTTGTCAGGATGTAGAAGACCTGAAAGAACGACTAAAGTCCATCTGGCTGGTCTTAACGTTCGAGAAATACTCAAACTTAATTTGTTCGACCACCTTTTGTCAAAAACCCGTCCTGTCCTATCTAGACTTTGCCAGCAATATCTGTTAGCAAAGTAACAATTGCAGCTTTTAGCACATTATCTCCTCCTTCCCTTCTCCAAGGCCCCTCGTACCATCATACAGAGGGAATTAGATCATTAGTTTTGAACTGTTCTGAAAACACCAGGTGACACCAGTTTTGGTTTTTACGTCAGAAAAACTAAAAATGCATTATTCAGTTACTTTAAAAATAGTGACCCTGAATACTTGTGATAATGGCAGCTGTTCCACTTCTTTTATGAATGTAGCTGCATAATCAAGAATGTTGCATTTTTCATCCCCAGTTATTGTGATTGGGCAAGGACAAGCTCTCTGCAAAGGCCATGGCATTCACACATTGCAACATTGCTGCTAACCTGATGTTTGTGACACCCTTGCAATTTTTAAGTCAGAAATCCCTGAGTCAGCTGTCTGTATCATAGTTAGAATTTTAATCTGCTCCAGTGGAATATCTGCATTAAATGTTTACACTCTTGTGTTTTTTTTTAATCAGTTTGAAATGTCCAAGTATGGTGTTAGTTATGTACTAATGTGATATTGTTTAAAAAAAGGGTGACTGAAGTTGATAACTTATTACCCAGAATTTACAACGTATTGATTGGCCATGGTAGCGTAAGGATCGGTGGCACAGTGGTTAGCACTGCTGCTTCACAGCGCCAGAGACCTGGGTTCAATTCCCGTGTGCAAACTCCACACATGCATTCTCCCCCTGTCTGCGTGGGTTTCCTCTGGGTGCTCCAGTTTCCTCCCACAATCCAAAAATGTGCAGATTAGGTGAATCGGCCATTCTAACTTGCCCATACTGTTAGGTGAAGGGGTAAATGTAGGGGAATGGGTCTGAGTGGATTGCGCTTCGGTGGGACGGTGTGGACTTGTTGGGCCGAAGGGCCTGTTTCCACACTGTAAGTAATCTAATCTTTAAAAAAAAAAGTGGAAGAGCCGGTGTTGGACTGGGGTGGATAACATTTAAAATCTCACAACGCCAGGTTATAGTCCAACAGGTTTATTTGGAAATACAAGCTTTCGGAGCGCTGCTACTTTATCAGGTAGCTGTGGAGCAGGATCATAGGACACAGAATTTATAGCAAAAGATTAGTGTCATGCAACTGAAATGATATATTGAACAAACTTAGACTGCTGTTAAGTCTTTCACCTTTTAGAATGGGTTGCAAGTTTCTGTTCATTAATCTGTAAATCCCAGAGCTACTTTTAAGTCCCATGCTCGAGATAACTTCCAGTTTTACTTTTAAAGATGTGGCATCTCAGCCCAGACAATGCATTGGGGTACAGAGTCTGCCTGTCTCCCAATCTTGAGTCAGACTGGTTCTGTTTCAAAAGTAGGAATTTATAAAATATCACATGGATTGATTGTCTGCAGATTGAGTGCTTTTTGAGCAAAATAGAATGTATCTGCAAATGCAAATTCACTCCATGGACGCGTGTGTGTGTGTGTGTGTGTGTGTGTGTGTGTGTGCGCGCGCGCATGAGAGAGTGTGTTTTTGTGTGTAAGCCCAAAACAGGCAAGTGGGACTAGTTTAGTTTGGGAAACTTGGTAGGCATGGACGGGTTAGGTTGAAAGATTTATTTCTGTGTTGTATGACTCCATGACTGTTTTCTGCAACAATACATGTGAATCCAACCACGGATCAGGAATTTGTAACATGCAATGAAGCAGGTTTAGTAAATTATCTGAGTAAAAGATCTCCAAGGGAATCATTGTAGAATTTAGCGTTCAGCTTGAGAGGGAGAAACTTGGATTGGAAACTACTGCTAAACTTAATGCAAGATAATTACAAAGGAATGAGGGCAGAGTTGGTTGGAGTGAACTGGAAAAGGAATTTAGATTGAGGAATGGCAGATGTTTTAAGAACATAATTAATGACTCTCAGCAAAGTTTTATATCCCAGTGAGGAAGGGGGATAAATTTAACTGTAAATGGCCAAGGAATTTGAGGGTAGTTTAGAGTTTAGTGAAAAAAAAATGTAACAAAGATCAGTGGTAAGCCAGAGGATTTGAAAAGTCAATAAAATGTGTCCAAAAGGAACAGAGGGAGAAAACAAACTGAGGGCAAACCAGCAATCAATATCAAAATGGATAGGAAGAGCTTCTTTATGTATATAAGAAGAGAGAGGCCAAAATGAACATAGGCTTCTTAGAGAATGAGGCTGGGGAACCAGGAAATGGTAGATGAGATGAGTAACTACTTTGAATGTTTAAACAAATGTATTATATTCCAAATATGTGAAATAATCAAGGGATTAAGTGGATTGAGTATTGGGTGGGGAAATTTCTACAATAGCTACTACTAATGAAAAAGTACTAGGGAAACCAATAGAGCAAAAGTCTGCTAGGTTCCCTGGACCTGATGGTTTGCATCCTAGGATATTAAAGGAAGTAGTTACAGAGACATTGAATGCACTCGTAGTAACCAAAAAATTCCTTCGATTCTAGAAAAACCCCACAGGACCAGAAAACTGCTGAAGGAGCACCTTTTATTCAAAAAGGGAAAGAGACAAACAAAACATTAACTATACGCCTGTTGCTTAATATCTGTAATTGGGAAAATGTTTGAGACCATTATAAAGGATATAATAGAATATTTAAAATACATTTGATCAAGCAGACTCAGCATAGTTTCATGAAGGGGAAATAATTTCAATCAAATGTATTATAATTTTTTTGAGAAGGCAACAACAGGCTGGATAGATGAAGGGGGAAACCAGTAGACAGTAATATATTTGGATTTCTAAAAGGCATTTGATAAGTCATTGCATATTAGACTACTTAGTAAGTTGGCAAATGGGAAAAAGGTATAGTGAGGATGAGAAATATCGACAGGTTATGAGAGTAGCTGAAAGCTTGAGAGATTGAATATGTTGTGGGAAGAATGTGAAGTTATGTACTTTGTCAGGAAGAATAGAAGAACTGAATGTTATTTAAGTGGAGAGAGATTGCAGAAAACTGGAGCAGTGGGAAATGCAAATAAGCTGTTGGTCTTTCTCTCAAATTAAATGGAGCATAAGACCAGAGAAGTCTTGTTAAAACTGTATGAAGCATTAGACAGCATGGTGCTGGAAAAGCGCAGCAGGTCAGGCAGCATCCGAGAAGCAGAAAAATCAACATTGATTTTGAAATGTTGATTCTCCTGCTCCTCGGATATTGCGTGACCTGCTGTGCTTTTTCAGCATCACACTCTTAACTCTGATCCCCAGCATCTGCAGTCCTCACTTTCTCCGAGGCACTAGACAGACCACACCTGAAATACCGGGAACAGTTTCCTTATCCAATGAGAGGTTTACTGGGATTGGAGTAGTCCAGAGAAGGGTCATTGGATTGATCCCAGTCTGGAGCAATGTTCTTATGAGGAGAGGTTGAACAGGTAGGGCTTGTGTCCATTGGGACTCAAAAGAATGAGAGGAGACTGTATTGCAACAACAAGATTTGAGGGGCTTTACAAGATAGACATGAGGGCATGATTTGAGGGAAATGGTTACCTGTTTAAGACAAAGATGAGATGGAATTTCCTTTGTGATGTTCTGTGAAATTCTTTACTGGAGAGGGGCTGTGAAAGCTATGACCTTGATTATATTCAAGGCTGTGATAGATTTTTAATCAGGAGAATCAAGGGTTGGAGAGAAAAGGCAGCAAAATGAAGTTGAGAATGATCAGATCGGCCATTGGCATCATTGAATGTAGAGGAGACTGGTCGGGCTGAATTACCTACCCTGCTCCGATATCTTATGGTCGTGTGTGAATAACATGTTGGCCGAGCTAGTCAAAATTCTTGAAGAATTAGAAAATGATGCTGACTTGGTTTGGTTACATAACTGTGGTTATTGTTTGGAGCAAATATGAACCTTTCCTCCTCCCAGTTTGGCTTCCCTTTGTTAATAAAAGTATAACTTTATTCTGCCTGTTTCAATGTTGACCATGGCTGAGAGATCAAAGCAAAACGATGATGAGAACATTAGAGATATAGAGATGTACAGCGCAGAAACAGATCCTTCATTCCAACTCGTTCATGCTGATCGGATATCCTAAATTAATCTAGACCTGTTTGCCAGCACTTAGCCTGTATCTCTTTTAAACCCTTCCTGTTCATATACCCATCCAGATGCCTTTTAAACGTTGTAATTGTACCAGCCTCCACTACTTTCTCTGATAGCTCATTCCATGCATGCACCATCTTCTGCCTGAAAACATTGCCCCTTAAGTCCCTTTTTAAATCTTTCCCCTCTCAGCTTAAACCTATGTCCTCTAGTATTGGCCTGTCCTATATTTAGGAGTCTTGGATGTCTGTACGGCTCTTTAATCAAGTGAGAAGTTGCACAGTTCCTTAAATACGTTAACAGAGACAAATTTCGAGCATGGGGAATAGGATGTCTCCATCCGCCCAGTTAAATGTCTTGCTTGCATGATTAATAAGGTGGTGTTTCAGTGTCCCAGCAGTGTTGCTCTGTGAACAATAGCTGTGTGGTATTGAGGGCTGTATGGACGGTTTGCCCCTAGTATAAAACTCATTGATACATTCACTGCCGCTTGAAATATCTGCTACCCTTTGTCACGCCATATGCAGAATGTTGGGAGGTAAGTGCTGATTTTTGTAATGTTGAACAAATTAGTTTGAGAGCTTTAAAGTTGAGCCCTTGGACACCAGTCTCCAAAGCTGTGTACTGATAACTTAGGTTGTGGAGGGGTGGAGAATTGTTCTGTGCTGAGGACACACTGATGCTTATACTTTATTTCATGTTCGGTGCTCATGAGAATTTATGCCATTTCGTGCCATCTTATTTCAGACTCTGTGTTTTTGTGAATACGTTTAATATCGTTTGCAAAAGGTATACTAAAGACTATTTGGAGGCCTAGATGATACCTGCAATTACTCTATAATATCAATCAGAGAGACATGCGTTTTGTATGCATCACAAAGCACTGAATGCATTGCCTTGTGAAATGACTTTGGGTTTGTTTGGGATCATGTTGCAGCTGTCGCTGTTCCCAGCTAGCTGCTGCAGTAAGATTCCTTTGTGCCTCATCCCCGTTTTGCAGGTTAGTGAAAAGACCTTCCAAATAAGGCTGTACTTTCTCCAGCTCTCACATCAGCTCCTGCGACAGTTCCTCACCCCCCACCCCCACCCCACTATGAGGCCCTCGGTACCAGCCCCTGGTCTCCCGAAGCCTCCATGCATCCCCAGTCCATATGTGCCCCTGTGCAATCCCTGCATGTTGTCCTTGCAGGCTGTCACCCCTCGTCTCCTGTCCACACTCCCTTCCCTTCCCCCTCCTGCATTTGGCACTGCATGTTTTTGGTTCTGGTTTTTGTCAAGACGGTTAGTGAATGTCAGGCATTGGTAATCGAGCAACTGTATTTAACTTGGCAACGAAAATGTTCCTCAGAACTCATCAAAAATTCATCCCTTAAGTGGTCACAGAATTCCACCTAAAGCAGGCGATCATTATTTTTCAGTTTACCCTCCCCCACGTAAGCTTCTTGTACATTGATGGCCTTTTTATGTTACTGTGTACTTTTCCTCCTGTCTCCTGCCTTAATCAGGAACCACGTGCACTTACTGTCCACTGGAAGTATGCCAATAGATTGTGACATCAATCAGCATTCAGTACTGGTTGTAGCTCTGCTGCCATTTTGAAGCTTTGTGCTCCTGTCGACCTCTCTTCTTAACTTTACACAGCTGGTCACGTGAGACAGTAGGAAGGACACTTGCACCACCAGCACCACCCCACATTTCCACCAGTGCTATTTAAAGTGAGAGTAACTAATTAGAGTTTGATTTCTCTTTGCAATTATTACGATTCAACTCTTTACTGTTTTTATAGTTGTTTCGAGGTTTGGAAATCTGTAGAGTGGTGTCGCTGATGCTAAAGGACATTTTTGTTTGCTTCAAGACTTCTGCGCAAAACAGTGGCTTTTGGGCATTGGTGGAATAATAGAGCTTCCACTTGCTATAGCTCATGCCTGAGGGACTAAGCAGAGGTTACATGGAGCAGGAGCTGCTGCTAGAAGAGGGGGAAAGGCCCCGCAGCAGGCCGCCATATCCACCCAAGGGATTAAGGGAGAAATTCTCCTGCCTAAACTTCAGCAACAATCACTTCTTGGAAAGTCTGCACTTAACCAAGAAGATTTGTCACCTCAGTCTGGTAGAACTGTTGTGACCACATCTCCAACCTCTGAGCAAACAAGGACATTGTTCACAGCATCTGGCTTCTTCCAGACTGATGGTTCACAGTTTCATCAATGTCTTGTAATTTTCAATCACATTAGGGACGTCACTGTGACACTCTGTTTAAAAATAAAGAGGCAACTTCATTTCATTCTGTTCTATCTTGTCAGAGAAATATGAGCATTTAAACATTTCCCCGCGATGCCATTTGAGAGCATGTGTGCACTGTTCTGCGTGTACTGCATATCAATTCTGCAATGTCGTAGAACCAAAACTATTCAATTTCCTCATTCTGCAGCTGATATGTGAACATGCATAATGTACCGTATGGGGCAACCCTGGCAGCAATTGAAATGCCTTTACTTTACCTTGACAAATCCAAGGCAGCTACTGGCATGGTTGCTGATGGCATGGCTTAGATTGTTAACCCATGCACACGTGTGCCATGCGCACAATGAAATCCATGTTCCCTTATGAGATGTGATAGAGCAGACTGTGGGTGCACTAAAGCAATGATCCTTCTGCAATACTCGGCTGAATCGGCCTCAATATTTCTAATTACCTGCTACATAAATTAGTGATCATGAGGGTTCAGTCCTTGTCAAAAGAGAAGGAGAGGAAACATAAAGAGGAGGACAAAGGAAAAGGATACCCAAGATGGCTTCTCATGCTTGGGCTATAAGTAAAGAACTTACTTGAGTATGATACCACTAAACACAATCCCTACATCCCATTCATCAACAGGGTCGCACTCCTTAACTTCTTGTTATCAGAGAACATCGTATTGGCATCTTGGCTTTTATGTTTGCATTGTAGCCAACCTAAAATGAGCTCTACAAACCAAATTTATAAATAATATCATGCCACACAGGACAAAAGTTGTCTAATCACCTAGTGTGTACTTCTTAATATGTGTCTTGCTTGTGCCTTTACCTGTCCTATTCTCCTGTGCAGTGCAATCCCAGTGGCTGCGTGGGTTGGAAGTAGGTTACTGACCAGGAAGAGACAGGAGGCCTCGAAGGATGACCTTGGGAGTTCTGGGACTAGAAGGTCTGGCTTTGGATTCCACGACTTTGGCATGGATTGCCGCAATGTCAGAGATGTTAGCAAACTCCATGGAACCACTGGCTTGCAAGTAATCTGCTGAAGGCCAGTGGCACCTTGCAAATTGTATTGGCAGAAGTCAGAATGTGCAGGGCTGCAAACTGGCAATTCATGTCATTACAGGAAGGGTTTAAAGGGAAATGGGCCAAGAGCTGGCAAATGGGACTGTATTAATTTTTGATATCAGGTCAGCATGGATGAGTTGGACCAAAGGTCTGTTTCCACGCTGTACATCTCTGACTCCAGTCTGGGGTTGGGGTGCAGCAAACTGATTTTTATGGAAATGACAGTACAGTCTTCAGAAGCTGCATCATTGTTGGGGGCCACAAGTGTATTGAAGAGTTGATCAATATTTCCATTCCAGAAGGAACGGTCTCCAAGTTCTGTATAAATCACTGTGCTAAGTTGGAAGCTGATACCTCCACTCTACCTAATATTGGCCGTCACCCTCGTCCCAAGCATTTAAATATATACAGTCACCATCCTTTGCCTGGCTCACTGAATTTCTCATTTTGAGTCTTCAGGAGCAGGACATGGACTGCCTGCCTTTTCCTTGCCTGTGCATTGGCAACAATGCGGTTGTATACCCTGAGTATCTCCATATGCAGAGCCCAGCTCAATCTTCTCTTTTGTGCTGTCAGATTCTGAGGTGGCGGATGAGTGTACGAAACTGACAGTGCGTCGTTATCATTGTCATCTTTGCCTTCTCTGCAGCCTGCTCAAGTCACACCTTTTGAGTATTTGAAAGAAAAAAGATGTAGATAAGCTTGTGCAGTGTGGGTAGTGCGCAAGTATGCCATTAGCAGCTAGTAGGGTGGAAGAGGTTGAAGGTTGAGGAGGAAGTGAGAAAGATTCAGATGGAGGATTTTCTTTTCAGTGGATTGAGACCAGTCACTGTCCTCAGTTAATAATGGCCTTTCAGATACTAGCCAGCACCATCTCTGCCATATGGGTTAGAATGTGCAAACAGACCCCCCCATTTCCGGTTTATTCCTGATACCTCTGGTTGTCAGCCACCTTATGCTCATGAGAGAAAAAATATGACTGTATGCCATGGAATACATATTAAGTGATGTTATTGTTTTTCTTGAATTGTCTCTGCAGTCATGTGTGAGGGTTGGAGTCAAGTGTGTGAAGGTGAGGAGGAGCACAGGAGCATTAGATGTGAGTCCTGATTGATGGGGTGTGTTAGTAGGTGAAGAGGGAGTTTGGTGAATTTTGATTGGTATTTTGTAGTGGGACAGTTGCTGGAACATGGCATTTGAAGATGCATGTACCACTTGTTTCAGATCATTAAACATCACATGTCACTTCATGCAGGTGTTTGTGGCTCTGGTCTAGTCATTAACCTCTGCAATTATCTGCTCCCAGTTCCTTTTTGGTCTTGGCATGGAGCCCCCTTACCCCTTCATATGGATATGCCACACCTCCTTTCCATCTCTTCCACTGACATTCAAGTGCAGCATTGGTAGACCTTGGTGCACACTCTTCAATGATAAATCACTGTTCTTTGTTGCATAGCTCTGTTTGTATATTAGCACCTTCAGTTACAGTGTACCTCCTCTTTAGGAATTGTAGGCTATCTTAAAGTCGTGTCAGCAGGTAATTATGAAGCTTCATGTTGGTGCATACGTCCAAGAAGCAACACAGTTTGTGCTGGCTGTGCCCAGCAAGCATTGTGTTGTGCAGGCACCCTGAGGATGGCATGCCACCTCCATGACATTGAATCAATGTAGATAATCACCATCCTTTAAATGTCATGGGGTCTAATTTGCATAGTTAACTTTATCAGGTGACCTGATGACAGCTCGCAGATTCTGCTATAGTGTAGGTATCTATGCAATCAGGTACTTTATTTTCCAGCATATACGTGAGTGTCATCAGTGACATTCCTTGCTTGTGTAAAAGCCGCTAGTTATTTAAAAAAATGGTTCATATTGTGTTTGGAAGTTGGTTGATGCCCTCTGTTCAGCTCAGGAGTCTTCCTGGAGGACTGGTTCAACCTTGTTCATTTTATCAGTTGGATTTTTCTTTAATCACTCTGTGTAGGTGTGTTAGAACGCAAACACTGTTGTCATCACAGTCTGTGGTGAAACCTGAAACTGGGACCTTTTGGCCCAGAGGTAGGGACACTGCTGCTGAGTTGCAAGATAGTAATTTGCATTCAAGGCATGACCATTATTTGGGGATTCACCTGTGTTCTTGGCGTATGGAGCAGGTTGAAATTGTGCTAGTTGGATTGCTATTATGTGGTATGTGATGGATTTCTCTAAGTAAAAGTTTAAAAGTGTATAAAGGCTGCAGTTCTAACTTCACCACTTGGCTGATTCCGAACAAATCTGACTGAGAAACTTTGGCAAAGTTACTTCTCACCACATCAGAAGAGCTGTTAATTGAGGCTGTCTTCATGTTTCCACTTGACGCATCAGCCATGCCTCAGTAGGTGGCCCTTGTATTAGGGTTAGAAGGTGCGGTCCCATTTGAGAAACCTCCGCACAAATATTTCATTGTCACTCAAGTGCAATACCTGAGTATCACCCTGTTGGAGGTGCCAAACATTGGATGAAATGGTAAATTGAGATTCCAACTATACACTCAGGTATACGTAAAAGATTGTGACACTTTTATAAAAGAACAGGGAGGTTCTCCCTAATGCCTTCAATCAATTTTTTAAAAGTTCCAGATAATCTGATCCAAAGGTACGAGTTGCATGAATTTGCAGCATTTCCTATATTACAACAACAGCCACACTTTGGAAATACTTAATTGGATGTGAAGGCTTGGGGCACCTTCAGTTTGTGAAAGCCATTATATAAATACAGATTGACAGATGTGTTCCCACTAGGTACTTTGTCCAAACCATAACGGTGACTGAAAGAGGCTTTTGTGGAATGATCCATTTCTAAGACAACCTTCATTCATTGAATCGAAGTAATCTCCACACATCAAGACTTCATCAGGTTACACTGGCAGACTTCTAGGGGATATTTAAGATTCTTTTTATTAAACCTAGTAGAGCAGCGCATGTGAGGTGTTCAATATAAGCTTCCAGATTTCATACCATCACCTGAAACCCTTTATTGTGTCATTGCCCTTTTAAACCAATGCGGTTGTCATCCTGATATAGTTGTAACCTCAATGTATAAGTGAAATACTGTGCATGCTGGAAGTCTGAAATAAAATACAGTGCTTGAAAACTTAAGGTTTTGCAGCATCTGCGGAGAGAGAAATTGAGTAGTGTTTTGGGTTGATGAACTCTCATCTGTATTGCCTGTGATAACCTATTTAACCATGAGCTAAGATTACAAATTATGACCCCACCATAGCTGTAGTTTAAATAATCTAGACTGCACTGCAGTGCAAGACATAGTGTATTTGCCTCGGCTTGATTTGTAGCATTTGCCTTGTGTCACAAAGTTCTGGGTTCAAGTTTTGCTGCAAGGATTTAGTACATTTTGGAAGAGCTAATGCAGGAAGGGAGTATATAGTAAACCCTTAGTAGGTGGCAGAATCCTTTGTTGCATTAACATATAGAGGGATCCAGGCATATAGGTCCACAATTCCCAGGAAATGGCAGCTCAAGTTGATAAGATGGCCAAAGTGTATTGCACATTCATTGGTCGGGGCATAGAGCTTAAGCATTGGTGAGTCCGTTGTGACCATAGAACTGTAGTTAGGCCACATTTGGAATATTGTGTACAGATTGGTTGCTATGTGGAGGCTTTGGAGAGGGTGCAGAAATGCTTTGCCAGGATGTTGCCTGGTTTGGGGTGTATTAACTAGGAGGAGAGATTGAACAAACTCAATTTACTTTTGCTTGAATGTCAAAGAATGAGGTCAACCTGGTAGAAGTTTACAAAATTATGAGAGGCATGTATAAAATGGAGAGTAGGAGTTTTCCCCCCTGCTGTGGAAATGTCAGTTACTAGAGGATGTAGGTTTTAGGTAAAAGTGGGTAAGTTTACAGGACTGGTGAGAGGCAAGTTTTGTTTTACACAGAGAATGGTCAGTGCCTGGAACGTGCTGCCAGAAGAGGTGGTGGAGGCGGATACAATAACAGCGTTTAAAAGGCATCTTGACAGGTATATGAATAGGCAGGGAATGGAGGGATATGGACTGCTTAGAGGCAAATGGTTTTTAGTTTAGCAAGGTATTATGTGTTGGCGCAGTCTTGGTGGGCTGAAATGTCTGTTCCTAAGCTGTACTGTTCATTGTACATAAATCAAGGCTGACAGTCCTGGGCAGACAGAGGGGACGCTGCATTCTTGGATGAGACTTTAAACCTAGGTCTCAATTTGCTCCTCAGATGATGGCTGTTTTAAAGAACAGCAGAGGGCTTATCCCTGGTCTCCCGGCCAAAGTTAACCCTCTATCATCATCATCATCACAAACAATCTGTTTATTATCACATTGCAGTTTATAAAAATTAGTTGTTTGTATGTTTGACTGCCATGTTTCCTACATTACAACAGTGACTAAACTTCAAAAGTGTTTTATTGACTGTAATGCACTTTTTGAGATGTCTGGTGGTTTTGAAAAGATCAATGTGATTGTAAGTCTTTCTTTTTGAGGAAGTGCTTTATTGTTGTGGAAACTAAGTATTTGCAGATTGATGACAATGTTTACTTCTGTAATAATAGTGTAGCCTCTGCTAATATTCAGCAGAAATAAGGAGACAGATGAAGGGCTGTAATGCTAGATGGGGACAGCATCGTCCTTAGCCATCAAGAGTTAGATGTTTTGTTTAAGTGCAAGCTTCCTGTTACTTAGCTCATGGTTTCCTTATTTGGCTGAGTACGATCTGTTCCTAGTTGGGTAACTGGATGGAGTGAGGTGATCTACATTGTTATTGGCCATCTCAAGTTGTTTGAGTCATACTTCCTGCTGGCTGATTATGAAACGCATTGACAACTGGTGTCAAAGTTTCTCGGCGTTTACCATACTTCTCAATCAAAGCATGAAGCATGGTGGTGAGTGGTTTATAATGGGAAGGAAATAAGTAAACTGTTCCAAGTAAAAAAAAATTCCTTAAAATGTATTTAAAATATTTAAACAAACTGCAGGTTTGAACTGATTTTGTAACATTATTGTCATAAATCTTAACACCAAATCCTTATAAAGAGATCTTGGTTTTATTTAAAGTTAACCCTGCCATTAAGCAAACAGTGCATAAAATTTTGTGTAGCACGTTAAGTGTTTATTAACGATAACTTATATTCAATAGGTTACACCTCCACGATAAATCTAGAATCATCATTGATTGTCAAATTCCCCAGTATGTGGGGAAAATAGTGATTGCAAACATCACTAGGTTTAGGGCATCTGCCTTATTGGCTCAGTTCAAAGGCAGTGCTTGCTGACCCACATAGGTAACTATTGGACAGGCACATGGATGGCAGTAAATTGAGGGGTGTGTAGGTTAGGTTGATCTTAGATTCAGATAAATGCTCAGCACAATGTCACGGGCTGAAGGGCCTGTCTTGAGCTGTACTGTTTTATGTTCTATGTAACATTTCTGGCTCAAACATCTAGATTCAGTTGATAGGAAGGCAAACGCAATATTAGCATTCATTTTGAGAAGGCTGGAGTACAAGAGTAAGGATGCACTGCTAAAGCTGCGTAAGGCTCTGGTGAATCTGTGTTTGAAATGTTGTGAGCAGTTCTGAGCCCTGTATCTCAGGAAGGATGTGCTGACTTTGGAGGGGGTCCAGAGGAGGTTGACAAGAATGATCCTGGGGATGAAGGGTTTGTCATATGAGGATTAGTTGAGGACTCTGGGTCTGTACTCAATAGGGTTTGGAAAGATGAGAGCGGATCTCATCGAAACTTAAATAATACTGAGAGGCCTGGATACAGTGGTCTGGGAGATGATATTTCCACTAGTAGGAGAGACCAGGATTTGAGGGCGCAGCTTCAAATTGAAGGGATGACCGTTTAGAATTGAGATGAGGAGGAGTAATTTCTTCAGTGGAGGATGGTGGATCTGTGGAACTAGTTGCAGCAGAGGTCTGTGGAGGCCAAGTGATTGAGTGTATTCAAGACAGATTCTTGATGGGTAATGTTACAGGGAGAAGGCAGGAGAATGGGGTTAAGAAACATTTTGGCCATGATTGAATGGTGAAGCAGACTCAGTGGGCCAAATGGACTAATTCTGCTCCTATATCTTGTAGTATTCTGGTCTAAATATGTGTGTCTGAGTTAGTAAATTGCTGGTGTTGAAGGGATGTTTAAATAATCGGCCTCTAGGCTTGGGGAGCTGAGAAATCGTCTAGATCTTGATGCTCTATCACATATGTTATGGGCTTTGGATTACAGTAAGAATCATTTTTAGCTATGACGCTACAGGACACTGGTATGAATCAGTTATTGTACAGGAGAGTATCTGATAACTTCAGAAAATAAATAGCATTAAGGAATCTTTGTCTTCAAGGAAGTATTGAAGTAGATAGGACCAGGAGGACAACATTGGCAGGATTAACCCACAATCAATTATATGGTGGCTGAAATATCCATTAGCAAGATATTCAACTGTGGGAACATCACATGTGGCTGATTCAGTATTATCCTCAAATTTACTTTCGAACCAAGGCAATTGGATGTCATCAAGACAGGAATTTTTTTCTCCCCACTTGAATCCAAGCATTCTTGTCAGCTGCAGCATTACAGAGTTGCCTTAGCAAAGATCAGCTAACTTCGGCAAGACCTAAGGTCGAAACAGGAGCTTCCTGTTTTGTAGGGCTGTATGCGAGATGTAACTACACAATAACATGTTTGAGAATCACTCGATTTAACAGGAGAGAAAATTCTACTTGGAAGGTACTGCTTATACGGCAGTATTATACAGCTGTTGCAGCTTCTTTTCAGTCGTTATCTGATTGAAAAAAATGTCCTGAAGGCTTTCCGTAACTTAATATTAGGAGAAAGTGAGGACTGCAGATGCTGGAGATTAGAGCTGAAAAATGTGTTGCTGGAAAAGCGCAGCAGGTCAGGCAGCATCCAAGGAGTAGGGGAATCGACATTTCGGGCATAAGCCCTTCTTCAGGAAGGGGCTTATGACCGAAACGTCAATTCTCCTGCTTCTTGGATGCTGCCTGACCTGCTGCGATTTTCGAACTGAATATTGTTTAGATCAAAATATTATGAAGGATTTGAATTAAGCAATAAAATTAACACTGGCAAGTTGGAATCCAGTATTGAAGTACATAGTTCCTTGAAAGTGCAGTCACAGGTAGCCAGGATGGTGAGGAAGATGTTTAGCATGTTTTTCTTCATTGGTCAGAACATTGGGTATTGACATTGAGACGTCATGTTGCAGCTGGACAGGATATTTATGAGGCCGCTTTTAGAACATTGCGTACAGTTCTGGTTGTCTTTCTATAGGAAGGATATTGTTAAACATGAGAGGGTGCAGAAAAGAATGTTGCTGGACTGGAGTGCTTCAGTTATAGGGTGAGGCTGAATAGACTAGGGCATTTCTCCTTGGAGTGTTGGAGGCTCTATAAATCTTTATAGAGATTTATATAATCATAAGGGGCATGGATAGAGTGAATAGTCAAGGTCTTTCTCCTAACGTGGCAGTCTAAAACCAGAGGGCATAGATTTAGGGTGAGGGGGGAAAAAGCTTTAAACAAGGTCTGAGTTTTTTCACCGAGGTTGATGCGTGTAGGGAAGTGATGGATCATAATTCCTTTACAAATCACCTTAAATCTCTGTCCTTTGGCTTACAGAATGGAAGAAGGCTACTTAATCCATCAAATTTGCACGAGCCCTTTTGAACAGCAGTTAGTTACACTCATTTCATGCCTCTGAATCTGTGTTCCTGCCATTTTTCTCCCATGTTTTTACAGTACTCAATCTCGATTTGAATGTTTCCATTAAATCTGTGTCAGCATCAGAGTGTACTCCAATCCGACCATTCCACGCTAATTAAAACGTTTATCTTTGGGTCAAACCTTTTTTTGCCATTTTTTTTCAAAATTCATCCACAGTATTTGGTCATTATTGACTGACCAGCATGTATTACCTATACCTAATTGCCCCTTGAACTACTGCAATCTGATTGGTATTGGGATATCTCCTCTGCTGGCAGGGTGAGACTGAGCACGAGAGAGACGCATTTGATGGGGAAAGTAGATTAGATTACTTACAGTGTGGAAACAGGCCCTTCGGCCCAACAAGTCCACATCGACCCGCCGAAGCGCAACCCACCCATACCCCTACATTTACCCCTTACCTAACACTATGGGCAATTTAGCATGGCCAATTCACCTGACCCGCACATCTTTGGACTGTGGGAGGAAACCGGAGCACCCGGAGGAAACCCACGCAGACACCGGGAGAACGTGCAAACTCCACACAGATAGTTGCCTGAGTCAGGAATTGAACCCGGGTCTCAGGCGCTGTGAGGCAGCAGTGCTAACCACTGTGCCACCGTGCCGCCCAGTAGTCATTACCCTGATTTTTTTTCCCCCCTCTTATTCCAGAGTCGAGGTGTGGGGGTCCTATGCTTCCTCCCTCCTGAGTTCTTTTTGCCAGAGAGCCCATGGAGGAGAAACACAAGAATGATCAGGCTGAGCTTTGACTGGCTTCTATTAAAGCCAGTGTGGGTGGCTCCAGTCTGCTGATGTCACCGATGGAAGCCAGGCAAGAGCTTCAAAGAGCTTCATTGTTGGATGTGGAACGTAAGCAAGTCTCCCAGTGCTGGGGGAGGGAGGAAGCTGTGTTCACAGAGCTCAGGAAAAGCAGGCTCATATGTCTCGCACAGGCTCTCCAAAGCTTCGAACAGCTAATTCTCCCAAAAAGTTGAGTTGGGTTTGAGTTACAGTAACGAAAAGAAAAATGGGTGCGGTACATGTTCGTTAAGTTTCAGGTCCGACTGCAACTAACAAGAAAAAAGTTTTTGCGCTCTGTTAAATCAAAATTCCTAACTTTACCGCTCCACCCCCTTTCTGCTTCTGGATGTGAGTTCTGAAGGGGGGGAGGGGGGGTTTGGAGTTGGAATTATTTTAACCAAACGAAAGAGACTACTTTCTAAGAGGAGGAGGAAACCGGGAAAAAAAAGGAATCACTTCGAATTGAAGTTAAACAAATGAAAATGCTGGAGATTTGCCGTAAGCTGGTGGGGTGTAAATCAAGGAAGACTCTGTCTGCTTCATCCAGCTGCTACCTGGAAGGTAAGGCTTGATGTGCCTTGGGAAAGGAGGCGAGTGACAAAGGCCCTGAAAGTGAATTCCTAGTTCTGGGGGAAAAAAAACCTTTGCAGGGGCCTCTTCTCCTGCGGCTGCAGGGAGTGAGGGAGATAGCAGCCTGCGTAGGCACAGACGTAAACAGCGGAATTTTGGAGGACATTTTGCTCTTTGCCAGGGTTGCACGCTCTGATACTCGTGTTTCCACCCCCTACCCACGTGTAAGATTTATTAATTAAAAAGGGTGCATGCATTCAGCCCATGGTGATTTCTTACCAATTACTCAACCCATTAGGAACAGGGCGAAAGTGAGGATTGCAGATGCTGGAGAGATCAGAGTCCAGAGTGTGTGATGCTGGAAAAGCACAGCAGGTCAGGCAGCATCCGAGGAGCAGGAGTGTCGATGTTTCGGGCCAAAGGCCTGGTGAAAGGCGTTTGTCCAAAACATCAACTCTCCTACTTCTGGGATGCTGCCTGACCTGCTGTACTTATCCAGCACCCCACGCTCGGCATTAGGAACAGGATTTGCATGTATTTAGAAAGGCAAGGACTGATTAGGGATAAGTCAGCATGGTTGTGAGAGTGAGAAATCACGTCTCACAAACTTAATTGAATTTTTTGAAGAAGTAACAAAGAGGATTGATGAGGGCAGAACAGTGGACGTGATCTATATGGGCTTCAGTAAGGCGTTTGACAAGGTTCCTCATGGGACACTGTGTTAGCAGGGTTAGATCTCATGGAATACATGGAGAACTAGCCATTTGGATGCAGAACTTGTTCAAAGGTAGAAGACAGAGGGTGGTGGTGGCGCATTACTTTTCAGACTGGAGGATTGTCACCAGTGGAGTGCCACAAGGATCAGTCCTGAGTTCACTGTTTTTCGTTATTTATATAAATGATTTGGATGTGAGCTTAAGAGGTATAGTTAGTAAGTTTGGAGATGACAAGAAAATTGGAGGTGTAGTGGACAGTGAAGAAGGTTACCTCTTTACAACGGGATCTTAATCAAATGGGCCAGTGGCTGAGGAGTGGGTGATAGAGTTTAGAATGATGCGAGGTGCTGTACTTTGGAAAAGTGAATCAGAGCAGGAGTTGTACACTTTTAATGGTAAGGTCCTAGGGAGGGTTGCTGAACAAAGAGACCTTGGAGTGCAGGTTCATAGATCTTTTTGAAAGTGGAGTCACAGGTAGATAGGATCGTGAAGAAGGCATTTGCTATGCTTTCCTTTCTTGGTCAGGGCATTGAGTATACGAGTTGGTTGGTCATGTTCGGCTGTACAGGTTTGGACACTTTTGGAGTGTTGTGTGTAATTCTGGTCTTCCTATCGGAAGGATGTAGTGAAAGTTGAAAGGATTTGAAAAAGATTTACAAGGTTGTTGCCAGATTTGGGGGATTGAGCTATAAGGAGAGGCTGAATAGGTTAGGGCTGTCGGAGGCTGAGGGGTGACCTTATAGAGATTTATAAAATCATGAGGGGCGTGGATAGGATAAATAGAAAAGGTCTTTTCCCTGTGGTGGGGGAGTCCAGAACTAGAAGGCTTAGCTTTGGGATGAGAGGGGAAAGATATAAAAGGGACCCAAGTGGCAACGTTTTCATGCAGAGGGTGGTGCATGTATGGAATGAGCTGCCAGAGGAAGTGGTGGAGGCTGGTACAACTGTAACATGTTAAAAGGCATTTTGATGGGTACATAATAGGAAGGGTTTGGAGGGATATGGGCTAAATGCTGACAAATGGGGCTAGATTAGGCTAGGATATCTGATCGGCGTGGACAAGTTGGACCGAAGGGTCTGTTTCCGTGCTGTACATCTCTATGACTTTATGCCATCTTAAAATAGTTTTCATACTGTCAAAGTCAGCACTGGGTAGAAAATGTTAGTGTGTCAGAGAAGCTTTGAAGTATGTTTCTGCGTGGCAGTTTCTCCTGTTGAGTTGTTTTTGCACATGAAAAAATCTATCGACCTCTCAGGCATCCTCACAAATGAGGCCATTGGATTTAAAGTACAATTGAAATGTTCTGTGATAATTGGTTTCCAACTGCATAATAAATATAGATAAGCAAATGTACTCAACATAAAACACCAGTACAGTTCGTCCTGACGGAATGAATGTAGATCATAGAGCAAGCCTTTCATGTAACATGCTGGTTCCTTAACACGCTTTTTAGATTACATGGTGCACCAGAATGCACATGGCTTATTAGCAATGATTATGTAGCTTTACTTTTCTTTCTAGTAGATGTTCAGCACAAAAGTGAACACATCTGAAACCCATCATCTAAATTATTTGGTTTCCACTAACTTGACCATTTGAATTTTAACAGAATTAGGTTCCTGGTTTCCGATTTTTTCCCTTTGTAGAATGTTACCCAGGTGCAGGTGCAGAGTCTACAAAGCAGCTTTGGCCATACTGTTGTAATTCAGATCATCGAATCCCTACAGTGTGGAAGCACGCCATTTGGCCCATCGAGTCCACACAGATGGTGTGCATTGTTGATGTAAAATCAGCAGCATTATACCATGAACAATATAAAGTTGAAATTGTACTATGCCCTGCACCTTTTAAATGCTTGAAGCGGTTTGTCTTGTGCCTGCTATTTCCATTTGGTTATATTATCTGTTGATTGATTGACAACTAATTGTAATTCCTTTGGCTCCATCCTAAAGTAGGAAAACTGTCTGAAACTGATGGGCAAGTTTCCTTTCATGTTTTAGACACTTAAGTGTCTGTTTTTAAAGTTAGAAGTTACACTCTCTGTGGTGCCTTGGGGCGTTTTTCCGGCTTAAATGCAAGTTATAACTTTGTGTAGGTGGAGGGTTAATTGCAAGACTCTGCTTCTACGAATATATTTGTTCAGTTTTACTGGTTACTATAATGAACACAACATACTGTGATTGGAGCAAAGGTGGTGAATGGAATTCTAAGTGTGCTTTGGTTGTCTGCAACATCAATAAACTCAAGGCCTGGTGATGCTTCCCAGGTTCTTGAGGAAATAACCTGCCAGTCAAGGTAGCAGGTGAATGTTACTCATCCACTTGAGACATTTGACTGCCTTACCAATGCCTGTGGGTAAATATAGTTTGCCTCTCAGCACAGACAGCAAAACCTGCTGATGATTGCAAATACAGATTCTGATCAAAATAATAGCAGGTCAGTGATTACTTGGTTTGATGAGGTTGAAATGCTGAGAATCAATCTGACAGATGATGTAACACAGTCATAGATGATCTCTCACTGAATAAATATTAAGACAAAGCAAATAACAAGACAGCAAACACTTTATGCCTAGCTTGCTGCTTAATTCAGAGAATTAACATTTTTGTTGTTGACATATACAAACAGGTAAAAAGTGAGGTCTGCAGATGCTGGAGATCACAGTTGAAAATGTGTTGCTGGTTAAAGCACAGCAGGTTAGGCAGCATCCAAGGAATAGGAAATTCGACGTTTCGGGCATAAGCCCTTCAAGGGCTTATGCCCAAAACGTCGAATTTCCTATTCCTTGGATGCTGCCTAACCTGCTGTGCTTTAACCAGCAACACATTTTCAACCATATACAAACAGGTGACTGTTTACTGAGCAAATGGCTTTGTTCACAATGTTTATCAGTTGAATCTGTTTTATTTGTCAACTAGTGGTTTCCATACTTCAGTGCAGTTGATAAAGTGGCCTAACATTCCCTCCTTCTAAAACTATCCACAGTTTGAATGAACTCTGTTTCAGTTTCTCAGTGTCAACTATCTGAGGGGAAATGGTTGTGTGTGGAGAGTGTGGAACAATTACATGGTTAGAAAAAGAGGCTGTTAAGCAGATGATGAGAGAAAGTTCTCAGCAGTGAGTTTGAGGAGGTTTATAGCATCTCTGTCAGAATTTAGAGTAGGTTGTGGGGATTTAGAGGAGATCCCTAATGCATGGCAGATGGATTATAGGAGCAGCCAAGAACAATAGAGTATGTTAAGCACATCACACTGAAGTCCTTTGGAGTGTATTGGTTGTAAGGTGTTTTGGAAGGCATTTATTACCAATGTGGTAACTAATCTGCACCGAGTGTTTCAAACATTAGCTTGTTTTTAGTGGTATGTCCATGGAGGAATGTCAGCTGAGATCCAAGAAGAATTCCCAGCTTTTCCTCAGGGAATTTTCTAATGTCGACTTGAACAAGTATCTGAAGAATGACGTTCGGACAATGTAGTGGCTCCTTGAGTATTTCAGTCAAGATTCAAAGATTCAGTCTGGTGAAGCAGTTGAAGTGCTTTTTAAACTAGATGCATGACTGCAGCCAATTTGATTTCTTTTAATTCTCTCATGGGATGTGGGCATCACTGGCAAAATTAGCATTTGATGGCTGTCTCTTGTTGCCCTTGAACTGAGTTCCTTGCCAGGCTGTTTGAGGGCAGTTACAAGTCAACAATGTTGCCATGGGTCTGAAGTCACATCAGATCAGTGAAGATGGTGGATGCATTTTCTAAAGGACATGCAGTAAACAAGATGAGTATTTTAAACCATTCATTGTCATGGACACCGTGACTGAGCTGTATGTTTGTTGTCTGGATGTTTGAGATTTATTAATTGAATTTAAATTCCACCATCCCTAAAGAAAAAATCCAGGGGTCATTAATCTGGGCCTTTGGATTGCTGGCCTAGTGATTATTCGTACCACCTCACTATTTTCCTCAACATAGTAGGTTAAGCAGTGTCATTCAAACCAGGACATGATGGCTAATCTTGCCACGTGCAGTGGGCATCTCTGGCTAGACCAATATTTGTTACCCATACCTAATTGCCCTCAAGTGTGTGGTGGTTAGCTACTTTCTTGAACCACTGCAGTCCATGTGATGTAGGATAACTACAGTGTTGAAGGAAGTTTCAGAGTTTTGGCCCATTGACCGTGAAGCAACAGTGACATAATTCCAAGTCAGCATGACTTAGAGGGAAATTTGCAGACGGTGGTTTCCCATGCCTTTTTAGACAGTACTAGTCACAGGTTTGGAAGGACTAATCTAAGGATTCCAGGTGAATTGTTGTTCATTTTGTGTATAGCACACATTGCTGCTGCTGTGTTTTGGTGGCGTGGTGAATGGTTGCCAGTTAAGCAAAACTCCTTTGTCCTGGAAGGTGTCGAGCTTCATGAATGTTGTTGGAGCTGCAGTTATCCAGCCAAGAGGAGGGACACCATTGCATTGTTAATTTGTGTCTTGTAGATGGTGAATGGGTTTCGGGGAGGTGAATTAGTTGATGTGAGAATTCCCAGTCCCTGGCATGCTCTTGTAGGGACAATATTTATATGGTTGGTCCAGCTTCATTTCGGGTCACCTCCTGGATGTTGGCATTTTAATGTAAAATTTCCAATGTGCATTTCAGGAGGATTATCAGAAACTTGGTGAGAAGTAGGTTTTATAGTGTCTTAAAGTAGGAAGAGTGGTGATGGGCTACGCTGGAAATTCTAGGGCTTACACCCTGAGCAGCTGAAGGCACAACCATTAATGGTGGAATGATTAAAATTCAGGGATGCACAAGAGGTCAAAACTGAAGGAGTGTAGAGATCTGTGCTCTCTAGGAGGTTACAGAGGTGGGCTTCAAGCCATCTCCCTGAACTCTGTGCACCCACAATCCACACAATGGTCAACTATTCCATGTTGAACACTATGACTGGATGGCTATATCGACCCTTTTTTTAAAAAAAGCCCTTGGATAAAGCAGTTAACTACTTGGGTCACTATGACCAGCTTGGATGTGTGATGACATATTGATTATTTTTGAAGTTGGAGGAATGATCCAGTCAGTGATGGCAGGAAAATGTGCTGGTGCTTAAAGCTGAGGCATGTGTAAACCTGCTGACATGTTTGATCAGCTCAATGCTGTTCTGGTAACATTTTCTTAGCAATGTCCAGTTTTTGTGAAAGCAACTTTATGGGACACCTTTTAATCTGACTCGAATGAAATGGCAATGACATGGGAGCTGCATATTGCTGTTTCTTGGTGCTTTTGAGATCTCTCACCAGAAACAGCAAAAGTAGGTGGCTAGGCAGCACACTCTTGGCAGCAGCCGTTGCTAGTGCATTTAGCAGCTGGAAAGTATGTGAATGATTCAAGCATGACTCTGGTTTACTTGTTCGTTCCCTGGGGAAAATGCCTAACCTCCAGTTGGTGAATTTTCACAGTGACTAATGTCTGGGATTGTACGATGGGAATCACTGCTGAATTCTGCCACCACATTGGTATTCTGTGGAGCCAGGCCACAGTGTCATTCTATTTGGCTTAGTTCATGCAGAACCTTCAGTGTGCTTTTTAAAGATACCTGTCAGCCTTGGGCACACTCAGTGGGTTGTGGCTGCAAGAGCCGCTGCAGCAACTAGAGCACAACCTGAGCCTGATGCTTCCAGTGCCATACTGACCAAGTGCTGTACCGCGGGAGATGCTAGCCTCTGAGTGAGATCTTAATTTAAGACAAGGAAATAAAACAAAGAACACCAGATATTGGAAACCTGAAGAAGGATCTCTGGCCATGAAACGTTAACTCGATTTTCTCTCTGTAGATGCTGCCAGACCTACTGAGATTCTCCATTTGGTTTTTTTTTAAAACATGACCCTGTTTATCCTCTCAGATAGACTCACCTATACAGTGGCACTATTTTAGAGATGAGCAAGGGAACTCATCCATCCATTAGATCATCATTACTTTATAAACAGCTTTACTGGTGATTATGCTATTGCTGCTTATGCAAATTAGTTGCTGTAATTTCTACACTCAAGCAGTGACTACAATTTTAAAGTACTTGGCTGAAAGACTATGGGGTATACTGAGGCTGTGGAGCATGCAGTCTAAATACAAATTGTTTACAGATGCCTTTATAATTTTTCTTATGATTTCTAACTTGAATTGAGGGGTCTTGGATGTGATATATGAAGTATGAAGCTATAAAAGGATAAATCTGTTGATTTTTGTCAGAAGAGTAGACCAGAGCTATAGCTTCCAACCAGAACATTTAAATATAGGACTGAGAGAGTCACTGCTGCACTGGAAGGCAGGCAGGGGAGGGGCTGGGATGAGAGTTTATAGAACCATTCTAGATGGAAGGTTGAATGACCGCGTTGTAATAATTTATCTTGGCACTCTTTTGGCACAGCAGCATGTGATTGTTCAACTTGAAGAGCTGGTTAATGTTGCAGCATTCTGAGGGTTCAGCTGTAAGATCACAGAACAGAAAGAGACAGTGACTATTGTGAAAAGCAATGACCTGTCTCTGTGACAGAGGCCTCCACACGTTACACATGATGACACTAACTTAACTTAAACTGTCATTTTATTTTTGTTGAATTTTGTGTTCCTTTCCCCTTTCCTCCCAATAGTCCATATCTCCAATAATCAAATGGAACTTTTCTATCCATGGAGGGGAAGTGGAAGGTGTAATAACATTGTCCATATGCTGGCAGCATCTCCCCACTGGCAGGGATGCAAGCCTTCCTTTCAAGCACTAGTTTCCCAAATGATGCAATAAAGTCCTTTTCCACTTTCCCTGGGATGTCCCCATTACAACAATGTCAGATGACTCTGATTAAAACTCCACTTTCTTGGTTGACTCTTGCAGTCCAGTGCTGTAGCTATTAATCCACCAGCTGTCTGCCAACATCATCTTTTAAGCGCTTTGAGCTGTAACATGTTTTCATTCTCACGCTCAGTCTATATAGTTCATTTATGCAATGTGTTTGATATTAATAAAGCAACTGTAATCTGAGAGACATAGAATTTATGGCACATACTAAAAACACTCTTTTCAATGCTCGAATAAATGATGCAGCAACTATATTTTGGTACAATTTAAGGACCAGGCTTGAATTGGCTCCTAAATGCAAGAGAGTAGCAAGCATTAACTGAAGATTTTTTTTTGATGTGTGATTAGGAAGTTATTGAGGAATTGCAGGCGTATGCACCAGTCACTGAATAAGTATCTCTGGAATTGATCTGTTTAATGCGATGCCAGGAAGTGACTTCTAGATTGTTGGACCACTGTAGCAACAGTCAACAAATGAAATAGAAATTACTCATAAGCCGTATGATTTGAATTGTATAGTTCAAATTAATGTGCTGGACTTCGCATTCAGTTATAGGAGAAAGAACTATAAAGTGGTGGCTAAATTGAGCAATGCAGATGTCAAACGGTTGTGATTCATCATTCTGCCCTGATTCACCACCCATTCCAGACTTCAGTGCACTATCTGGACTGACACCTTAGTGCAGTGCTGGGTGCTGTACTGTTTGAGGTGCTGTCTATTAGATGACCCATTAAACCAAAAACTCAAGTGTTCTCTCAAGTGCTGGTAAAAGATCGTACAGCACCTTTTCACAGATCAGATAAATCTCCTATATCCTGGCCTAGATTTCTCAAATGTCAGATTGTGGAATCGTTGTGTTTCTGGGATAGATTTGTTCTAGGTTTGCCCAGATGGCAACAGTTCCTACATTTCGAAGTAATGTAGTCAAAGCATTCAAAATTTTTTTGTGAAATGCAAGTGTTTCTTTCTAAAGCCAAGTATCCCATTGCAATCCCCTTTATAAACAACAAACTAAATGTAAATGTTGCTGCTGTCAAATCAAATAATTTGACTTTTGGCACAGGCTGTTGGCCTTGATATTCATTGCTCGAATGTGGTTAACTGATGCACCTCATTTCAATAGTTGACATTCTTGGCCTCATGGGAAGTCCACTTGCATTCAGTGGCTCCACTATTTCCTTCATTTCTGCAACTTGTTTCCAAAAATCCTCAGTTTCTTTTCTTGTGCCAAACACTGACTTTCTCTACCCATTTTCTCACTGTCCCTTTTCTTCTCAAAGCTGTTGCTTTCTTGATATAGTTGGTATTGGCGCATGATGGTCAATTTTGCATTAACCTGCAGAAGTACTTTTAGACTCAGCACTTACTGATACACTACCAGAATGGATTATGGAGGAAGGGGAAAGTTGGAGTATTGCCTGAGCCAAGTCTGATACTGTCATTAACTAATATGCAGAGCTGCACACTTCCAGCAATAAGGAGTAAAATCTTTGGCTAACGTTTCCTTTACTCAGCATGACTGTTATGGCAAATTTGTAGCTGCACCAAGGTTTTCAGGTTGACATTGACAAATTCAGCAATTCTGTTTAAACCTGGTGTCTGATATGGCTTTGTTCTTGACTGCAGTGATCAGCGGAATCATTGGGAAAACTGTAGATACCTCTTGACCTTCCAACCAGTAATTGAAAATCAACCATGCCCAAAACATGAATGCTGTTCATAAATCTGCATAACCTCTTGAGCGTCTTTCTCTTGCTTTTGTGCCAGTTACAACACAGAGAGAGAGATGTACAGCATGGAAACAGACCCTTCGGTCTAACCCATCCATGCCAACCAGATATCCCAACCCAATCTAGTCCCACCTGCCAGCACCCGACCCATATCCCTCCAAACCCTTCCTATTCATATACTCATTCAAATGCCTCTTAAATGTTGCATTTGTACCAGTCTTCACCACTTCCTCTGGCAGCTCATTCCATACGCACGCCACCCTCTCTGCCTCTGTCTCACCTTTTTCACCTCAGTTCATTCTCCTCCCCATACTTTATTTTAAATCCCATGCAGTTTTTGTTGCAGTTGTGCCATGAGTTGTATAATTATTGGTTTGCACCGATAATTAGCCAACTTGGTGAGCAGTGACCAACCATAGATTAAAGGTAAAGTACTGGATTTCTGTTAGAGCACCTTTCTGACAACTTGATTGGCTAATCAGCTGAAATAGGAACTTTTGCGAAGAGCATTTTCTACTTGGGACCCTCCTGTGAAGCACTTCTGTGATCTTTCCTCCATAATTTATAGTGATTTGTATCTGCCACTTCCAGTTGTCAGTTCCAGCTGTCCGCTGCAGTGGCCAATATATTGGGTCCAGGTCAATGTGCTTATTGATTGAATCTGTGGATGAGTGCCATGCTTCTAGGAATTCCCTGGCTGTTCTCTGTTTGGCTTGTCCTATAGTAGTAGTGTTGTCCCAGTCGAACTCATGTTGCTTGTTATCTGAGTGTGTGGCTACTAAGGATAGCTGGTTGTGTCGTTTCGTGGCTAGTTGGTGTTCATGGATACGGATCGTTAGCTGTCTTCCTGTTTGTCCTATGTAGTGTTTTGTGCAGTCCTTGCATGGGATTTTGTACACTACATTGGTTTTGCTCATGCTGGGTATTGGGTCCTTCGTTCTGGTGAGTTCAAAGTCTGTGAGAAGATTTGTAGCTCGGGTGCTCATTGCTGTGGGGTTCTGTTCGCCGAGCTGGGAGTTTTTGTTACAAACATTTTGTCCCCTTTCTAGGTGACATCCTCAGTGCTTGGGAGCCTCCTGTGAAACACTTCTGTGCTGATTCCTCTGGCATTTATAGTGGTTTGAATCTGCCGCTTCCGGCGGACAGCAACTGACAACCGGAAGCGGCAGATTCAAACCACTATAAATGCCGGAGGAAACATCACAGAAGCGCTTCACAGGAGGCTCCCAAGCACTGAGGATGTCACCTAGACCGGACGAAACGTCTGCGACACAAATTCCCAGCTTGGCGAACAGAACCACAACAAAGAGCACCCAAACTACAAATCTTCTCCCAAACTTTGAGCATGTTCTACTATTGTCATGGTGTAGCCAAGCACCATGTGTCTGTATTTAAATTTTAAAAATTGAATATTTGATAGAAGTACTAACTAAAGTCTCTAAAAGTAATGTTAATCACAGGTATCTCTATCCTGACTAGTAACAGCACAGAATATTACAGCACAGTAGGAGGCAGTTTAACTCATTATGTCTGTGCTGTCTCAGGTACAACCATGCAATTCTTGTCCCTGGCACTTTCTCCATAACTTTCCTTCCTTTCTTCAATTACATATCGACTTAATATTTTGAATGTTACTATTGAATTCACTTCTCTCAGTTTTATACAGAATGTTCCAGATTACAGCAACTCACTGTATCAAAGAAAAATCCTTTTAGATGTTACCTCTGTTTTGCCGATTGCCTTAAAATTATGTCCTTTGATTACGGATCTGTTTATTTACTAAACTTTATCAGGCAGTGAAATGTTGATATTCTGTGATAATCACAAATGGATAACCGCAGATAGACATAATACTGTAACAGATCAGACCAAAAAAATCTGAATATTGCTGCCTGTTTCAAAATATGATCTCTGATCACCTGCAGTAATCACATTTTCATTTGTATATGTGTGGTTCACTCCTTACATATTCAGGAGTGTATTGATGTTTTCTGGTAGATCTTGTTTTCATTTGTTAACATTTTTTTCTTTCACCACATTTTTATAAAATTAACTGGAACCGATTATTTTTACAAGGAAAGGAGTGTGTTGTGGCATTCCAGCCAGGGTCATGAAGTATTGTTACACCTTAACTACGCAGGAAAGAAATACCTCATATTTAAGTTGTTTATTTTATTCTGTCTCAAAGCACACTTTTTTTGTTTCAGTAAGTAAATTATCAACTAACAGCTATCCTTGCACTAAATAAAAAGCGAAAGACCTGCTGATGCTTTAAGTCCGAGACAAAAATAAAAATGGTGGAAAACTCAGCAGGTCTGGCAGCACCTGTGGAGTGAAATCAAAGTTAACGTTTCTAACTCACTCGATCCCAAAGTTAACCCTGATTTCTATCCACGGGTACTGTCAGACTTGTTGAGCTTTTCCAGCAATTTCTGTTTTTGTCTAAGCTATACTTGCACTTACTGTTTTCAGTTGAGCAATGTGCATACTTTATCAAGACAGCGCCCGCAGTTAATGTCAGCCTCCAATCTTTTGATTTATGAAAAGGATACAACACCAGGTTATAGTCCAACAGGTTTATTTGAAAATACAGTATTAGCTTTTGGAGCTCTCCAAAAACTAGTGCTTCCAAATAAACCTGTTGGATTATAACCTGAAGATGTCATTTTTAACTTTGTCCACCCCAGTCTGACACCGGCACCTCCACATTATAAAAAGGAACCATTCCTTTTGTTATCCAGAATGCATTTCACAGCTTTTAGCTAAACGTAGATTACGGATTGAAGTTTAGCATATTTCACACTTTGTTTTGTTTCATCTACACAAGTATAGCCACTCAACTGATGGAGATATCAGTCCCCTAAATAGTCCCCAGCACACAAACGCAAGCTTAAGTTAGTTTAGAGTGTGCTTCCACAGCTGATTAGAAGCTGCAGTTTGGCAGTTCTATTGCTTTACTCTCTGTTACAAGTGATGAATCATCATATTTATAGCACTTAAATTCAACAGCCAAACTGTTTTCGTTCATCTTGTGCTCCACACTAACCTCTTTCCAGTTTGCTTTATCTAACCCTGATAAGTTTACATGTTCTCTTTCAGTTATTGTTAATGTACTGTGCCTGCCAGGTATTTGGCAATGTCCAAGGCATAACCAGATTCCCCCTTCATATCTAACGGACCAAACCCTTCCAAGCCTTGAACCTCATATTAGAGTTAAGGTTCGGATTCAGTCTGTGCATAAGTAGTCACCTTGCTTCCTTAGTTTCAAAAAGCGGCCATGATGTTTAGATGCTGACTGGTATTTGTAATCTTGAGACAGCTTTTGAACTTGTCTTTTCCTATTGTTGATAGGAGATAAGTTGCATACGAGTGCAATATCTTTACTGCAAAACCAGAAACCTCAAGATACTTTATAGAGCAATAGGAATAGGAGTAGACCATTCAGCCCATCTAACCTGGCTGATCAAACACTTGAGCGCCTTTTAGCCACATTGCCCTTATAACATTTCACACCATTGATAGTCAAACATTCATCAACTTTTTAAAAAATATACTCAAAAGTCTGAGCATCCAAAGCCCTCTGGGGTAGGGAATTTCAAAGATTCACAACCACCTCTTTTGAAAAAAAAATTCTCATCATCCTTGGTTCTAAATGGCATCTCCCTTATTTCTAATTTATGCCTCCACCTTCTAAACTCTTCGACCAGGGAAAATGTCTTGGGTGCACCTGTCTGTCCCTTTCAGTATCTCATTTTTAGAAACTGTAGAGATTACAGGCCCTGTGTTTGCCTGACCTCTCTTTGAGGGACAGTCCCACCATCCTGGGAACAAGTCTGGTGAATTATTCGTTGCACTCCCTATATGGCAACAACATCTTGCCTGAGCTAAAGAGGCCAAAATTGCGCACACTACTCCAGAGATGGTGTGATTAAGCTCCTCTACAAGGCCTCACTACTCCTACACTTCAATTCTGTTGCAATAAAAGCAAACATTCCATTCGACTTCCAAACAGCTCACTGCACCTGCATGTTTGTCTTTGGTCACTCATTGACGAGGGTACCGTGTCTCTACACTTTCTAACCTCTCACCATTTCAGAAATAGTTTTCACACATATTCTTCTTACCATAGGTTATCTACTAACCTGTTTCCACATTATATTCCATCCTTCACATTCTTGCCCAATCATTAAGCCTGTCCAAACCCTCCTGAAGTTACTTTATATCATCTTCACAGTGCACATTCCTGCTTAGCTTGGTATCAGCTGCAAACTTGGAAATCGTGCACTTGAGTCTTTGCACTTTGAAGAAACATGTAGTCGTTATAAGTCATGTAATAGTTCCTTAAAGATTGACCATTGCCTATGGTGCAGGCATGCCTTTTAAAGCATTATCCCAATCCAGCTCAGTCAATTTATGCCTCATGCTTTCATAATTGCCCTTATTCAAATTTAACAGCCTTTTTTCAGGTTGTGTTCCCTCATTTTCAAGCATAATGTGGAATTCTGTCATGCTGTGGTTGCTCGTCGCTGGAGATTCTTTTGCAACAAGATTATTATTAGCCCTTTTTTATTACATAATACTAGAACCAAAGTAATGTGCCCACTATTTGGCTGTTCAACATGTAGCTTTACAAGACCATCCCTAAGATGCTCCAGAAGGTCATCCTCCCCAGCTTTACTGCTCAGTTGGTTTACCAGATTGGGTATGCAGACTGAAGCCACCTGTGATTACTGTGTTGCTCATGCTACAATCTTGTCTCATCACCTGATTTATACCATGCCCAATGTCCAACCAATGTCTTTCTTTGCTGATTGAGTTCTGACCAAACTGGTTCTATACATTGTTTTCTGACTGAGATTTTACCAATGTACTGATCCCATCATGTGTTATCAGCCCTACTCCTTTTTTTTCCTGTCTGTCCTTCCTAAATGTCAAATGCCCTTGAGTATTCAGTTCTCAGTCCTGATTGCCATGTTTCTTTAATGCTGGCTATGTTATAACCATTTATCTATTGTGCCTTTAGATCACTTATCTTGTTTTGTACATTCAGGTAGAGTTATCTGAACTTTCTCATCTTGATATAATTCCTTATTCATGGCCTTCTCGATGTTTGACTTTGTTTCTCCTGACTTCCAGTCTGCCTTATAGCTTTTCTACTTCCTTTTAACCAGCTTAATCTGCTTTCAATTTGGGTTATCCCACAGATTCCCATCTTCCTGATGAGCTAGTTTGAACCAGATTCTCATGAGGGAAAATCATTGAAGAATCCAAATCAGAGGCTGGCAATTTTGTATATCTACCCCAACTTATGCAGTTGAGTTTGAAGGTTAAGAGGAAGTAGGATAGAATCCTTGAGGTATAGTGGATGCTTATTCCTTTTCTGGAACTTGCTGTCCTTCAGTCTTGACCTGAAAGTAAGAGCTCATGCTGTGTAAGAGCCAGCAGACAGCCATTGCAATGTTCAAGGTACCTTTAGACAGAGTATCCACAGCCAATTTAAAATTGACCAAATTATTGCTGCAAACCTAATCTCGCTCTTACCTAGCAGTCCACACTACCATTTCAGCGATGAGATGGCATTTAGCCATCATGCTCCAGATCTAGGTGCAAGAACAGTTAATCTTGAACATTTAATCAGTATTAAATATCAGCTTCACCTCCGGGCTAATCTGAGAAATTAGCGCATTATCTGGCTGCAAACTGCCTCCAGGTAGTGTTCCTTTAAGTTCTGTTCCAAGAAGTAAAATTGGTTAAAAAGCAATCTCCATTATTGTGTCACATGTGTGATCTTAGCCTTGAAATAGATACTGGACAGAACTTCAGTACGTCAAGGGTTTGTCTCTTTCTCCTGCTGAAGATTCACAGATTAATATTGTTGGTGAAGGTTCAAGTTTTTTTGGTATCATTCCATTAGGACTGCAGTCAACATTATATGAGGGGTTAGCTGTTGTAATCTTTGAAAATAAGAATTAGAAGTTCCAGCAAAATTTTGAGTCAAGGCATCCGTAATCGGTACTTGATCTGAACTGTTGAAGGGCTTTTGCCCGAAACGTCGAATTTCCTGTTCCTTGGATGCTGCCTGACCTGCTGCGCTTTAACCAGCAACACATTTTCAGCTCTGAACTGAGTATCAGGCAGAATGCATAATGGAAATGGAGTGAAATGGAGTCACCGTCCTGTGACCTTTTCGGGCAGGGTAATTCTGTTTCTTTCTTGATGTTCTGAACATTTCCAACATTTTCTGCTTATATTTCAGAATTGCAGCACATTCAGTATTTTGCTTTTTGTGTTGCACTGTTTTATTGAAGTTCATGTCAAAGTATCTGTTGCAATTTGGTGAATAAGAGGGCAATTTGCACATTTTGTCCAGTTTGAGTTGGTTTTGCTTTGCTGATCTTGAATGCACAGTCTACTGGAGTGAGAGGTGTAGTACAACAACAATTTCAATTATATAGCCCCTTTTTAACATAGCTAAATCTCCTTAGTCACTTAGTGTTGTCAAGCAATGTTTAAAATGGTATCAGTGCAAGTGACCAAAGTCTTAGGCAGGAGATACCCTTTAAGACCTACATTTGTACAGCACATTTCTTGACCACCGAATGTCCCAAAGTACTTTGCAACTAGTGAGGCGACAGTTAAGGAGCATTGGAATGAAGAGAGAGCTAGATAGGCAGGTAGATTTAGGGAAAGAATTCTCAAAATTGGCACCTGAGCAGCTAAACACAGGACCACCAACAGTGAAGGAAAGATGTCTGGGATGTGCGGAAGACCAGAATTGCTTTGATGTTACCTCTGTTTTTCTTGTCAAATTATTGAAAACTTTGAAGAGAATTTTATGCTGTGCTGCCATTTTTCTGTGGCTCTATTTGTTTGCAGCTGGCAGGGAGTTTGGTCGGCATTCCCATCAATTAGCTGCTGAGGAATGCCTGGTATGTCATTTTGACCAGCTGTAGTAAGGAGAAGAGAATTAACACGGCGCCTCATGGGAGGTTTGCACAGGAAGGTTTTCTGACTCTTGAAAGTGATGAACTGGATTTTTCAATTTCCATGCTAACAGTGTAGGCACATATTTAACCTGTAGGAGTATATACAGAAGATGCAATTGAAAGAATGCTTCCTGCATAATTCACCACAGTATCACCTTACGTGTCACAAAGCCGACGGTCAGTTGCTGCCTAGATTTTATCATGAGAAATCTGATGTTTCTTGGGTTGGATTCTGAGCAACTTGCTGTTCCTTCCATGACACTCCGTGAACTCTTATCCCATTGGCAGAATTGTAGGTCTAATTCCTTCTCCAGAATTCTGTTTGCAAGACTTTATGGCTAAAAACAGCTAGTTTGTAAGCTACAAATTCCAAGGTTGAGACCTGTAGAAGAACCAATACAAAAATAACTACGATAAGCTGACTTGGGTAAATTATTGCACCTGGAGCTGCACCCCAATGTTGTACTTCAACAGATTTGGAAAAAAGTAGAGCCGAAAGTCCTGAAATTACCCAGAAGGTTAGGCAAAATCTGTGGATAGAGATGTTATAATTTTTCAGATTTTCTGACCTTTCATCAGAACTGATAACGCAACTAAAGAATTTTAAGCAGAGGCAGGGAAAAGCAGAGGGATGCAAACAAACATGAAAGTGAACAAGAAATGAAAATATAAATAATATCAGAGGGAAAAATAAGTCGTCTTCCTGGTTGGGATTTCTGGGGTAGAAGTGCAGAGATTGAATATTTACTTCAAAGTAAAATATTTTTGAAATTGCAAATCTGAAATAAAAACTCAAAATTCAGCAGTTGAAGAAATTCAAACTGGAAATATTACAGATATATTCGATCTGCTTCGTTGATTATTAGCTGGGTCACTGGCAATATGTTAGCCACAAAATGCACTAATGCTTTAAGGCTGTCATATTTTTCTTTTATTATTTAGAAACATGCTGTTTTGCATTTTTAAACTTGCATGAGACAAATAAAAGAAACTCTCATTTCAAGAGGTGAATAGCCCATGACTGATCACTGTTGTTAGCAAAAGAAAATTTGAGGTGTAATGTTATTATTATCAAACATTTGCAGGTCTGGAATAACACTGATTGGATGCAGCAGCCCTACTGCTTGTTCTGTGGCACTGTGGAATCCGTGGACCACATGTATATTGGGTGTGGGTGTTTGCACTCCCTTTTTGATTTTCTTAAAAACCTCCTCCTCTGCTTTTGGTTACACTTCAGTCCCACGCTCCTGCTGTTCGGGCACCTGGTGCAGAGGAGGGAGGGCAGGTCTGAAGACCCCCTCGTGGGTCTGCTCCTGGGCCTGGCCAAACTGGCCATAAACAGGTCCAGGCAGCGGGCCGTGGAGGGGGTCGTTAGGGCCGATTGTTTGCCCCTCTTCCGCGATTACGTTAGAGCCCGGGTGTCCTTGGAGAAGGAGCATGTGGTCTCCACCAACACCCTGGAGTTGTTCAGGGAGAGGTGGGTGCCGCAGGGAGTGGAGTGCATTATTTCCCCCTCCAACTCTATTTTGATTTAATCCCTGCCCTCCCCTTCACTGTTTGATCACACAGCATTGGCCCTTTGACGTGAAGGGCTCTGCTTGTCACTGGCCACTCGGGTGTTTCCTTTCTTCCTGGTGGTGGAAATCGAATAAAGATTCGTACACCTTGTGTCTCACACCTGCACGCACACACACAAAATAAATAAATACGTAATACTGCTGAGCCAAAACCTTGAATCTTTATTCCTTGTGCTCCAGTGTGATAGCCTGACGTTGGTGGTGGGCAAGTTGTTGGAGGGAATCCTGAGGGACAAGATGTACATGTATTTGGAAAGGCAAAGCCTGATTAGGGATAGTCAACATGGCTTTGTGCATGGGAAATCACGTCTCTCAAACTTGATTGAGTTTTTTGAAGAAGTAACAAAGAGCATTGATGAGGGCAGAGAGGTAGATGTGATCTATATGGACTTCAGTAAGATGTTCAACAAGTTTACCCATGGGAGACTGGTTAGCAAGGTTAGATCTCATGGAAGACAGGCAGAACTAGCCATTTGACTACAAACTGGCTCAAAGGTAGCAGACCGAGGGTGGTGGTGGAGGGTTGTTTTTCAGACTGGAGGCCTGTGACCAGTGGAGTGCCACAAGGATCAATGCTGGGTCCACTACTTTTCATCATTTATATAAATTATTTGGATGTGAGCATAAGAGATATAGTTAGTAAGTTTATAGATTATACCAAAATTGGAGGTGTAGTGGACAGTGAAGAAGGTTACCTCAGGTTACAACAGGATTTTGACTAGATGGGCCAATGGGCTGAGGAGTGGCAGATGGAGTTTAATTGCGATAAATGTGAGGCGCTGCATTTTGGGAAAGCAAATCTTAGCAGATTTGCTATCTTATACGCTTGATGGTAAGGTACTAGGAAGCGTTGCTGAACAAAGAGACCTTGGAGTGAAGGTTCATAGATCCTTGAAAGTGGAGTCGCAGGTAGATAGGATAGTGAAGGCAGTGTTTCTATGCTTTCCTTTATTGGTCAGAGTATTTAATACAGGAGTTGGGAGGTCATGTTGAGGCTGTACAGGACATTGGTTAGGCCACTGTTGGAGTACTGCGTGCAATTCTGGTCTCCTTCCTATCAGAAGGATGTTGTGAAACTTGAAAGGGTTCAAAAAAGATTTACAAGGATGTTGCCAGGGTTGGAGGATTTGAGCTATAGGGAGAGATTGAATAGGCTGGGGCTGTTTTCCCTGGAGAGTCAGAGGCTGAGGGGGTGACCTGAAAGAGGTTTGTAAAATCATGAGCAACATAAGATAGGATAAATATACAAAGTCTTTTGTCGGGGAGTCCAGAACTAGAGGGCATAGGTTTATGGTGAGAGGGGAAAGATATAAAAGAGACCTAAGGGGCAACTTTTTCACGCAGAGGATGGTACGTGTATGGTATGAGCTGCCAGAGGAAGTTGTGGAGGCTGGTACAATTGCAACATTTCAGAGGCATTTGGATGAGTATATGAATAGGAAGGGTTTGGAGGGATATGGGCTGGATGCTGGCAAGTGGGACTAGATTGGGTTGGGATATCTGATTGGCATGGACGAGTTGGGCCGAAGGGTCTGTTTCCATGCTGTACATCCCTGACTCAATGACTTCCTTTCCCAAACCATCTCCCTTGAATTCAGTCCCAATTGCAAATCATCATTCCTGTTTCCTTGGAGAAAGTGAGGACTGCAGATGCTGGAGAGTCAGCGTCAAGAATGTGGTGCTGGAAAAGCACAGCAGATTAGGCAGCATTTGAGGAGCAGAAGAGTCAACATTTTGGGTAAAAGCCCTTCATTAGGAGGGCTTTTGCCAAAGGCGTCGCCTCTCCTGCTCCTCGGATGCTGACTGACCTGCTGTGCTTTTCCAGCACCACATTCTTGAGTCCTGTTTCCTTACCAGGTAGCAGTCACCAGTCTCATTGGTTTGACTTGCATTCCTTATGCAGGTCCCTGTAGATGGTCGAATGATATTCTAACCTCTGCCACCCCCAGTCCATTGTGTATGGCGGGCGGAACTAAAGCTGTGATCCTATTCTGCCATCTTGAAAACATGATTGCAAGTTCCCTGATACTCAGGCAGTTCCCTCATTGTGGTTTTGCTATGTGGTGCTTTGTCCTGTTTTGAATTTGGGTTTTTTAGCCTCTGGATTAATAAATATGTTTTATCTTCTAAAACAGCCATAAAAATCTATTTTAAAGCTTTTTTGTGTTTATTTTAATTCCTTTATGGAATGTAGGCATGGTTGGCTGGGCCAGCATTTATCGCACATTCTGAACTGCCCTTGAGTGTTGGTGAACTGTCGTCTTGAACTGCTGCCGCTGATAGGACTTTGACACTTGATTTCTTGTGCAGACTTCAACAATTTTTTTCAGAATTCTTTTCAAGGCTTTCTGCTGTTTATTTTTGAACAGATTATTATCACAGCTCCTTTTCTTTCTAAGGAGGTTTTTTTAAGAATCAAGGGACTTAATAAAGTAGATGTGGAGAGTATGTCTCCACTTGTGGGAGAAAGTTTCACTTGATGGTAATCAATATAAGATAGTCACCTATGAAGCTAAGAGGGTAATCAGAAGAAATCCCTTTACCCAAAGAGTGCCAAGAATCTTGAACTCACTGCCACAGGGAGCACTTAAGGGAAAATGGCATCAATGAATTTAAGGAGAAACTGGATAAACAGGAGAGAAGGACAAAAGAAGGATATTTTATAAGGCTGAAATGGAGTGGGAGGAGACCTGTGTGTAAACACTGACATGAGCCACATGGGCCAAATAGCTTGTTTCTCTAACGTGGATTCTGCATGGTTTTGTGACACACATTAGAAATTGTAAGATTTTTTAATTGTGTTCCTTTCCTCCTCTTTTCTCCCTCACTTATCTAGCTTCTCCTTAGTGCGCCCATGCTTTTATGCTGTAAGAGAATGCTAATGTTCAAAATTTGTACGGCACATTTGAAGATTCTTTCCGTTTTCAGTTGTCTGGATTATCCTTGTATAACTCAACACTCTGATAATGACAAGGGGGTTATTTTTTACATATTTTGCTATGTGGTCATTTAGTTTTTGTTGGATTGAATTGGACACCAATTCAGCAACTACAATGCAGTGAACTGCTAAATTGAATATCCTGAGCTTGATTTCTGTTCATAGAATCCCTACAGTGTGGAAACAGGCCCTTCAGCCCAGCAAGTCCAAACCGATCCTCCAAAGAACAACCCAATCCCTACCCTATTACTCTACGGTTACCCAGACTACTGCAACTAATCTACATATTCCTAAACTTTATGGGCCATTTAGCATGGCCAATTCACCTGACCTGCACAACTTTGGACTGTGGGAGGAAACCAGAGCACCAGGAGGAAACCCACGCAGACACAGGGAGAACGTGCAAACTCCACACAGACAGTTGCCCGAGGTTAGAATCGAACCCGGGTCCCTGGCGCTGTGGGGCTGCAGTGTGAACCATTGAGCCACCGTGCTGCCAAGTTTTTGGGGGTTTGGCTTCACTCATAATGCACTGAGGAATGGTCCTATGTAAACACTGGACAGAAAGAATTTGTTGCATTATTCACATCTTAAATATGTCTCTGAGATGCTTTTCAGTCAGTGAGGTGCTGTTTAAGTGGAGATGTTATTGTATGGAAATGCAGCGCCTCTTTGCAGAAATTAAGATTTTGCTCATAGCGATGAGGGATATGATGATTTGTTCTATTGGTGCTAGCGGAGGGATGAGTTTTGGCCAGGGCATAAGTGTTGTTGCTCTTCCTCGAAACAGTGACTGTGGGATCTTTTACATTGAACAGACAGATTCAAAATTGGTTAAACACTTACTGTGAATGACAGATCCCCTCCTGCAATGGGACGTAAGCCTAGATTAAGTCCAAGGAATGGGGATTAAGCCCATACTTTTCTGACTCAGTTAAAAATCTCACAACACCAGGTTATAGTCCAACAAGTTTAATTGGGCGCACTAGCTTTTGGAGTGCCGCTGTTTCATCAGCTGGTTGTGGCGGACACAATTGTAAGGTACAGAATCAGCTGACTCCGCTGAGCATTGCTACTTGCTGCGGCAAGGCTGACTTCTAGCCCGTTGGTTGAAATGCCCCAGGGCATCATGTTTTGGCAATTCCCTCAGCGGGTAATTCATTTGGACACATCTCAGACACTGCACAGGGAGCAGTTGACTCGGCTTGCCTTGCATTTGCATCCTTAAATACGATGACTGCCTTGAAGATGGAGCCCAACTGTGAGACCAAATGGATGCCCAGTCAGTTCTAAGTCTTTCAGAAATCTATTCCAAAGTCAATATCTGGGATTGCCTCATGTGGCTGGTGGGTGGTTTGTAACTGGAAGCAAAGAAAGGTGAAATGTAACCTGTTTCCTCCGTTTGTGGTTCAAACTCCCAGAGGCTGGATGTTTGGGAAAAACTAAAACAGCAAGCTGAAGTGGAAAACACATTTCCTGAGCAGAAGTGATTCAAATAGTCTGGAAAGTACCTGTAATTCTGGCCTTGAATGTCCCATTCTCAGGAACTAAGCAGCTTCCGATATGGAGAATGAGCCTCTGTGGTTTCCCATGAACAAATTTACATCATTTTCTTTCCAGTGTGCTCGAGGTTCAGTTCAGAAATTTCAGGTGGGCTACCTTTTTCTAGCTAAAGAAAGCATGATCCCAGTCTAGAAACTGGAGCTGGAAACTTTTGGTTTCAGAGAGGCTGACTTAGTTTGTATCTTTTCCATTCATTGATCCAAATACTGTGGTAAGAGAGGATGAGAAATAATAATAGACTGAAGGAACTCTGGACAAAAACAGAAGTTTCTGGAAAGCTCAGCAGGTCTGGCAGTATCTGTGAAGAGAAATCAGAGTTAACGTTTTGGTTTGACTGACCCTTCCTCAGAACTGTGGAAATTCATTTACCAATAGAAGCGCAGGAGTGATCTTTAAGATGGCTTCTGGTCCTGATGTTGCTTCCCTGCCTGAGGAAGAGATATTACAGTGGGAAAATAGCTTTAGATAACTTGTTAGGAAAAAGACAAATGGGAATCTCGAGCATGGTCACTTACTTGTGATTTTCATGAAACAATGGACAGCATACTATTTGCTAAAACCAATGGATTTATAAATGTCTAAAATCCCTTGTAATAAAATTATGATCTGACTCAATTCAGTCACTGTACTAAAGTTAAATCTCCAGATCATGAACAAAATGTCGTGAGTGATGAATATGGTGGATAGGGTGTTTTGACTTGGGTGGTGTTGAGCTACTCTTGCTTTTACAGCTGCACTCATTCAGGCAAGTTGTGAGAATTCCTACATTATGGCAGAAAAAGCTCAACTGGCTAAACAGCCTACTCCTCTTCCTAGAACTTTGTTTGTTTCATATTCATTTATTCTGGTTGCTTGGATATGATAAGATTTAATCCATTCGGTGTTACTTCACTTCAAGTAGTCGTGTAACATTCAAACTGCGAAGTCATTGCAGTAATAGTTGAAGGTAAGGTTGGAAAGACAACCTCTTTGCCAAGGATGGCTCGAGTGTGGAATTCTTTGCCTAAACCTTTGTTAGCACAGCCTCCATAGACTTGTTTGAAAAGGAAACAAATAGTTTCTTGACAATATAGATTCTGGTAGGGAGAAAAATGCACCAGCATAGGGTTGATAGCCTAAATTGGGCCCCTCTTTCAAATCTCCAGCGTGGGTTAATTCTTTAGGAAAACTGAATTTTACATTTTATAGATTACATTATTTCATTTAATACTGCAGTATAGGTGAATCCCTACACATTACTCATTCCCTCTACTTCCAACACTATATATTTGTTGACTGCAGCATGCACAACCCCAGCATATACTGCAGCAACTCACCTGAGGTTTTTCAAAGCACCTCCCAAATGCACAGCCATCATGATGATGTCGAAGGACGAGGACAGCAGATGCATGGCGGCACTATCACCTCCAAGTCGCCTTTCATTTCCACAACATCCTGACTTGGACACATCATCATTGCTACATCAGCTCTGAGGTTAGAATCTTGGAACTGCCTATCTAATGGCACTGTGAGAGCACCTTCATCACAAGGTTGTCATAGAATAGTTCAGGGAGAAAGGAAATACTTATCCTTCAGAATCAAGAAAATGCTGTAAGTTACTTGGACCAAACTCATTGAACAAGTGCAGTGTGTAGGGGAGTAGAGGAAAGGAATACTAGTCAGACAGAAAGCAAAATTGCATCTAAGTGCACAAAGTAAAGGCATCTGAATTTTCCTTCCACAACATACCGTCATTGGAATTTATATCCTCTCTACTGAATTCAGCCAAGTTATGATGAAGGGCTGTAGCTGACAGGAAACAGCTGAGCATCTCTCAGTCCATAAGTTGGGAAAATGACCCACAGTGCAAGGTTAGTGAGAGCTGCTTGAAATTTTTCAAGAGCAAGAGGGAAGATCTCGCTCCCTTGGGTTTCCCCGATTCAGCAATTGGGTTTCCACATTCCAGTGGAACCTGGGTGTGAAAAAGTGTTGGGCACCGCACTATCGGCAGTACATGTTGTGTGATTACTCTCTGGGGATGATGATCAACGGGACAACCTAATAGAAATGTAGGCAGAGGAGGAAATTATTTGGCTCCTTAAACCTGTTCCTCCTTTCAGTAAGATCGTGGCTGATCTAGAACCTAACTCCATGTACCCACTTTTGTCCTATAGCCCTGAATATCTTTGTTATCTTATTGGTCTCAGATTTAAAATTAACAATTCACCTAGCATCAAGTGCTATTCATGGAAGAGGAGTCCAGATTTTATACTACCTGTTATAAGTTGAAATGTTTCCCAACTACATGAAAGCACCAATTACAGAATCACAGTATTTTTACTGCACAGAAGGAAGCCCTTTGGCCTGTTGGACCTACACAGCCTCTTCAAAAGAGTAATTTACCTTGTCTCATTCTGTCACTTTCTGCCCGTAACCCTGTAAGTTTTTCTTTATTAGATAACTTCCTTCAAATCTTCAGTTAAATCTAACCACACATTCTCAAGCAGTGCCTTCCAGATCTTAACCAATTACTGTGCTGTAATGACGTTTGAAAAATTTCCATCTCATGCGATATTAATTTTGTCTGTTACCTTTCCTCTCTTGAGAGCTTAAACAGCTTACATTTTGGGATGTGTTAACTTCCTCACTTTCAATTACAAAATACCGCAGTAGAATCTAACTCCATTCCAGAATGAACTCCATTCTAGCATTGGAACAATGTAGAGGCCATTTGAGTGTCAATTGTGCATAAACCCACATTCAAACAATTTTAATGGCCCTGTTTATGTTGGCAAATTGGAGATCAGCTCAACCTACAGTCTTACCAGAGCCGAGTATTTAATTCTCAGCATGAATTCTGAGTCTATCTTGGCTTCATATGCACCCACCTTTTGGAATGTATTTTGAGCTGAGTTCAAATCTTGCAACATTGCAGTATAAACAGTGAATTTGAACATTTGGCATCCTTTTTTTTTGACAAAAATCTGATAGATATAAATGTTGCATACAACTTGAACACAACATTCAAACAAAACAAAGATGCATGTTTCTTGGCAGTGAAGATGATCCAGTTAAACCTACCAGTATAAGTACCAAAAACAAAAGTGCTGGGAAATCTCAGCAAGTCTAACAGTATCTGAGGAGAGAGAGAAAAACTAAGAAAACATTTGAAGTCAAATATGATTTTTTCAGAACAGGATACTGCTTTATGAACCAGACATGGTTTATGGCTTTTTTTAAAATGGCTTTTTTAAAAATGTCTTATCAGTGGAACACACCACATAATGAGAAGGGTAACCCATCATTGTGGTTTCTGTGGAAACCTAAGTGCATGATTTCAGTATCAGTAATCACATCAGATTCGATTTTTTAAAATTCACTTGAGATGTGGGCATCGCTGGCTGGGCCAGCATTTATTGCCTATCCCTAGTTCCCCTTGAGAAGGTGCTGCTGTAATCCATGTGCTGTAATTGCTTTTACTTACAGCCGTGAGTATTTCCCTCCGATATATTGGCTGTTGACTTGTTGGAGGCAGTGTTCTTGTGACCTGTGGGAGTAGGAAAGAAAGCATAGCTTGAAGTTTATAAGTATTTTTCATAACCTTGGCGTATCCTGAAGTGCTGTAGTTTTGAAGTATAGTCTTCATTCTGATACAGGAAAAAAGGCAGCCAATCTGCATGCAGCAGAAATCCACTATCAGCGACCTTGTCTTGGTGAAGTAAGGATAAATATTGGCCAGGACATTGTGGAGAACGACCTTGTGCTTTTACACCTACTTCAGAAAGCTCAGTTCAATGTCTCGCCTAAAGTCTGCATATTTGACAGCACAATCCCTTGTACTGTGATGATGTCAGCTTGGTTGTGGGACTAAACCTTCTGACATGGGCGGTGCCTCACCTACTGAGCCACAGCTGAAATCTAAAACAAGAGTCGGAGTGAATGATGAGGTCTATTAGAAGGTGGCTATTTTGGGCAATTTGTGCACCTCCTAATAGCTGTTTGTTGGTTTATGTTGATAAAGTTAAAAATACAAGACCAGGTTGCTCCCTTACTCCACAGCTACCTGACAAAAGAGAAGCTTGTACTTCCAAATAAACCTGTTGGACTGTAACTTGGTTTTGTGTTTTTAACTTTGTCCACCCCAGTCTAACACTAGCACCTTCACATCATATGTTGATAAAGAGTAACTAAAAGTAAAAGTGCTCTTTCCTTGACTACACTTGGATATGTAAAAGTGCTGACACACTATCTTCCACCTACAACAGCAGGCTGCCTTTCTGTTTACCCAATCCTAGGTCATGAACTGGACATGCTAGAAAATAAATGAGGAAGTGACAATGATAAGCTAAAATAGTGTCTCCTTCCCAAAGCCAGCCCAAGAGTGAAGAAGTGCCTGTTGAATAGTGTTTTTGATAGCGTCAGGAACAACAGACACTGCCCTTGGAAACTTAACGTTGCTCAAGTAGTTCAGTGTGGTTTAAATGAAACTGTATAAAGGTCTTTTTAATGTCGCGAGTTTCAGTCGGGTAGATTTAGGAAAGATGTTTTAATTTGTGGGCGAGACCAAAACTGGGAGTTAATGGGCTATATGTTGCAGATGCTTGAAATTTGAAATGTAAACAGAAAATGCTGGAAATACTCAGGCCAGGAAGATCGAAGCAAAGAGAAACAAAATTAACAGATGTTACAGGTCAGTGACCTTCTGTTAGTAGTAGTAAATACCATAAGGAGTGACAAATAACAGATTCATTTTAAGGGAAAGTTAGATAAACAGATGAAGCAGCAAAGAATAAAAGAATATGATGATGGAGTTAGCTGGAAGTTGTGTCGGATATAAACAGAAGTTGAGCCATAAGATCTGTTCTGTCTTGCAAATAACGCAAGTTGTTATTTATATTGTGTTTTTGATTTTCTTTTAAATTAATTTATGGGATATGGGCATCACTGGCCATGCTGGAATTAATTGTCTACCCCAAGTTCTTCGGTGATGAGCTGTCTTCTTAAACCGCTTCAGTCCAGAGCTGTAGATCCCCACTATGCTGTTAGGAGGGGAGTTGCAGAATTCTGACCACTCAACACACTGAATGAATGCTGATATGTCAGGGTGGAATGTGAACTGGGGGGATGGGTGGGGGATCTTGCAGATGATGTTCCCATGCATCTGCTCTTCTGATCTTATCATAATTAGTAAAGGGATCAAGGGTTACGTGGCAGAACGGTGGTGAGAGACCTAGGAGCCATTATTAAATGGTGGAGGAGACCTGATGGACCAAATGGCCTAATTCTGCTCCTACATCTTATGGTCCTCGATCTTTTAGTTGGTAGAAATTGAGTTTCGAAGATGCTGTTGATTGAGCCTTAGTGAATACTCATTTAAGTGGGATTTCATTGCTCATGCAATGATAACACATTTCATTTAAACAAAACAGGCATCTGAAATTGCTTGATTCAACTAGACTTCAGCATTCTGCATCGGTTGGAAAAAGACTTGGAGTGCCTGTGGTTACATTTCCCACAGCTCATGCTGACTGACCAATACGGAGATTATCCAAATCCTAGTGCCTCTGGAATTAAAATTAATGGAATATTCCCTTTGGCCTTACATCATGAAACCTTTGTTGTTTAAACTCTCTGGCGTTGTACTCGACCACAGCCTTCCCATTGTCCCTCTTCCACGTTCATTCTCCCCTTCCCACTTGCTCAAAATTTATCATATTTCGGTAACTTTTTCCTAATGCTGGTGATGAGCGATTGACCGGGCATGTCGGCTCTATTTCTGTTTTTGCAGTTGCTGATGGATCTATTTTCTAGCATTTTCTGTTTTTAGTTAAGATCTCCAGCATCTGCAGTAATTTGCTTTCCCTTGAGAATTAATGTTTTGGTGAGTAATGTTTGAGAGGAGAGAGACCTTCTGGTCAACAAGAGAATTGAGGACTATGGAGAGTGGATCAGCAGGAAAGGGAAATGAAGGACTCTATCAAATCAGTCTTGATTAGATTGAATGATAGTATAGTCTCAAGGGGCCAAACGGCCTAATCGTATGCCTATTTCTTATGATCTTATGAGATGATTTAAATCTTTGGGCATAACTTTTTGAACAAAATTGATGTTTGGGTCTTGTGGTGGGTGAATAAAGATTGGGCTTTTGGAAACAAGCTGAAGAAAGGAGAAAAGTTATCGGGCTTAGTAATAATCCTTTGAATCTGAAGTGCATGCTTCAAAGGCACATTGCACAAGCTCTGAGCACTTTGTATCTTGCAACAAGTATAATGGGACTTCAAAATCAATCTTCTCAAAGCGTACATTCCATTGTTCTGGGGAAGTTTACACTTACTGTGCTGAAGATGCCTTGATAGGGACAATGCCAAAACCTGAAATGATGTACTTAGTCATAGAGATGTACAGTACAGAAACCGGCCCTTCGGCCCAACCCGTCCAAGCTGACCAATTATCCCAGCCCAATCCAGTCCCAATCAAGCACCTGGCCGATATCCCTCTAAACCCTTCCTGTTCATATACCCATCCAGATGCCTTTCAAATGTTGCAATTGTACCAGCTTCCACCACTTCTTCCAGCGGCTCATTCCTTACACATACTACCCTCTGCGTGAAAAAGTTGTCCCTTAGGTCTCTTTTATATCTTTCTCCTCTCACCCTAAAGCTATGCTCTCTAGTTCTGGACTCCCCCAACCCAGAGAAAAGATTTTGTCTGTTTATCCTATCCGTACCCCTCATGATTTTATAAACATCTATAATGTCACCCTCAGCCTCCCACCGCTCCAGGGAAAACAGCCCTAGCCTATTCAGCCTCTCCCTATAGCTCAAATCCTCCCAACTCTGCCAACATCCTTGTAAATCTTTTCTGAACCCTTTCAAGTTTCAGAACATCCTTCCAATAGGAAGGAGACCAGAATTGCATGCAATATTCCAAAAGTGGCTTTACCAATGTCCTGTACAGCCGCAACATGACCTCCCAACTCCTGTACTCAATACTCTGATCAATAAAGGCAAGCATATCAAACACCTTCTTCACTATCCTATCTACCTGCGACTCCACTTTGAACGAGCTATGAACCTGCACTCCAAGGTTTCTTTGTTCAGTAACACTCCCTAAGACCTTACCATTAGGTGTACAAGTCCTGCTAAGACTTGCTTTCCCAAAATTGTTGGAACACATGTCAGACCTGCTCTATGGAGTTTTGTATTATTTATGTAGTAGTTATATCAAAACACACAACCTGCAAAAGAAAACTGGCCCAATCTGCCATTTCTTAACCCTGTTGCTAAGTGACAACAAATGTTACCATGTGTAGTGCAGTAAATTATTTTGTCTGAAATGTGTTCAACTTTTCCAGTTAGTCATAGCTCTGTGTGAATTTATGCACACTTCTGAAAGACATCAACAGGTCTTTGTATCATCATCTGCTGGACCAGTTTCAGGCTTCTTGGCTTTCTCTCAAAATGATGGGATTAATAATGGACAGTTGTAATGATCTTTGGAATAACAACAACAATTTGCACTTGTATAGCGCTTTAAAAATAGTAAAATGCCCTAAGTTGTTTCATAAGTGAATTATCAAACAAAACTTGACTCATAACCATCAAAGACAGTGAGATGGATTGACTAAGTTCAGTCAGAGCTAATATTTACGGAGTGTTTTAAGAGACGTGCAAGAAGTGGATTGACTTTAGAGATGTCAGAGTTTAGGACCTTGGTATCTGAAGGCACAACTTCAGTGGCATATCGACTGAAATATAGGATCTGCAGGAGGAGGAGGGTTGTTTGCCCCTTCACCTCTCGTGTATCTTTTAAAACACTCCATAAAATATTACCTGAGAGTTTAGTCGATCTGGTCTCAATGTCTTTGATGGTTCAGTGTCAAATCCTTTTGATAATTTACCGATGAAACAACTGGAGCAGTTAGAGTTAGGGAGAGGAGAGACCGTGGAGGGATTTAGAAATTAAGGTGCAAATTTTCCTGGACCAGGAGACAAAGTAAGTCTTTATGTCCGGATAATGAGAGGAACGGTACTTAGACCAAATTAGGATGAGTAGCAAAGTTTTGGGTGTGCTTAGATTTATGTAGGATGGGAGGCCACGAGGAGAAGATTGGAATACTTAAGCCAAATGGTAACAAAAGCATTGGTTCTTTGCCGTGCTGGAACCACTTAAAAACAGAAACATAATGCAAGATATTACTCGCTTACTGTTTTACCGAAATGCAAAAACAAAGAGGGAGCATACATTTTGCTATATTTTTCATTTCCTTGAATTTTTCCTCATTTCTGACTGATGATGGAGGAACGTTAATTTTGGTGAGAAGCAGATGGTGCAGTGTTTTATTTTGGAGGAAGCTGATTGACAGTGAACCAGATGGGAAACAAATTGTATCAGGGGCTTGATAATGTGACTTCCCAGTCTCAACCCAGGAGATCTTACAGGCGTGCTGTTTCTCCACAGGAATGGTAGATTGATAACATCTGACAGCACTTGTATGTTAGCAGTTAACTTGCAGCAAGCCAAGGGTTACAAACCAGTACATTGCACTATGTATTGTATATTGTATTCTGCTGTATTAAAAGTAGCTTCTCCCTTTAAGGCAATAAAATCTAATTGCTTAACACTGCTGATTGGAATCAGGAAGAATCAGCATTTATCACCTCACGTGTGATGTATGTAAGGAACAAAAATGTAGTTTTATATAATCAATGAAGAGATGTGCAAAAGGGATAATTGCACCGAGTATAAACATGCAATCATCAACTTGTCTGTCAACAATAATATTGTATAAAAATGATAGTATGGATCAGAACACTGGGTACTGGGTTTTGAGTACGGTAGACATCACCTTTTACTAATTGAAAGATATAAGCTGATGTATTCTAGCTGACTGAGCATCAAAATCTTTGGATGCAGGTTTCATGAGGTTTCCAGTAGCCTGGACTGCCTGGCATATTTTTAAGTTCATGCCCAGATACTGATTGTTCTCAAAAATCGCAAGTGAATTTGCACAAACTGAACTTTGTAAGCCAAATTAAATCTGTCGCCAATGTGTGAAATTTTTATACAGCTTTGCAGCAGGTTGGCAGAAGAGCATTTAAAATTATCACTGGAAGTTTACGTCTCAAAGTAGTATATCTAACTACTTAATGTGCTAGGAGAATATCTTTAAAAACAATATTTCTTGCGATCCTAATCTTTATTATCATTATTCAGAGCAACTTAATTTAGTGATTAAAAACATTTATAAATGTTGAGGGTGAGTGAAGTGTTCATCAGCACTCATTTAGTAGCCACTGTGGAGGAAAGATACAGCATGAAAGAGATTTCTTCAGTAATTTTTGCATTAAAACTAATGACTCAATACGCATGTCAGTTAAAATGAAGGAAAAAGTTTGCATTTGTATAGCTCTTTGTGCAATCACAGGAGGTTTCATATTAATTGTGGAACTGTCGTCATTGTTGAAATGCCTTTATGTGCCCTGTTTATCCTTTGCAATATTTATCCATATTGGGACACGTTGATGCTGTTCCCCTGGCTAGAATAACTCTTTTTAGAAGGGATTCAATTAAATTGTAAAATCCAAAATATACAGTGCAAGTTAAGTTAAAATAAACCAGACAAAAAAAAACTTTATTAGCTCTATTTTGAATGCACCATGGATGTTATTGATTTTATCTTGTTTTCTCAGCTAGTTTGGTTTAGTTTTATCATGAATTCATTATGACATAGTAGGAAGCCATTGACTCCATGCAACCTCTCTGTACAATAATTCAGTTAGTCCCAATCTTCTTTTATCACTGTGGTCCTGCAGGTTTATTTCCATAAAGTACCTGTTCAATTTCCCACTGAAATAGTTCAATGCCTCCAATATGTGGAATAAAACCTCCTTCATGCCTCTTGTATTTCTCATTCTTAAATTTAATGTCCCACAGGCCTGTATCATCAGCTAATGGTATTTTTTTCTTAATCTATCTTATCTCATATCTTATTTTGTATTTAACACTTAAAGGCTCCCTGCATCAGTGCATTTTATAGCAATAAATTTAGTTTTGTTTCAGCCAAGGCTCAGAAAGTGATGGTTCATATTCCCATTAGTCAGTCTCCTGTAGCTATGGTGCATATGGCATCTAATTTCTGGTATTTGCTGCCCATCTAGATTAAGATGTTTCTCTCCAATCAGAGACTCATGTTGCTCACACTAGCAGATGGTGGGTCGTTGTTAATCATTACATTTGCCTGTTTGTATCCTAGTCACTGTATCCCAGTTGTTCAGTAAAAACTTGTATATATGTAGCATCCTTATCATATTAAAACATCCTAAAGAACTATGCACGAGTGTTGTGAAACAAAATTTTGTCCGGCTGCGTTTGGACCAGTGAACCAAAGCACAGTCAAATAGTAATATTTTAAGGAATGTCTTAAAGGAGGTGAGGTGGCTTGGGAAAAATATTTCCAAACTTCATGTCCAGTCAGCTGAGCGCACAGCTACCGAAGGTGGAACAATTAAAATGGTGAATTTCAAAGAAGCCAGATTTGGAGGAGTTCAGAGTTCAGGGGGTCATAGGGTAGAATGAGATTAGAACTAGGAAAGTGTGAGGTCATGCAGGGAATCAAAAACAGGAATGATATTTTTAAAATCAATTACTTGCCAGGCCAGGTCTGATTGTAGGGTAGTGAGGAGAAATGTAACAATGGGGTTTTCTTTAAAAAAAGTCAGTAAAGGCCTTTTAGCCAGACTCTGAACCCACTAACAGGAGGATCTGATTTACTGCTTTTACTCTGGGCCTGACTGTTTTGGATGTGCCAACCCAGCATAGCTTTTTGAAATTCATTCCTGAGATGTGGGCGTTGCTGGCTGGCCATCATTTATTGCCCTTGAGAATGTGGTGATGGGTTGCCTTCCTGAACCATTTTCCATGAAGAAAAGTTTTATTTTAACTTGTTTTTCTAATCACTCTGTTCAGCGATGTTATTACACATCTCCTGCTCAGGAGGAGGGACACCACCACCATTACTCAAAGGGGCCCCTTAAAAGGTGTAGGTTTACCCATTGTGCTGATACAGAGGGAGTTCCAGTGATTTGACCCTAGCGTAGCTGATGGGTTCATTTGAAGTGTGCAAACTTCATGTTGCATTGAGGTGCTCTCCCCAGGGAAGAGCTTACTGAATTTTCTCCATCTCTGAAAATGGAGAGTCTGGGTGTCATTAGTTTTCCAATTGAGATTCATAGACAAACCAGCAGTGCAAGAATAATCCTTTCCACGCATGGACAAAATAGCCCTGGAGAACTTTAATATGAGGTGAAAGAAGGTGTTAGGGTTTCGTGGGCCAGAATGTCAAGCCTGTGCATCATCCAGGGGCCACAGTTTGGGTGTCTCTAGATCATGTCACCTGTGCAGCATCAGGCACAGTGTTATCAGGAATCTCAAGAAGGTAGCAGTCAGATTTCACATGTAGACTTTGAATCCTGGGATTTATTTTCATTAAGTATCTTTAAAATAATTAAATTTAATTATCAACAAAGACTTGAAAACCCTCGTGATGTTACCAGCTGTCAGAAGTATTTTGTGAAATGAGGCAAGTGTAATTTTACAACGGTTGGGCATTAATGTGACTAGTCAGCACCTGACTGGCATAGCAGGATCTAAGTAGGTGCTTTATTGAATTACATGCAGTGTGTTATAATTTTATTTTGGTTTTCTTTCTAGAAGCCCTACACCGTCCAGATTTTGAGTCACAAGGCCTGACCGAGGCTGCCCGGTGGAACTCCAAAGAGAACTTGCTTGCTTGCCCTAGTGAAAATGACCCCAACCTTTTTGTTGCACTGTATGACTTTGTTGCCAGCGGGGACAATACACTCAGCATAACCAAAGGTAAGAGCAAAGGGCATGCCACTAAAGAAATTGCCAAATCTGTTCCCGGTCATTGAGTTTAATAAACAGCTGGAATTTACTTGAGAGGGAGCAAGTATGGTGAGGTCGAGGGTGAGGTCGGAGAGAGAGGTGGCAAGGAATGACACCAGGATGATGAACACAAAGGAACACCTGACCTTCTGTCACCAATCCCTGCTGAAAGATATCCTGTTTTGATTAGCTGATTTTGTGATGGGGAGAAATATATAACTTATAAGATGTTTAATAGACTTTGATTATGCATCATTTTGTAGCAGTCTTGATTTGGCATTAAAAATTAGACCTGGACAAGTACCATCTTGTGATCTGGTTGCAGTTCTTATAAAATATGGTTCCTCAAATATTTTTGTGATGACGAATCGCTCAATAATCCAAATTGCAAATATTTTTTTCTTGCTGATTTCTGCATCTACCAATAGGTGCTAGAGATGTTTTATACTCATGGGACACGAGTGTCGCTGGCTGGCTGGTATTTATTGCGTGTCCCTAGTCGCCCTTCAGAAAGTGCCTCCTTGAACCCCAGCAGTCCACGTACTGAAGCTTTTATTTCTGAATACAAAAAAGACAGCTCAGCAATTCAGCATTTGCCACTTTTCTCTCCCTAATGTAACCACTTCCTTTTGTCGTCCTCCCAGATATTTCGTTGTTGACCTCCTTGGATATTGTTCACGTTTATGGACAGGCAGAAGTAGAGTCAATAGTTTGGTTTGATTTAAAAAGAAACAAAAGTTTATTTTTCTTTTTAAACAAAGAGGGATTTAGAGTCATAGAGTCATGCAAATGCATTATAAAAAATAGAAAATGCAACAGGCGAACTTCCTTATTGTTTTTTGGAAATCATTCTACACTGAGTGCAGTATAAATCCAGCCCTCGTCTGGACTTATATATGCAGTAGGTGTTTCTGATTTTGTCTGCCTTGCCATATCAGGGAATAATTGAATGGGAAGCAGAGTTTTTCCCGACTGATCAGGCATGCTTCCTGACAGGTTAGCCCAGCCATTGAGTCAGGGTGGTCAGTGGCAGTGTCTTGCCCTCACAGACTGAAGGAGATAATTGGATATTTTGGCAAGGGAAGTTAGGAGCGCCTATGATTATGTATCTAAAGCCAAGATACAAAAAGCTAAATCTAGAAATAAAGTTGAAAGTTTGTGAGAAGATTTGTAGCTCGGGTGCTTGTTGTTGTGGCTCGGCGAACAGAACCACAATTAGAAATAAAGTGGACAATGATCATGTAGACGTAAAAAGACAATACCTGAACCATCTAAGCTGCAAAAAAAGAGTTTATTTTTGTTGTTAATTTTGTTGGCAATGTGATGCGACAGTTTGAACATTGAGACCTTTGGTAACACATTCTCTTTCTGGCAGGTGAAAAGCTTCGTGTTTTGGGCTACAACCACAACGGAGAATGGTGCGAGGCTCAGACTAAAAATGGCCAGGGCTGGGTTCCCAGCAACTATATTACACCTGTTAACAGTCTAGAGAAACACTCCTGGTACCATGGGCCAGTCTCACGCAATGCTGCAGAATACCTCCTCAGCAGTGGCATCAATGGGAGTTTTCTGGTGCGAGAGAGTGAAAGTAGCCCCGGACAAAGATCCATATCACTTCGTTATGAAGGAAGGGTATACCACTACAGGATAAACACTGCATCTGATGGGAAGGTAGGTCTTCTCTGCAGGCTATTGACTATATTGAGAAATGTTATTGTATCTAGGTTAACAGATTATACATTCTTGTAAAGTATGCATTATTTTCATTGATCAAGGCTTTCTGGTGCCTCACGTAGCATGACCACCGGATAATTGGCATCATAGCACAGAAGCAGGATATTTGGTCTGACTGTTTCTTCAACCAGAAATGCTCCTTTCACATGAGTAAGGAGTTCCACATTCTTAGTACTGACTTGAATAAACCTAATCTAAACATACTGTGGGTGTGCCAACACCACAATGACTTCAGTGGTTAATGAAGATGGTTTAGTATCGCACCCTTAAAGGCAGTTAGAGATATGCAATAACCTCTGGTTTTGCTAGTAATAGACTTACTAATGGGATATGACTAACTAGACTTTGGTAAGGTCTGCTGAATCCCTATTGAATTTATTGGTCACTGTCTTAATTTGCAGCTACTGGTTTTGGTTTCCTTTTTTTAATGGCATTATTAACCGATATTTCTATTTTCAATCATTTGTGTATCTGTACCTCTTCGTTCCTAAATTCCATTTAGACTCATTTTTCAAGCAATATGTGATTTCTATATTCTTCAACCAAACAGCACCACCTCCCATTTAGCAATATCGAAATTAATTTGCTAATTGCTAGCCAATTCTGCAAGTTTATTAATAATATTGTTTCTTCCTTCCTTTATTTTAACCACATCCTTGTTTGGTGTCTGTGGGTTTGCTAGACAAAAGAAAATCAACATCAAAAAATCTGTTTTACATGAATGCACTTCAAGTACAAACATATTCCTTTCATCCTAACCTTTGTGGATGTTTGTTTTTTTCTTTAGGAATGTATGCAAGATCCTGCATATGGTTATCTTTTTATTACAATTCCTAGGCTTGACATATCGTCTTACAACACAATGTTCAAAAATATATAAACTTTTATGTCAATAAAAGGAAAACTTTACACTCTGAATCATATTCGAATTGTTACATCATAGCTTCTGTTAACCTGGCAATTTGGAGCTCTTTCCTCATGGGTTTGTATGTGCTGGGGAGCATTTGTAACTTTTAAGACTACTGTAACTTGCTTTTAGTTAAACAGGATACAGAGAAAAGATGTGTAAGTGCTCTAGAGGTACAAACCAACCTGGACTGATGTAAGTGGAACAATCATGAGGGGATAAATGGCCTCTTCCTGCGTTTAATATACAGAAAATTTTGTTTTAATTGGCATCTAATGAACCTGCACGCTTGATAGACCAGCAAAAATTAGATACCTGATACTGGAAGTTCACTGTGTTGTCGTGATCTCTGCGATGTCCAAGTAGTTAGTGGAGGGTGTGAGTGGAAAGCCTTCTACCGTTATTTTTATTTAAGTTTTATTTAAGCTATTATTTAAGTGATCTATACTGTAAATAAAATATTAACACTGCTGTATATAACCTCTGTCTTACATATCCATTACGTTGTGTCTGTTTTTACATTGATTATGTGGGCCTCTTGATCAACTGGAATATTTGTGCCAGTTAGTAAAAAGCTTGCTGTCCTTGTATTACTCATTCAAATAAAAACAGATTAAATGAAATTAGTTGTCATGAGAACACTTTAAAACAGCCAGACCAAGTGCTATTAGTTTGCTGCTAGCTTTGCGATTAATTGCTGTGATATCCCAGTGCATGTTGAAAAGCACGATCCCACATTTTTGCTGGCTGTATTGCTGAACTGACAAACCCTGAAGGAACATGCTTTTCTTTTCCTGGGTTCTGTTCTGTAATTTATGGCACATTCTGTACAAAGATTTGTTCCAAATTTTTTTAACTCCTTGGAATTTCTGGGATGCTTAACATCCTGAATGTTGCTGACGCCCTACCTAGACCATGTAGAGAGTTGCTCATTAGAGTCACAATGCAAGTATCCACCCACATAAACGTTGACTATGAAAAGTTGCCAAAGGTCTTTTTCTTTTCCACTTTGGTTAAAATCCTCAATTTAGGTGTCTGGCGAGTAGCTTAACAGTGCTGTGAACAGCTTTACTAAAACGACACTAAGAGAAAACCAAAAACTCTGAATGTTGAAGATCTGAATCAAAAACAGAAATTGCTGACAGAACTCAGGTCTGGCTGCACCTATGGGAGAAAGCAGAATTAAAATTTTGAGTCAGTGACTCTTCATCACAATTTCTGTCTTCATTATTAAAAAGGCAACCACATACGAAATCGGGAATATACAATGTGTTTCATTTTGGTAAGACAGACCAGGGCAGGATTTCCAAAATTAATGGTAGGGTCCTAGGGAAGGTTGTTGAGCAGAGATACCTAGGCAGATACGCAGAAAGTGGAGTCACAGGTAGACAGGGTGATGAAGAAGGCATTTGTCATAGTTGCCTTCATTGGTCAGAGCACTGAGTACAGGAGTTGGGGTGTCATGTTACAGCTGTACAAGACACTGGTAAGGCCACCTTTGGAGTACTGTGTACCATTCTAGTTGCCCTGTTAAAGGAAGGATGTTATAAAACTGGAAAAGGTGCAAAACGGATTTACAAGAATGTTATCAAGACTAGAAGGTTTGAGTTACAATGAGAGGCTAGATAAGCTGGGGCTTTTTTTCCCTGGAGGAAGCTATGAGGTGACCTTAAAGATTTATAAAGTCACGAGGGGCAGAGATAAGGTCTTTTCCCTAGAGTCCAAACTGAGCAGGTATAGATTTAAGGTGGGAGGGGAAGATTTAAAAGGGACTTGAGGGGCAACTTTTTCACACCAGAAGGTGGTGCACATATGGAAGATTTGCAAGAGGAAGTGGTAGAGGTGGGTACTATTACAACATCCAAAAGACATTTGGACAGGTACGTGGATAGGAAAGGTTTAGAAGGATATGGGCCAAACAGAGACAAATGGGGCTAGTTCAGTTTAGGAAACCTGGTCAGCAAGGAGGATTTGGGCTGAAGGGTCTCTTTCTGTGCTACATACTCTATGTAGCCCTTAGTTTTGAGCATGGATAGTGGATCACTTAATGGATACAAAGGTCTAACTAGAGCATTTACAAGTTGGCAGATTGTGAATAAAGGATATCAGTAAGGATCAGTGCTGTGGTCTCAACAATTGGTAATCTATAGTAAAGACTTGAACAAAGATTTGGAATATAATATCTCGACTTTATTGGCTATACAAAACTTGGCAGAAATTTAAGTTGTGAGAAGGACATGGACTGCAAGGAAAAATATGCAGGTTTGGCAAGCAGGTAACAAGATAGTAGACGTACTGTGGGGAATGTGCAGTTAGTTGTATTGGTTGTCAGACTAGAAAAGCAGAATATTTAAAAGGCGTAAAACTTGAAAATATTGATCTTCAGATAGAATGGATATGCTTACACTAGGAACATGCAGGTAAGTTAATACACAGTTACAGCAAATAGCTAGGGAGGCAGTTCGCATGTTTGCTTATATTGCAAGGAAATAGGAATACAGACCATTTGCTTACAGTTGTTCAGGCCTTTGGTGAGATCAGCACTCAGTGCAATTTGAACAGATCTAGCAACTCAACACTGGGCATACATAAGGTGCTGCGGGCCATCAGCAGCAGAATTGTGCCCCAACACAATCTGCACCCTCATGGCCCAGTATATTCCCCCAATCTACAATTATCATCAAACCAGAGAATCAGGTCTGGTTCAATGAAGCATGCAAGAGGTCAGGGCCAAAGGAGAACCAGCATGTGCAAAAATAAGGGGTCAATCTGATCAAGACACAAAAACAGGACCAGAAGCATGCCACATAGTAGAAGCAGCAAGTGATATTCCGAGCTAAATGATTCCACAATCAATAATCAGATCTAAGTTCTGCATTCCTGCCACACCCAGTTGTAAATGGTGGTGAACAATTAAACAACTTACTGTAGGAGGAGGGTCTGCACATATCCTTATGTAATGGGATATGAAAATAATGAGTGCTCAACCATCTTCAGCCAGAAGTACCAAGTAGGCGATCCATCTTGGCCTCATGCAGAGATGCTCAATATTCCCGATGCCAATCTGTATCCAGTTTGTGTCGCTATGATATCGAGAAAGGTACTGGATACTGCAAAGACTGGTTTATGTGGTTTCTTTCCACCAATCGTACATGCTGTAGAACTTGTCGCTCCCTTAGCCAAGCTGTTCCAGTATAGTTACAGCATTGTATCTATCGGACAATGTGGAAAATTGCCCAGGTATGTCCTATATATAAAAAGCAGGACAAATGTAACCCACCAATTACTGCCCATCAGGCAAGGTACAGGTAGACGATCCTTTATCCGAAATTCTCGGAACCAGCTATTTTTCCGATTCAGAATTTTACAGTTTTCTGAACAGGTGACAGTTTAATGGTGAAATTTCAAAAAAATCTTACCAGAGGAGCAGATTTCTAAGTAAGAACAAGCAAGTTAGTGCTTGGCCATGTCCCCCCCATGTCGCACATGAGTGACACTCATCGAGTGGATGTTGACTTGGGTTAACTTTGCCAAACAACCTTATTAACAAGAAAAAGGCTTCAAAAAAAACTTTGGATTTCGGAGCTTTTTGGTTTTTGGATAAAGACTCGTCTACCTGTCCTATCAAGTAGCATTTGCTTATATAATAACCTGGTCGCTGATGCTCAGGTTATGCTAGCATCGCTCAGGCCTGACTTCATTACAGCTTTAGTTCAAACGTGGACAAAAGAGCTAAATTTCAAGGGTGAGGTTGGGATGACGGCCCTTAACATCATCTGCGTTTGACCAAGTGTAGCATCAAGGAACCCCAGTAAAAATAGTCCGTGGGATTCAAAAGGAAAGCACTCTGGTTGGGGTCATAACTGGGACAAAGGAAGATAATATTGTTGGAGGCGTATCAAATCTGCTGCATGGAATCTCTGCAGGAGTTCCTCTGGGCTGGGGACAGTACCATTTCATCATCAGCTCCTTCAGCAATGACCTTTCTTTTGCCATAAGATCACTGATAAAAACACAACGTTTAAAGAATTCTCAACTACTCGAGTGCTGCAGCAAGATGTGGGCAATCTCCAGATTTGGGGTGACAAGTGTCAGGAAGATGTCGGTGTTTTTACCTTTGAGAAAGGGAGAGGAAGCTGGCAAGCACTAAAAGCACAGCGTGCTAAACAATTTAAAAATGTAACATTTGGCTGACACAAATAGCTGGTGATGTGTTGCCATGGTACAAAAGCATATTCAAATTTGGTCAATCAGTTGAAATTATGCCCCAGAGACCAAAATCCAATCAAATTTGAATTTTACTGTTTTGGATAACATCAAACCAATGAAATGATCCAATGTTTTGGGTATAAAACAAGATATTTTGAACAGTTAGAGGGAGAACTGCAAAGAGCACCCACAAGTAAAGACTGCCAGCAGAATTGCTCTCTGAAAGGTACCTGTCCATAAGTAATTTGTGCAGCAGAAGACTAAAGCCGACCTAGAGGAACCTACAGAGAAGGTTCAGCATCTGAAGACAACAACTGGGTTTGAAATTGATTTGCCGTAAATTTAAGAGGAAATTTATCAGACCAGTATTGTGGAGTAGGAGGTAAAAGATAGGCTTAAGAGAAATGAGTCGTGGTTTTAATGTTCTCTGTTAGACTTAAAAAAACTTAATTTTTACTTTAAATATTGAAATCTAGGATATTCTTTGCCTCTCGAAATTTAACAGATTGTAGTCAAAGTTTGTGAGAAGTTTTATAGCTCGGGTGCTCGTTGTTGTGGTTCTGTTCGCCGAGGAGGCTTCACAGGAGGCTCCCAAGCACTGAAGATGTCACCTAGAAAGGGGACGAAACTTTTGCAACAAAAACTCCCAGCTCAGCGAAGAGAACCACAACAACAGATTATGGCACTGGGTGAGCTACTCTGTGTCGGGTTTAAGTTAGCAGAGGGGTTTACCCCGTGTCGTAACACAAGTGGCAGGTAAAGTTGGTGCCACTTAAGTGCTAGATGCAGACCATCTCAAGCAACTGAGAAGCTAACCATAGCCACTTGACATTCAGTAGCATTACCATTTTTGAATCCCCCACTACCAATGCCCTGGAGGGTTACCATTGACCAGAAACTCAACTGGATTTGCAATATAAATACTTTGGCTACAAGAGCAAGAGATTTGGATTTGATTTACCTGTCGTCCAATCAGCGTTGTGCCATCAGAAGCCATTAGAAGATATCTAATTAAACACAGAACTGATGGAAAACATTTGAATTTTATTTTTGCACCTCTGAGCAGCCCACCTGCAATGATTTATTTTGAAAGTGCAGCAACTGTTAATGAAGCCCATGCAAAACAGGTAAGCAAACTGCCACACAAACATGAAACAGTGCAACACACATGCACACGTAATGGATCTTTTGGACAGAAACTGTCACGTATCTTATTTAAACAAGACCACAAAATACACCTTCCCTTCTCCATTGCACAAACAAATAGTGTCCAAACTATCCAGCTCATGAAGCACAGACAGTTCAGTTCTCCTTATATTGGTTTGACCTACTTTGAATTTCTTCTGTCTGTTTAGGGTGGAGTTGCCTCGTTGATGCATAAATCCTAATTCACTTAATATCTGTTTCATTAGTAATGTGGAATGTATGATTTAACTGGAACAAGATTTAAGCTTTGTGCCCAGTAATCTCTAAGGTTTGTAGCTAAGGTGTCCCAAAAGACCAAAATGTTAGGACTTTCAGATGATTTATTAGAGTGAGGTTTTAAGCCATGACTTGCTTGAGACACAGTAGAAGTCAGACCGACATGACCCAAGCAAGCTAGGTTCACTTTGCCGAATGATGACAAGTGAACTAATATTTTTTCTGTACTTGAAGCTCAATTACAGTACCAGACAGTATAACAAGGCTAATCAAATACATGCAAGCAGAACCCGAGCATCCCATTATTTTAATCACAGTTGAAATTGGATATAAACTATTTAATTTAGGAGTGTTCTAAGTAGGCAAAGTGCCTAGACAGGAAGAAAATCTAATTTGTGCTTGGAAAAGTCTGTCTTGCAAGTAAGCTTTTTGTTATAGGCAGATCCAGGAAGTGATATTATTGCATAGTTTTAAAGAAATTTGATCTTAGCTCTGATGTATCGAGTTATTTGTATCTAGAACTTTAGAGTAAATAGTTGAGTTTTTAGAAGAAGCAATGGCATCATTTGATTACTCATGATTTAACAAAGTAGATGTATAGAAACTAAGGTGAGAAGGGCATTAAATAAGCAGCAAATACAGTAAATCTCAAACAAATTAGATTCGGATGTTGCTTTGCTGAAATTACCCTTTATTTCTCAATCTCAACAGGTAATATTTTGGAATGGAAATTTAGTTTTGAGGTTTTCTTTGTGTTCAGTTCAGTCTTATGGCTGCAGCTTTTTAATAAAGTTTCTCGGAAGTATTCTGACCTAGAATCAGCCATTCATTTCATTGAAACATCGTGAAAGAGTAATGTTTATTCATTTTACTTGGTTACTGCTTTTGCTACCTGTAGTTTAAGGGAAATTGTCTTTTGGGATAGAGTTTTCCTGCCATGCATAGTTGCTGGGTCAGAACTCCGGGGCTCCCTATCTGGGACACTGTGGATGTACCTTCTTCAGAGACTGCAGCGGCTCAAGAAGGTGGCACATCACCTTTTCAAGGACAGTTAGATATGGCTAATAATAACTGCTCTGCCAGAGCTGCCAATATCCTATGGATAGCTGAAGGAAAGATATATCGGGAGTGACTACATTTTGTGTAAAGCTCTATGCTTCGCCTCTATATCTGGAAGGCACATCACTGCTGTTTTAATGCTATGGGGAGATATTAAGGTCTGTTTGAAGATCAAATTCCACCTCAAGGTGTCATGGCCTGTCAGATACTGATCCTAAGATGATCATGTGAATGACATATCCATCCAGCTAACCTAAAATGGGAATGGAGAAATGAGGAACATTTTCAAGGAGAAAAATTGCTGGTGGGAAGTAGTGTTTGAATTTGATCACTCTTGCCCCATAATGATTTTTTTTTGATTTATTAATGTTTTTAAAATTGATAAGTTTTGCTCAAACCATCCACAGCAAACATTGAAACAAAAACAAATTGCTGTAGAAACTCAACAGGTCTGGCAGCATTTGTGCAGAGAAAACAGTTAATGTTTTGAATCTGGTGATCTTTCTTCAGAACCCAGTGAATGTTGAGTTGTGATTTCAACAAATTGATCCTGGACCTCCTTTTAGGACAATGTATTAAACTGTTAGCTACTGGAAGAAACCCCAAATCTATTCCACCACTGGCTACTCATCAATATATTCATGTTGGATTTGCCAAGTGGGCGAAGAGATTCAGGATCTCAGAATTCTGGATGTTGAATGCAGCAGAATGAATTATTTCTGTCCAAAATTTAGAGCTTCATATCTATTCAGCTCAGATATCCTGAAGTATATCTCAGTATTTCATTTGTATTTTCTCTTCAAATATCAATGTTAGTGTACAGAAATAAAATGTGACTGCTGACACGGTGAAGGATTGGGTTAGAGAAAAGACCTACGTTTGCTGTCAGGTGGTGCAACTCGTTCAGATGTATTCTCTTTCTCTTCCTTCTCCACATGCTCATTCAAAATATGCATGTTATTCTCTGTAATCTGAATGATGCTTGATTCAGCCACTGACCATGCAAACACAGATAAGATGTCAGCACTGATTGCCCTCCTTCCCAAACTCTGGGCACGTGATAGTGTGGGAAATGCCAGCAGGGTTGCCAGTATTATTGAAATATAGAAAATGGCAGCAGGAGTAGGTCATTTGGCTGTTTGAGCCACTTCTGGCATTCAGTACAATTGTGCCTGATCATCCAACTCTTTCAGAGCAAATTACTGCAGATGTTGGAATCTGTACTGAAAACAACCAATACTGGAGATTACAACGGGTCATCCACTGAGAGAGAGCAAGCTAACGTTTCAAATGTAGATGAGTCTTCTGATGCATAACAGCCAAGTTTTATTTAAATTTTAAATCGGGCAGTTTGACTCTAATTGGGAAAGACATTCCCCTGAGGAATGGACCAGAGAATGGTTGTCACCTATTTTGTTGCATTGAAACAGACACATGGTGTATACAGGGCATAATACTAGAGGTTAGAGTCAAGAGTGTGGTGTTGGAAAAGCGCAGCAGGTCAGGCAGCATCCAAGGAGCAGGAGAATCGGCGTTTCAGGCCGAAATGTCGATTTCCCCCCCCCCCTGCTCCTTGCCTGACCAGTGCTTTTCCAGCACCACACTCTCAATATTGCATATATATAGCTCTGTATGGAAAAAAAATACAGTCTTATAAATTAATATATGTAGCTTTCAGTTCACACGTGTATTTCTCTTAGCAAACTTGACTGACAAATCTAAATTGGTTAGCAATGGAATTCTTCATAATGTTTGGATAGTTTAACACATGCTGTCCAGTTGCAGAGTCACAGATAGGGTGCTGTGTTGTGAGTCTTGCGAATGTGGTTAGGTTGGATACAGTCAGTACTTTGTTATGAAAAATTGCAAGATTAAACATTTGATTTGATTCACCAGTCTTCGGGGTGGTATGTCTACATACCTGGCATGACGTGGGCAGTGAAATTTTTGTATCATATTACATATATGAACATTCATTTGGCTTGACAGCATCATCCTGTTAGTGGTGAACACCACTGGTTGCAATAGTGCAGTAACAGTGTGAAACAGCTAGTTCCACCTATTGCTCAACTGTAGAATTACTAGTGCTTCCTCTATGGCAATACCTCTACCAACCACTTGCCAACTTATCAACACTGTCTCCTCTCATCGTCTAAATGTTTTCCCTTGGCTTTGGTGTTCCTGCAAATTGTCAAGACGAAAAGTTTTGGCGAAATGTCTTCTTTTTTCAGCAATATCTGGAAGGTAATAGGATAAGATCTTTTCAGCTGAATTTACCTTCCCTTAGTTCAGGAGGTAGAGAAACCAGTTATAGTGAGTCATTGCTCGGTTAGTGAGACCATTGCCTCTTGAATCCGAAGTTGTGCGACAAAGCCCACTCCAAATTAAACTCCAGGTTGACTCTTGCTGTGCTATACTGAAGGAGTACTGCATTTTCAGGTGCTGCCTTTTGGGTGAAGCATTAAATGCCATGCCCCACCTGCCCTTGTAAGTGGGTTTCCAAGGACCTCGAGGTACAGTTCATCAAAGCAGGCAGGTTCTCACCATCGTCTTGGATCGATATTTATCTCTCAGTAAACATCACTAGGACAGTTTATCTGCTCATTATCATGGTGCTGTTTGTGGGAGTTTGTTGTGTATAAATTGAAAACAGTACTTCCAAAATCTATCTTACTGGCTGTAAGTGCTTTGAATGTCCTGAGGTTGTGAAAAGAGCTGTGGAAATGCAAATCTTTATTTATTCACTTCAATGACTGAAATGAGCAAACTCAGCACAGACCTGTAGTTGAACCTGGCCGACGGTCTGAATGGTTCAGAAGACTGTATTTGGAATGTTGAGTCAGCTGGAGGTGGGGGGGAGGGGGTGTCTCTGCCTCTATGTTATTATATTAGTAAACAGAAAATCCCAGATTTCAATCTCTGCATGCCGTAAGTGATCTATGTGTTATGCATGAAATATATTGATAGTTCCTTTATCCTTCAATTAAGAATTAAGTCATGCACCCTGGCACCAACTGCTGGTGCTAGATTTTCAGATTTGATGTGCCATCTAATGATGCTAACAATGTTAGCAAAAATTAAAGTTGCTGTTAAACAAATAAACTGCACAGATTTTGAGCGATGATGTTTGATCAGGAGGCCAAGAAGATGTTTCAGTACACTTCAGGAATCACGGGTATGAAATAGCAATTGGAACTGAAATGCAAATAAAATTGAGGTTTCCATTAACAAGAAAGATTGTTGAATCACTCCCTTGGAAAACTTTTCCTTGTTGTTTTGAAAAAGTGCTGCCTGAAAATAAACTGCACCCAATTAACGAAATTGGAATTTTGCATTTTCAGTCCGTTGGTGCAAGTGTTGACTTATTTGTGGCCATATTGCTGTCAAGTTGAACTCTATGGTCTATGACATGTGCATCAAAGAGAATTTCTTAGTGCATCTTTTGAAAAGAAAAAAAGTATTGTATTTCTGCAGCACCTTTCCAGATGACCTGAAGTGCTTCACAGTTAATCAAGTACTTTTAAAATGTAATTCCTATTGTAGGAATTTTGGACAATGCTTTGGGATGTTTTAGCATATGTGTAGTTAAATTGCAGATCCTGTCTAATCAGAAATAATGATGTATGTGACTAGCAGCACGTGCCAGATCTAAATGGTCTTTTTGTAATTGCTGACAGGAAATACTGCAGGAAATCCCAATATTGAAATAAACTGAATTCATTGTTGCTGTATGACTGTAAAAGTAATGCCAAAGTCCTCCTTCAACTAATGCAATAGAATCCTGAAACTTTCTTTTAAGATGTCTTTGAAATCACTCTAAGTCTGAAATGTCAGAATTCAAACACTTGGTTGTAGTGCCTAAACATTTTGTTAAAAAGCAAGTTTTACATCTAAATCATCCACATTATCTTCATGCAAACCAAGTCAAAAAGAACTAATTTATTTAGAAGCAGCTTTTAAAGCAGTGAAGCATCCCATGGCTCTTCGTAGAGAGGGCAATCTGTCATTAAGCAGTAGCAGGAAAAGATTGGCCAACTGTCCAGGTAACGAGAGCTTTCCTGATCACTCACCTCTAGTATTATGATTCTCTTGTATTGTAATGTTTTTGAAATATTTTATTATTTGGTGGTGCAACTTCAAACGATATAAAATCGTGGAGATGCCAGAGCTTTATGTACAAAACTTGGGTGTATTTGATAGCTGTGGATGCAGGATAGCTGGTGTCCCTACTCCCACAGCATTGCCCCCACTATTATGTGTGTGTCTTTCATATACTGGACCCATGACTATCTAATTGAGAAGCTGCAGCTATGGTGGGTAGGAAAATCCTGTATTTAGTCTACCTTGTACGATGCGTATCAGCAAGAATTTCCCTTAAATGGAAGTATATTGTTATTTATGTTTTTAAAGATTATGCAAAGAAGTGAATTGAGGGAATTCCTGAGTTTAGATCCTGACCAATTATTAGTGGCACAAACAGAGGAGCAGTTGAAATTGGGAATGCCCAAGAGGCCAGAATTAGAACAACGTGGAGGTCTTGCAGTGTTGTAGGGCTGGAGGATACTTCGGAGATTGGAAGTGTGAGGCCATTGAAGATTTGAAAATGGGCATGAGAAATCTTAAGTAGAGATGTTGCTTGGGTTGGGATCTGCTTTGGATCAGTGCGCACAGTGAGAAGGAGAACAGGACTTGGTGTGAATTATGACTTGAACAGCAGAGTTTACAGTTTCTGTCCTGCGTATTGAAACTTAAGTTTGGAAGAGCAGCCGGGAGTGCATTAGAATAGGCAACTCGAGAGGTAATAACACTTCGGCAGCAAATGAGCTGACACAGGCAAAGTCAGGCAATGTTGTCAGTGAGTGTTGGGAAAGGAAATGAGTCATTGCTAGCATCCTGCTGAAAGGCAGTGACCTATTCCAGCTTGATCATCAATCCATGTATGCATAATCTCTGCTTCCCCACACAACAACATTCCTGGGAGTCGGGGTGAAACCACCTCAAACTGTTAGCATGTGATCACCCTGTTAGTATAAGCACTACCCAACCCAGCAAAACTAAAATAAGAAATTCTGGAAATAGTCGCAGATCATGCAGCATTTCTGGGAAGAGGAATAATGTTAACATTTCAGTTCAGTGACATTTAGTGACTTAAGCCATTTTATTGGAAGAAAAGGGAAATTAAAGATCCGAATCACAGACACCTCGGGGATCTTCAGATTCACAAAATATATGGGAAAATGAAAAATATCTTATGAGGAGTGGTGGGTGGGGTGATCTTCAGGTTGAGGGGTGGTTGCTGAGGGGTGCGTGGGGTGACTACCCACTGATTGGGGAGTTATTACACATCTCTGGACCAGGTGGGCCTTAAACGTGGGCTCCCTGTCCCATGGATTCAAAATGGCTCTGACACCATTTGAATTCTTGCGGGGTCCCTAACTAACATTTGAAACACGTTTAAACTTTCAACCTCTGATCTGTACATCCTTGCTTACCATATTCTGCTTGTACTGCTCATAAGCAAAGCTTTTCACTGTACTTTAGTATACGTGACAATAAATCAATCAATCAGAAGTAGAGGCACTGCCATTGCATCACAATAACGTTTAATTCCTCAGAGTAGTGCCCTAGAACCAGCCATCTTCAGTTGCTTCATTAGTTACGTTCCCTCCATCATAAGCTTAAGGTTAGGATGTTTACTGACAATTACATAATGCAGCAAGACCTGAGGATACATAAGGCAATTGTGATTTCAACAAGGTCATCTGAATTTGGTCCATTTATGGCAGGGGGTTACTCTCTACAGAATTTTGTCACAATTGTCCTCCTTTCTGGGCAATCGACACTACTTTTAAGTTTGGACAGTTCCCTCTTGAAGGTCAGGCAACATCCGAGGAGCAGGAAAATTGACGAAGGGCTTTTGCCCGAAACGTCGATTTTCCTGCTCCTCGGATGCTGCCTGACCTGCTGTGCTTTTCCAGCACCACTCTGATCTGGACTCTGATTTCCAGCATCTGCAGTCCTCACTTTTGCCTAGCTCACTCTTGAAGTTTACTTGAACCATAAGAAAATATTGAGGTTGGTTTGAAAAAAAAGTGCATTTATAAGGTGTTTTTCACTAATTCAGCATCTCCCAAAGCTAAAGTAGTCCATCATTGATAACAAAATGCAAATGTTGTGACCGAGTAGGATTTTGTTATATTTGTGGAGCATCCTTCCCCTGGGAAGAGAGATTTATATTGATGTAGTATCTTCCATGACTACTAGTTGCTCAAAATGCTTCATAACCAATGAAATTCTTCAGAAGTGTGATCACTTTTGTAAAGTTGGAATTGTGAAGCCAGTTTTCACACAGCAAACTCTGACCAACCGCAATGTGATAACGACCAGATACTGTGATCTGTTTGGAAGGTATTGATTAAGAGATAAATACTGGGCTTAACTTCCCTGCTGTCCCTCTTTTACATCACCAGAGAAGACAGATGGAACATTGGTTTAATGATTCATGCAAGGTAACACCTCCCTCAGTGCTAGTGTGGAGTGTCAACTTTGTTTTTTAAGGTATTCTCAGGATCTAGAGTGGGATTTGAACCCCACGCTGCATGACTCGAAAGCAATGGTGCGACCAGCTGAGCACAGCTGACTTTCAAAATCTGAATTTCTTGTTTGCTTTCTTTGAGCCTTCAGTCTGAAAATGGATTTGGCACGAGCAGGAATTACTTTTGTAACCCTTTTAGAACTCTTTAAAATGGCTTTAAATATTTCAGTGGTGTTACCAAAGTTCAGGTTTGGTTCTGTTTGTTGGATACCACATTAGAGAACCTGGCCTGGAGGAGTTGCTGAAATGTGTGAAACTGAAATAATTGTTAAATTCTTCCCACATCCTCAACCAGTGATTCAGTGATCACTCACTGTCTTCCTCCACCTTGAACTTGGTTTCAGTTCCAGTCAGTTATCTGTTATTATGAGCTAACACTTCGAGAGTAATGCAAAAGACTGGAGAGGAATTTGTTAAGTGTATACAAGAATTTTTTCTGATTCAGTATGTGGATGTACCTACTAGAGAAGGTGCAAAACTTGAGCTATTCTTGGGAAATAAGGCAGGGCAGATGACTGAGGTGTCAGTGGGGAAACACTTTGGGGCCAGCGACCATAATTCTATTAGTTCGAAAATAGTGATGGAAAAGGATAGACCAGATTTTAAAGTTGAAGTTCTAAATTGGAGGAAGGCTAATTTCGACTGTATTAGGTAAGAACTTTCAAAAGCTGATTGGGGGCAGATGTTCACAGATAAAGGTTTGGCTGGAAAATGGGAAGCCTTCAGAAAAGAGATAACAAGAATCCAGAGAAAGTATATTCCTGTCAGGGTGAAAGGGAAGGCTGGTAGGTATAGGAAATGCTGGATGACTAAAGAAATTGAGGGTTTGGTTAAGAAAAAGAAGGAAGCATATGTCAGGTATAGACAGGATCAATCGAGTGAATCCTTAGAAAAGTAGAAAGGCAATAGGAGTGTACTTAAGAGGGAAGTCAGGAGGGCAAAAAGGGGAGGAGGGCAATTAGCTTTGGCAAATAGAATTAAGCAGAATCCAAAGGGATTTTACAAATACATTAAGGATAAAGAGTAACTAGGGAGACAGTAGGGCCCCTCAAAGATCAGCAAGGTGGCCTTTGTATAGAGCCGCAGGAGATGGGGGAGATATTAAACGAGTATTTTGCATCGGTGTTTACTGTGGAAAAGGACATGGAAGATATAGAATGTAGGGAAATAGATGGCGACATCTTGAAAAATGTCCATATTACAGAGGAGGAAGTGCTGGATGTCTTGAAATGCAATGGATAAATCCCCAGGACCTGATTAGGTATACCCTAGAACTCTGTGAGAAGCTAGGGAAGTGATTGCAGGGCCTCTTACTGAGATACTTGTAACACCAATAGTCACAGGTGAGGTGCCAGAAGACTGGAGGTTGGCTAATGTGGTGCCACTGTTTAAGAAAGGTGGTAAGGACAAACCAGGGAACTATAGACCAGTGAGCCAGATGTCAGTGGTGGGCAAGTTGTTGGAGGGAATCCTGAGGGACAGGGTGTACATGTATTTGGAAAGGCAGAGACTGATTAGGGATAGTCAACATGGCTTTGTGCATGGGAAATCATGTCTCTCAAACTCAATCGAGTTTTTTGAAGAGGTAACAAAGAGGACTAATGAGTGCAGAGCGGTAGACGTGATCTATATGGCGTTCAACAAGGTTCCCCATGGGAGACTGGTTAGATCTCATGGAATAAAGGGAGAACTCACCATTTGGATACAAAAGTGGCACAAAAGGTAGAGGACAGAGGGTAGTGGTGGAGGGTTATTTTTCAGACTGGAGGCCTGTGACCAGTGGAGTGCTACACGGATCGGTGCTGGGTCCTCTACTTTTCATAATCTATATAAATGATTTGGATGTGAACATAATAGTTAGTAATTTGCAGATGACACCAAAATTGGAGGTGTAGTGGATAGCGAAGGTTACCTCCGATTACAACAGGATCTTGACCAGATGGGCCAATGGCCTGAGAAGTGGCAGACGAAGTTTAGGTCCTAGGGAGTGTTGCTGAACAAAAAGACCTTGGAGTCCAGGTTCATAGCTCAAAGTGGAGTTGAAGGTAGATAGGATAGTGAAAAAGGCATTTGGTATGCTTTCCTTTATTGGTGAGAGTATTGAGTACAGGAGTTGGGAGGCCATGTTGTGGCTGTACAGGACATTGGTTAGGCCACTTTTGGAATATTGCATGCAGTTCTGGTCTCTTTCCAATTGGAAAAATGTTGTGAAACTTGAAAGGGTTCAGAAAAGATTTACAAGGATGTTGCCAGGGTTGGAGGATTTGAGCTGTAGGGAGAGGTTGAACAGGCTGAGGCTGTTTTCCCTGGAGTGTCAGAGGTTGAGGAGTGACTTTTTAGAGGTTTGTAAAATCATGAGCAGCATAAGATAGGATAAATAGACAAAGTCTTTTCCCTGGGGTAGGGGAGTCCAGAACTAGAGGGCATAGGTTTAGGGTGAGAGGGGAAAGATATAAAAGAGACCTTAGGGGCAACGTTTTCACGTAGAGGGTGGTACGTGTATGGAATGAACTGCCAGAGGATGTGGTGGAGGCTGGTACATTTACAACAGTTAAAAGGCATCATTTGGAGGGATATGGACCAGGTACTGGCAAGCGGGACTAGATTGGGTTGGAATATCTGATCAGCGTAGACCATGTTATATAACGCTATGACTCTATGACTGAGTTCTGGAGTTCTGAGAGAGAACTGTTAACATGTTCATCAAATCCCAAATTTTGACCACTACCAGCAACAATATCTAAAAGCATTACACTAGTAACCATTTTTCAGTCGGTGCACTGGCAAGGTTGCATTTTGTCCCCACATATTGCCACTATCAATGCAGCTGCACCCATTTGTATTTCATCATCTGGCATCTTGTAGATGGCTAAGGATCAGGGAGTGAGTCACTTATGTAAGAAAATATGAATAAGGGCTGGCACTGAAGTCTCCGCCTTAGCAATTTGAGGCTTTTTCAGGTTATCAGCATGAGGTTACTGAACGTGACGTCCTGGTACAGGAAGCCACTTGAGGGGAGACAATGAGAAGGAATGTAATCATAGCAGACCGTTTAGTGAAGGGGATTGAAACTGTTCTGTGCAGCAAAGAGTATGAGTATCCGCGGCAGTGTCGTCTTCCTCACGCCAGGTTTCTGACATCTGCTTAGGGGGAGAGGATCTTGCAGTGGGAGAGGTAGGGTCTAGTCGTCATAGCCCATGTAAGTACCAGCAACATAGAACCTCCTCCTTTGTCCTGCCTATGTAGGCATTAAGAATTAACTACCAAGTTAGGAAGCACCACCTCAAAGATTGTAATCTCTTCATTATTACCTGAACCATGGAGTTTAGAATGATGACAGGCAATCTCATTGAAACTTACAGAATACTGAGAGGACTGAATACAGTGGGATGAAGATATTTCTACAAGTAGGAGAGAATAGGACCTGAGGGCATGACTCCAGTGGAGGGATGACTCTTTAGAATTAAGACGAGGAGGAATTTCTTCAGCCGGAGAGGAGTGAATCTGTGGAACTCATTGCCGCAGAAGACTGCGGTGTAAGTCATTGAGTGTGTTTAAGACAGAAATGGACAGGTTCTGGATTATTAAGGGGATCAAGAATTACAGGGAGAAGGCAGGGGAATGGGGTTGAGAAACCTATCAGCCATGATCAAATGGCAAAACAGACTCAATGGGCTGAATAGCCTAATTCTGCTTTTGTATCTTATGGTATTATGTACAAAATGGCACAGAGCAAGTTAGATTAGGGAGATGAATGTGAGGCTGAAAGATTGATGTGGGTGAAGTGGGTTCTGGTTCTTAGAGTTATAAAGGTGTACAGCATGGAAACCGGCCCTTTGGCCCAATTTGTTCATGTTGGCCCATATCCCTCTAAACCTTTTCCAATCCATATACCTGTTCAAAAGTCTGTTTTTAAAATATACTTTTTATTTAAAAAGTTGTAATATTCAAAAGAAAAACAAATACAAAACCAAACAATTCAAACCAGTATTAAAAAACAAACCTACTAATGACATAATTAATAACTAAGCTAAAAAAGGAAAATCTTAAAGGTAAAATGAAAAGCATAACACAGTTCAACAAAACAAAAGCAATAATCCTCGATCATGGAACGCATGTGTTTATACATATTCATATGTTCGTTGTTCCTCCTCTCTGGATACCAGATGCATTACATAGAACTGCCATGGCTATATACAGACTCTTATTAGTATGGCAGTCAAATCTGTACCCAGGTAGTCCAAAAAGGGCCACCATGTTTTATAGAAATTCTCAGTTTTATGGTGCACCATACTCCTTATGAAAGTCCAAGGGGGATGTGCTCCATGACTAGCTTACGCCAGCCCACCAGCCCCGAGGGATTTTCCGACACCCACCCAAATAGAGTATTCTTTCTTGCACAAAAAAGGATACTGAGAAGCCTTTTTGTGTGTGTGCATCTAATGAAAGTGAATTAACAAGCTCAGAAGAAGAGATACTGGTCCATCTCCACCTCCCTCCCCAAGGTCTATATATTGCCTGCCACAGGTCTCCACTATGCCCACAGTCTGTGGCAGGACCAAACACATTGAGTAAGTGTGTCCATGCTCACTTTATAATTTGGACACATTGGAGATGCTCCTGCTTTAAATTTAGCGAAGCAGTCTGGGGCCAGATGGACCTTGTGGAGAATCTTCAGTTGCAAGGCGTGGGTCCTGTTGCAAATCGAGATCCTTCTTACATTTTCCCAGATATCCTCCCATATTTCAGAAGAGATCTCAAAGTCCAACTCCCTCTCCCATACTTACAGAACCTCCTGGTCTCGTCTGAGGGACCCCCTCCCAATAGATGGTAATGTACCCTCAGCACTCAACACCCTCTTCTCCGTGTCTGACCTTTTAATGATCAATTAGAAGTGTGGTCTCTTTTTATATGAAGTTTCTAATTTGAAAGAAAGAAAAGTGGTCCCTACTGGGCAATTCATGTTTCCAAGCACCCCCCCTCCCCCCTGGGCCCAGTCATTCACGTAAGATATAACCGAGCTTAACTGATAGTTGTTGATATCAGGGAGGCCCACTCCTCCAGGTTCATGAGGTAACTGCAATTTAATCAATTTAATTAAGGGATGCTTGCAGGGATACCAGATAAGAGAACTGAATCAGCAGTTCAGTCTTCTAAATGTTTGCTCAGTAAAAAGCAGAGGAAGCATTCGCATAGGATGCAACAGGCAGGGTGGAATGTTCATTTTAATGAGGGCTCTCGACGTAACCAAGAAATCAGAAGCACCTCCCATCTGCAAAGGTCCTGCTTGATTCTATCGAATAAATAGGCAAAATTGGCTTTAAATAGCCAATCAAAAACAGGAGTTATAAATACATGTAAGTAGAGAAAGCCCTCCTGTGACCATCTAAAGGGCAACTGAGTTCTGCCCTCAGGATCAGGCAGTCTCAGGAGACCACCCGTGGGCCTGGCCTCTGACTTCACAAAATTGATCTTATAACCCAAGAAGCCCCCAAATAGATTGATGCATTGTATCAGGTGTGGCACTGAGACTATTGGGTTTGATAAGAAGATAAGAACATCATCTGCATACAGTGCGATCTTATATGACTTTTGCCCCCACTTCTGGAGCGGTTATATTGGGATCCCTGTACAATGCCTCCACCAGTGGTTCAGTCACCAGTGTTAAAAGCAGTGATGACAAGGGACAGATCTGTTGACTGCCCCTACAAATATTAAAATTGCTTGACTGTACAGCATTGGTGAGGACTGTGGCAAGAGGATCACTATACAAAACGTCCATCCACCTGATGAAGGTCTCTCCCAGGCCAAACTGCTTCAAAGTATGAAAAATAGATGGCCGCTCGACCCTCTCAAATGCCTTTTCCGCATCTAAGGAGATCACCAATCCCTGTACCAATTGTTGTTGACATGCTTGGATCACGTTGAGTGATCTCTTGACATTATTCGTCAATCTGAGATCTTTTATGAACCCCATCCGGTCCTCCTTAATGATGGAGGGCAGTTCAGTTTCTAGCCTTAATCCAGAGTCTTGGATAGGATTTTGAAGTTGACATTCAGATGTGAAATGGGCCTATAAGAGGCTCAATCCTCTGGGACCTTCCCATTTTTAAGAATGAGACAGATGTTCACCCTCTCTGAGAGATAGTGGGAGGAGGCCACAACTATGTGAGGTCATTAAACATATTAAACGTCTGCCCTGACAACTTACTTATAAATTCCCTATAGAATTCACTGGGGAGCCCATAAGGACCTGGCGCCTTTCCATTCTGGAGCTGCCTCACAGCCTCCTGCATCCCTTGCTCTGACAGTGGGACATTGAGGGTTCAGGGGTCCTTCCCAGAAGGTCCAAATTATTTAAAAAAATAAGACTCCATCCTCACCCACCCACTCTCACAGCTTTAAGATTGATATAATTCAGAGTAAAATTTCCAGAATGCTGCATTCATCTTTTTAGAATAGTAAGTCAAATTTCCAGTGTCTTCTCTGATCGAGGTAATGGCTTGGGGGAGGTACTTGCCCAGCTTATCCCCATGCTCGAACAGCCTTTGACTTGCAAATGTCAGCTCTCTTGTAGTTGTCCGTGTGAGCATAGAGTTCAGCGTAGACCGAAGTACCGTGATCCTCCGCAGCTTAACCAGCGAGGGCCTGTCAAAATATGCCTTTTCAGGTACTTTCAGACGCTTCTTGAAAAGCGTTGCTGTTCACCCATCTGTCACTTCTTACTCACTGGATAGGAAATAAGCAACCCCCTAGCATAGGCTTTCGCTGTTTCCCAAAGCATGGACGGGTTACTGGCTGAACCTGAATTAGTATCTAAAAAAGCCCTGAACTCAGTAGAAAATAAACTTCAATAAACTTGCTATCCTTGAGGATGAAGCAGTCCAGTCACCAGTGCCTTGAGCCTACCACAATATCCTTACTGTTAACCATTATTTCCAAACACGCCCCAGTATATTTAGTGATATTACCAATTGTGCATGACGCCACTGAGCCCAGATGTACTGCAGAGGTCTGAGAAAGGTCAATGCTGGGATGGCATTTATCTGGGTTTGAGAAGAACATGAAGTCCCTGCCAGTTGAGTGAAGGTGCCTCCAAACATCTACCAAACTCCATTAGCACACAGATCCCTTAATTGTTTAGATCACAAAGAATATATCGGCAGGCCTTTGGGCAATCTGTCTACAATAGGGTCTACAAATAATTGAAATCCCCTCCTACGATAATATGTTGAGATGCAAGGTTAACCAGCCCAGAATGTGCGTCTGTCAAGAATTGGAGGGGGTGGGCTGGGGGGACAGTAAACATTTAAGATCCCGTATTCTTCCCCATGTATCAAATCTTTGAGGATTACAAATTTCCCCTGTGTATTTTTAATGCACTCTAATAACTTTAAAGGAAAATTCTTTCTCACAAAAATGGCCACCCCCCTACTCTTCGTATTGAACTATGAAAAATAAACCTAGTCGTACCCATTCTGTTGCAGCTTTAAATGCTCTGCATCATCCAAATGTGTTTCTTGAAATAAGGCAATATCCACCCTCTCCCTTTTAAGGCTGGAAAGTACCTTCTTCCTCTTGACAGGTGAATGATTCTCCTTAATATTCTAGGTACACCACTATAACACATTCTCAGCCGTAACCTTCTAGAGCACATTTAGACTCCAGAGAGAAAGAACATGAACTACAGATCACTGAGCTTTAATGCAAAAGAATCCGCAAAGCTCAAAAACTACACAGACTAAAATAACTACAGTCAACAAATCTACAAAACTTACAAAAGCTACATACAGCAAAAACAGAAAAACAAAAACTCGTCAAAGGCCCTGATTGGAGGAATTTACCCCCCAATCAAAGGGGGTATCTAGATATTCTACAACCCTACTAACCATCCCAGTCGTCTTCATTCCTGATGAAGGCCGATGCCCGAAACATCGATTCTCCTGCTCCTCGGATGCTGCCTGACCTGCTGTGTTTTTCCAGCACCACAATCTCAGCTCGAACCATCCCAACCGCCCTCTCAACTCCTACCTGCTGGGGTCGCCCCACATATACTGATGATCCAGTAGAAAAACACCCAGGAGCAAAGTTAGTACTATAGACAAGTAAACTAAAACTAAATGTCACCCATCCCTTAACATAACCTAGAGATTAAAGTTAAATACTCTATCCGTCCCAGGCATCACTTCAGGCAACTTATTACCAGAAAGGAGACTCCACCAAGTTCTTTTTAAAGAAAAGGAAACCCAAACGGCTCTGTCCTTTGTCTATTTGGCCGTTCAACTTAAGTCAACATGTCCACAAAGTTCTTCGCTTTCTCTGGCGAATCAACAAATGTGTGGATCCATTATGATTGATCTGAAACACCACTGGATATTCTTAAAGAATACTGGATCCCAAGCTCTCTCGATCGCCTCTTGACACCGTCGTGGAGCTTCCTTTTCAGGACCACTGCCGCTGAGAAGTCTTGAAAAAATTAACCCTGGAACTGCCATACCAACGCCCTCGCATCCCGCCCTGGGCTCTAGAGGCTTCTGTGACCCTCTGCTTGTCTTTATAATGATGAAACCTTCCCAGGACAGGGCGTGGGCGCTGATCCAGACCTGGCTTTCATACCGCAATCTAGTGTGCTCTTTCAGTTGTTATCCTTCCCTTCTCAGCCTCCAAACCAAGGAATTCCGGAAAACACTTCTCGATGAACTCCACCGGCCGCTCACCTTCCGTCCCCTCCGGTATGCCAGCAAAGCGCAGGTTCTTTCTACTGCCCTTATTTCGAGATTGTCCAACAGACCCTGGACCTGTGTTTTCAGGGTTTCAATCTGGCTCCCGGAAGAGTCCGTCTCTGCTTCTACCCCTGCAGCCCGGTGTTCGAGCTCTTCGGTCCTTTTTCCCCAAGTCTTGCAGCATAGCGGATTCAGGAGCCAGCTTCTCTTCTTTATTTTTCCCTGGAACGGCTTCCCCAGGACTTCGCGAGATTTGGCCAGCTCCTCAAACAGGTTCTGGTGAGTAAACAAGCCCGCTGCTTCAGTGGGCTGTGACGTGGCCCTGGCCCCTGGCTCCTTTCTTCGGCATTCTCCAGCTGCAAGGACAAAGGTAAGTAGATCTTTTCAGGTTTCTAGCTCCTTGACTGTGTTTGGGATGGGTTCTGGCTCTGTCAGTCAGTGTTGCAGCGTGGAGCCCAGCAAACGTGCTCCTAACAGGACGTTGCCATCTTGGATCTCCCCAAGTCTTTTAAATCTTGCCTTAAATCCATGCCCTCTAGTTTTGGACGCTCTCACTCTAGGGAAAAGACCTTGGTTATTCACCCCTCATGATTTTATAAGCCTCTATATGGTCATCCCTCAGCCTCCTATGCTCTAGCCTCTCCTTATAACTCAAACCTTCCAGTCACAATAACAACCTTGTAAATCCTTTTTTCATTCTTTCCAGATTAATAACATCCTTCCTATATCAGGGTGACTAAAATTGTCCACGGTATTCCAAATGTGGCCTTACCAACATCTTGTACAACTGTAACACAATGTCATAACCCCTGTACTCGACGCTCTGACTGATGAAGGCAGCAGTGCCAAATGCCGCCTTCACCATCCTGTCTACCTGTGACACTGGTTTCAAGGAACTATGTACCTGCACTCCTAGGTATCTCTGTTTGACAACACTCCACAGGGCGACTGTCTGTCTGGAGTTTGCTCATTCTCCCCGTGTCTGCATGGGTTTCCTCTGGGTGTTCCGGTTTCCTCCTGCAATCCAAAGATATACAAATTAGGTGAATTGGCCGTGCTAAATTGCCTGTAATATTCCGGGTGCATTAGTCAGGGGAAATGTAGAGCGATAGAGTAGGGGAATGGGTCTGGATGGGTTGCTCTTTACAGGGTCGGTGTGGACTTGTTGGGCTAAATGGCCTGTTTCCACACTGTAGGGTTCTATGATTAACTGTAATCTTGCCCTGGTTTGTCTTACCAAATAAAACACCTTGTATATTCCCAGTTTTATATGTGGTTGCCTTTTTAGAAACAAGAACAGAAACTGTGATGAAGAGTCACTGGACATGAAACATTAATTCTGCTTTCTCCCACAGGTGCTGCCAGACCTGAGTTCTGCCAGCAATTTCAATTTTTGTTTCAGATTTTCAGCATCCACAGTTCCTGGTTTTATTTTAGTGTCTTTTCAGTAAAACTGTTCAAAGCATTGTTAAGGTGCATGCCAAATACTCTTAAATAAGAAATTGAGAATTTTATCCAGAGCAAAAAAAAACTTTGGCAACTTATCACAGTCAACATTTATAAGAGTGGATACTTGCATTTTGACTCTAATGAGCAGCTCCCTACATGGTCTACGTAGAGCATCAGCAACATTCAGGATGTTAGTTTGTGGAGCCCTGATCTCCATTCTGGGGCTAGTGGGATCTGTATCAATGGGATGGTCTCCACTGGAACTGTGCTGGGGCTGGTGTTCTTATTGACTACATAACTTGGGAAGTAGAGAGGATTTCAAACTGAATAGGATGACAAGGGATCAAATTTGGGAAGATGTGGTGAATCAAAGAATAGAATTAAAGCTAAAGAGAAAGGTAGTAATACAGAAATGATAAACAGGAAGGGGTAGAGAGCATGAATCCAAGAGTCCACCAACAGATAAGACTAGAATTTACAACATAACAGGTTAAAACTAAAGGCTCTGTATCTAAATGAGTTGCAGTATTCATAACAAAATGTCTGAACTTAATGAAAATAGAATTAATAAGTGCAATCTGGTAACCATTACAGAAACGTGACTGCAAGATGACTTGGACTGGAACCAAAATCTTGAAGGTTACAGGGCATTTAGGTTTGCCAGGAAAGTTGGAAAAGGTGGAGGGGTGACTCTGTTGGTTAATGATTGTGTTAGCACAATAGAGATGACCAAAGTGAAGATATAGAAATAGTTTAGACAGAAATGAGAAATGATAAAGGCAAGAAATCATTCGTGGGAGTGCTGTCCGGGCCCCTCATAGCAACTGTGTAATAAGGTGGAGTATTAAGGAAGAAATAATGCGAACTTGTCATAAAGCAATAATCATGGGGCTTGTTTATCGACTGGATAGTCAGGTGGACAGAAGTAGCTTAGATAAGTCCATAAAGTACTTTCTGGAACAGCACATTCTGGAGCTGAACCGCGAGCAGGTTAGACCATATTAGAGCTGGAATGATGCAATGAGATTGGCTTAATGAATGATCTTGTAGTGAAGGTGCCCTGAGGTAGAGGTGACCATAATATGATTGAATTTTTAGGGAGGGAAAAATAGATGAGAGACTCTTTTTATTTCAAATTTAAATACAGGCAATCATGAGGGCATGAAAATCGAGCTAGCTGAAGTGCATTGCCAAGTTAGGTTAAAAAAAAGGTTAATTGACATTAATGTTAGACTAAGAAGCTATTTCAGAATAAACCGCATAGATAAAGTCCAGTGAGTAAGAAATTTCTAAGGGGAAGGACCCACTAAAGCATGGTTAACTAGAAATGTTAAAGATAGTGTTAAACATGAAAAAAACATATAATTGTGCAAAGACAGCTGACAGTTCAGAAGATCAAATAGAAAACAGCAAGAATAGCTCAAAAATTGTGGAGTATGTGAGAAAGCTAGCCAGAAATACAAAAACAGATAGTAAGAGTTTCTATCAATAATTAAAGATGAAAAGAGTTAACAAAGTGAGCTTTGATCCTACAAAAGTGAGAGGGAGAATCAGTGATGGAAAGTAAGGACATGGCAGATGAATTGAGCAGTTATTTTGCATCTGTCCTAACTAGAGAGGATATAAGAAGCTTCTCTGAAGCTGTGATAAATCAGGAGATGGAAAGAAGGGAGGCACTTGTATAAAGCACAATCGTGAGGGAAGTAGTACTAAGTAGCTTGAGTTGTGAGCTGACAGTTGTTAGGAACCTGGTGAACTTTATATCTTTAGGGTTTTAAAATAAGTGACTTGTGGGGCAATTGATGTATTGGTTTTAGTTTTCCAAAGCTTCCTTGAGTTGGTGTTTTTTTTGTTTAGCTTGCAAGGTAGTGAATGTGACTCTCCTGTACACAAGGGGAGAGAGACCGAAAGCAAGAAATTGTGGCAGTGAGCTTAATATCTTCACAGGAAAATGTTAGTAGCTATTACTTAAGTCACAGCAAGATACTTGGATAAGTTCAGTGTAATCATGCAGTGTCAGCATGGCTGGGTGAAAGGGAAATGACCAATCTGTGAAGTTTTTTGAGGAGGTAATACATGCTGTGGATAATGGGGAACTAGTTGTACTTAGATTTCCAGAAGGCATTTGACAAGGTGCCACCTCAAAGGTTATTGTGGAAAATAACATCTTACAGTGTGGTTATTTTGAGTCTGCCTGTTCAGGCGCATTATGACACATGCCTGGTGCAAGTGGGAATTGAACCCAGAGCTTCTGGAGCAGCGATAGGGACACTAACACAGAGCCCTAAGGTCAAGGTGCAGTGGGTAATATATTGGCACCAATAGAGAATTGGGTGCCTAACAGGAACAGGGAGTTTGTTTTAAATGGATCTATTTCAGGTTGGCCACAGACATCCGTGCTGGGACCTCAATTGTTCACAATCTATATACGTGACTTGGATGAAGAAACTGATTGTGTGGTTGCCAAATTTGCTGACAATACAAAGATAGAAAAGTAAGTTGTGAATAAAAAGAGAGAAGGTTACGAAATTCATGGGGTTAGTGAGTGACAAAGATGTAACAAATGAAGTATAATGTGGGAAAATGTACAATTGTCCGTTTTGACAGGACCAATTTAAAAATGGATCTAAATGGTGAAAGATTACAGAATTTTGAGATGCAACACAATCTGGGTGTCCTCCGACATGAATTGCAAAAAGTTAATATTCAGGTGCAGCAACAAGGAAAGTTAATGTTATAAGTTATTGCAAGAGGAATTCAATGTGAAAGTCAGGGCATTGTGCTTCATTTACACAGCACATTGGTAAGACTGTCAGATGTACTGTTCACATGGCTGGTCACCTTATTTAAGGAAGGGTATAACTACATTGGAGGCAGTTCAGAAAAGGTTAATACTCTGGATTCACAGGTTGCCTTGTGAGAAGAGGTTGGTCAGGCTTGGCTTCTATCTGTTGGAGTTTTTGAAATGGTGCACCTTCAAATAAATTTGAAATAATTGTGAAAACATATCTTAATTAGCCAGGGGCTATCACTGTTCATTTTTCTTTGCATTTTGTCAATAAAGAAAGGCAAACTTCCTTAGGAGGTACCTAATTTCAGTGTGTGTAGAATATATTTTTCTACATTGTACTCCATTTACCTTTGTTCACTAAACCTATCGGTATGCAATGTTTTCAATGTGTAGAGTCAAGCGGACCAACCTCTCTGGCCAGCATCTCTGTTTCAGGTTCGATATAGTGCTCCAGTGAAGTTCAGTGCATGCTGGAAGAACAGCATTTCATTTTCCACATGAGTGCCTTGCAGCCTTGAGGATATGATATCGAGTTTAATAATTTTAGAAACCGAGCACCATCTCCCATGTCGTTATTTCAACCCCCGCACACCAGGCCTTGTCATCACATGGGCTGCTACCACAAACTACCCACTGTCAGGTAATGGTATCCATTAGCAACTATTGATTTCCCAAGTCAACCTTTGCCATTCCTATGTCTAATCAACTGTTGTTCGCACTCTCCCTCTGTCTCTGTGTGTGTGTGTGTGTGTGTGTGTGTGTGTGTGTCTCTCTCTCTCTCTCTCTCTCTCTCTCTCTCTCTCTCTGTCTGTCTGTCTCTCTCTCTCTCTTTCTCTCTGTCTCTTGGTCTGCCTCTCTTTCGCTCTCTCCCTCTCTTTCTTTCCCCTCCCTCCCTCATTGGGCCTCAGTCTCCACCTATCATTTATTCCTCCTGCCCCACTTCACCTTTACCATCTACAGAGGAACCTTGATTATCTGAACAAAATGGAAGTCTGCTATTTAAACAAATTATCTTTGCATCTTGCAAATTACAAGTTAAACTGACAAGGACTGAGCATCACATAAATACTGTATATGGAATTCCAGCATTTAACCAGGTCCGAACAGCTTCTACGATCGTAACATCATTTGTCAGTTTCTGGGAGCTCACTGTCATGATAGAAAGACAGAAGCACCGCCTCAGCATGCGTTTATGTTCTCGGCCATGTTTTTCACAAACGGCTCAGTAAAGTGACAGGAATACCCTGTACTGTAAAACACTTAGTTTTGAAAAGGATTGTGTAACTAACCCTTACCTAAAAAACAATCCAGTTGCTGAGGCTTAAGCTGCTTGTGTTTCTTTGTTTTTGCCAGCACTTGCACATGTTCTTCAGTACAGGTAAATGAAATACACTTAACTCTTTGATGTAACAGTTTTACGGGACCTTGAAATCATCTTGGGATAATCTGAAATTCAGATAATCGATTTTTGGTTAATTGAGGTTCCTCTGTAAACCAACCTTGTTCCAGCTACACTCCATTCTGAAGAAGGGTCACTGGATCTGAAACTTTAACTCTGCTTTCTCTCCACTGATGCTAACACATCTGAGTTTTTCTAGCAATTTGTGTTTGTGATTTCCAGCATTGCAGTTCTCTTTTTATTGGCAGCTGTAGTTATTGTTCCAGCCAGGTGATTACAGTTCTAAGTCAGGGATCTGAACTTGGGTGGTGGAAGCTTGAAAGCCAAGCATGTCCAGTATTTGCCCCCTAGTTCAGTGAATTCATTCAATTCATTATCAGTAAATGGGGATCCTAATAAAATTATGTGGCACTGTGGTGTAGCTGGACATCTGATCAGAATTTTGTAAGTAAAATGTTAAGTATGTGGGGGTCTCTAGTCTGTGGCAGTAATCTCCAGGATCAGGAGGAGACTTGGTATTTCAAGAGAATGTTGGGAGGTACACGAGGGTTTGCTTACAGCTGTGCAGTCAATTGTTTTTCCACTATGACAGCAGCATAGGAACGTGAAAAAACATTCATTTCAGCCATCAGCGCTTGCAGAGACCCGAGAATAACTGACTACTGGTTCTGAAATTGCTTGATCCCAACTATCTTTAGGAGAGGAATGAATGCCTGATAAAATTCTCTGCGAGTGCGGGAGTTGTCAGGGGGCTGGGAACGAGTTTGCACTGGAATAGTATCCAAGACTCCATGTGTGTAGGTTCTGACTCCACAATATACCTTTCATTGCAAAGAGCTAGTTTAAAAAATTTTTTTCTCTCTCCACCGCTCTCCCATACAAAAAACAAGAAACCGATATTTACATTCTTGCCATTTTTTTCCTTCTTCTTAAAACATCCCACAGGCTGAAGGTCAGGCTCACAAAGAGCTGATTTATCAGTTTTGATTCCTCTGTTTCAGATGGTAACTTTGTGGTAAGATTCACAGGCATCGCTATTGTGTAATTTCATTCTCCCTGTTCAGTATATTTATAGAATACCATATTTGGTCCCCATTTAAGAAATGTGTAGCTTTTACAATACCAACCCAATCTGATTCTCCCTGACAGGTTTGCTTTCCATGTAAGGCTCTCCCATTCCTTCCTTTTTTCATTTTATCTCATTCTTCTATGCCGGTCTCCCACTCGGATTTGGAGCCCGGGTCATTACCCTAGTGAAGTAGACTATTCAGCTCATTGAATATATGTCAGCTTGCTGAACAGCAATACTGTCAGACATGTGATTTCTTTTTGAGAAGATTTGTAGCTCAGGTTGAGGTTCAGGTGGTGAGTTTGCTCGCTGAGCTGGTAGGTTTGTTCTCAGATGTTTTGTCACCATGCTACAAAATACTACGCAAGGACTGTAACTAACTCTACATCGAATAGACAGGCAAGAAACTAGCCACCAGGATACACGGAACACCAACTAGCTACCAAAAGACAGGACCAGCTATCACAGGTATCCTTACATACAGACGAGGGAGGACATCACTTCGACTGGACAACACATCCATCCTAGGACAGGCTGAACAGAGGCACGCACGGGAATTCCTAGAAGCCTGGTATTCAAACCGGAACTCCATCAATAAACACATCGATTTGGACCACATTTACCAACCTCTGAGAAAAAGAACCAAAAATGACATCACCCACCTTATGAGACCAAGACGCATAAATAGAAAGCGGGACAGAACACTAGCGTTTCACCGGAGGCTCACTGATGATGTTACCGAGCATGATGACAAAACGTCTGAGAACAAACCTACCAGCTCAGTGAGCAAACTTAGAAGCTGAACAGTCAGACCTGTTGCTCCACATTCTCCCCATAGTCCTGCAAGTTTATTTGTCTCAAACACCATTCAGTTTCCTTTTGAAACCATCTATCTTTTCCACTTCCAGCACCATTGAAAACAGCTAGTTGCAGGCTATTCTTCCCACAATTCCCTCTGTGCAAAATACTTGGAACTGAAAAGCATTTCTCCCAGTTATAGGTTCTTAAGCATATAGATATCAAATACCTGAATGATATTTGAATGATATTTGAATGATTTTAAGCTACAGTTGTCATATTTAAAGGAATAAATGGTGTGGGGTCTGCACATTCACAGGATGAGGGCAGTTAAGAGTCAACCACATTACTGTGGGTGTGGAGTCAAATGTAGCCCTGAGTGTGTAAGGACTTTCTTCCATAAAGGGTGTTTGTTGTCGGGGGTGGGGAGGGGCTGGTTTATGGTCACCAACAGGCTAGCCTTTAGCCTTTAGTTTTTATTGAAAAAAAAATTGTATTCCCTGTTCATTCGTCATGTTGGGACTCATGCCTATGTCCCCAGAACATTAGCCTAGGATTTGGATTGCTAGTCCCATTGCCCCTATATAGTTTAATCAGTTTACTAGGAAATCTGAATGTAAAATGGATCTAAGAATGGATTTTCGATGTACTGGCTGTTCTGTTATAACGCCCGTTTAGTTAACGTGAATTGGTTATAACATAATTGATGAATTGGGGACACTGTTTCTCAAGCACAAACTTTTAAAATGTGTATTTTTTGTAATGCAATTACATCGCCACCATCTGTGATTTTGGAAAGGGGGGCACTGTGTGTGACCTCTCTGGGCATTCCACTCAGTATTGTGCAAAACCCAGTGGAAAAGCAGGTGGTCTCTACCTAAAAACTCTGTGGATTAGACATTACCTACTGTGGTTTTTTTTTTCATTTTCTCCTCCTCCCACCCCTTTTTCTGAGTCTGTGCAGTTGTTCACATTCAGTTGGAATCCCCCGGCAACCATCACTGCCTCAGACAGGTTGCGCCCCCCCCCCCCCCCCCAAGCATTTTGTTGGCTCCTCTGAGATTGGAACAAAGAGCTGAGGAATCTTATTTCTTTTAATCATTATCTACTACTGTGCTGTCTCTTAAACGTACTTTTTGTAAGTGGACGGTGACATGTTGGGCTAATGTTAGTCACCTTTGATTCACATTCCATTGTGCTCCCTGGTGGACAGTGGGGGACAGGCTATGTTTGTATATCCTGTCTGGTTTAAGTGTTTGTGTTCTCATTTAATTCAAGATAATTTTTCAGTGCTGTTTTTTGGATTAGTTGATCCTACTTTCAGGACTGACTAGACGTGCTCCAGGCAGGTTTGTTACAAAGCTGTTGAGCTATGTTTAATCTCCTGGTCACCAAAAAAACTGTTGCAGTGGCCACATTAAGAGTAAAGCTATCTGTTCAAATCTTCATTAGAGGTTACAGAATCTGAGAGATCATTTTTAAATCATTATTTTCAGGGTGGGGAAATGACATTCAGCCTCTCGATCTTGTTCCACCATTCAGTTAGATTATTTCAGATCACTCACAAAGAGAAACATGTTAATAATTCATTTATTTTCCTTTCCCGTTCTTCCAAGCTATTGCACATTGTTGTCTTCGGAACTGTTCTTTGCTACTATTTTGAGAGAATCTTACAGCATGCCATTTAAGCGCCACCAATACAGTTTAAAAGAACAAACTTAATGTATTTTAAGTCACCACCTATTGTCAAGGATGTGCATTATATTTAGGCACATTTCATTATGTATTTATTGTTTAACAGTTCATTCCAGTTAAACATTCACAGGGTTACAAATAAAAATTGCACAAATTAATATGAACGTTGTTTTCTTATTATTATGAATGGATTTGTTCTGATGAGACTGTTTATCAGAATACTCTTGCTGGGAAGACCACATAATTTTGCCTGTATGCTGCTTTCCTGTGCCTTCGTGTTGTCCAGTTTGCAAAGCTGTTCTCTTCAGATGGATAAAGAAGATGAAAACAATTACATTAAAATGTAGAATATTAAGTAGAATGTGACTTTTAAAAGAAGAAAATGTATTACTAGAGTTGGTGATTGGCAAACTGATAAAGACAGTAGTGGGTACTTATATCAACTAAAGCTACCTTAGCAATTGCAAAAAGCCCTCGAAAGAAATTATCCCATTTTAATCTGCACTCGAGCCAGGGGCTCCTTTAGAAGAATAAGCAAGTAACCACGTTCCAAGTATTCTCCTGAGCTCTGCAGTTTCTACTGGTATTTGCAAGAATGTACCACTCATTGCAACAGCAGTATGCTTAATGTGGCTATTGCTGGAGTTTCACTTCCCAAAGCACTACACCTGCTGTCGGTTACGAGCAATTCATTGTGAGTCAGGACCTTAAACATTGCAACAGAGGCCAGATTTTAAAGTTTTCCATGGCCTGAGAAGTGCTTGGGGCATCCTGAGGTTATGAAAGTTGCTAGTCTTTTTATTTCAGCTCCTTCCTTCCCTTGACTCCCTCACTTCTCTCTCTTTATTACAACACATTTGTTCACAGCTTGCTCACCAGGCTCTATGGCTTTCTCTTCACTTTTGAAGTTCAGCTAGGTAAAGACTAAAAATTTAACCAACATCCTGACTGGTTATTGGACATGTCAGCAATGTGTCCACAAGTTGCTTCAAGTTAGGCATCAGCACAAAGATCGCAACAGAACTGCTGAATGAGGTCTCAGTCTGGAATGTAACCTGAGGCTTTCTCACATAACTCCATTGTGGTGTTGAGCTAGATTTGGCTCAGCTGTTCAATTAAACAGCTCACTAGGAGCTCGAGCAGCTCTATGCATAGTGCCATTTTGTGAATAAAACAAAGAAAATTCAGATTAAGGAGTAAAGCATCATTTTTTGACGAGAGGTGAAACAGATATTAACAGTGCCTTGTAATAATGTAAATGGGAGATTGCAATGATCAGTCATGAATACTGATCAAGTGGACTACTGGCCAAATGAATCCTGATAACCAGAATCTGCTGGATCAATACACAAGTGTTTGATTCACACTCTAGTTCAGGCCTCGATCATTTGTTTCCCAGCAAAAGTTAATACTTTCCCACTTAGGTAAAAATACTAAATCATTAAGTAAGTCTGATGTGATCTAATTTGTAGACACTTTAAATTACCAGGGTGACTAATTTTAAACAGCAACTGCTCTTGAGTGGTACAACAAGGTAGTAATTATGTTGCTGGAGTAGTAATTCAGAGGCCTGAACAATTGGTCATGAGATGTTAACTCAATTTCAACTCTATTAATACCCATTTCCATTGTGTGGTTGAGGGAAACCATACAAAGTTGCCATATGGCCCATCATATCTCTGCTGACTATCCAAAGGCGAAACGGCCTTGTGCAACAAACTCCCACAATCCGGTAGTCCTGCATATTCTTGTCAGGCGATAATTCGGTTTACTGTCAAATACTTTAATTGAACCTGACTTCTCAGGCAGTATAATCCACATTCTAAACACGCGCTGCACAAAACTTTGTCCTTTATTGTCCTTAATTTTTTGGTCTTAAATCTGAAGGGACAAATGAGAAGAGATCACAACTGCCTACTTCCACCTCTATAGGAAAAGTCACCTCTTCCGACACTATTTCCATTCGATAAGAAACAGGAACTCATCTACACTATTTGACGACTTGAGCCAGCTCTGCCCTTCTATACAGTTGTGGCTGATCTTTAGCCTTGAATCTACTTTCTTTTTTTCCCATTCATGCCCATACAATATATGCCTAGATGATTCCCAAAATCTGTCAATTCCAATCTTAAATATATTCAACAGTGGAGCATCCATGTTTTCTGGATTGTTAACCTTTGGGATTATCTATCTTCTGATTGAATATATTTCTCCTCCTCCTCAATCCAAAATTGTTGACCCCTATCTGACCTCCCATTCTCTATCTTACCATAAGCCTCGCTTTACTCAAAACTCAACTGCTAATAACCTGCAGCACTGGCTCACCAATCATTTATAAACTTTGCTGTGTTACACATTTGGTTATCTGCTATATTTCGTGAGGTTTCAAATCCCACTTCATTCCTCCTCATCTCTATTGTCTCCACACTTAAAATCTCTCTGCTCCTCCAATTCTCTCTCTGGTTAAGCACTAATTTCACTGTCATCAGAACGTATGCCTGTTACCTCAGCTCTAAACACTGATTTCCCTCTTGAGGTACCTCTGCTTTTCTTGCCTCCTTAAAGAGACTTCTTCCTCTTTGATCAACTTTCCTTCTACTCCCTTAATGTAACGCCAAATGTCATTTGATAATATCCTTAGTTGGTTGGCAGGAATGATCCGCTATATTAAGGTTTTGTTTAAATCAAAGTTGTTGTCCATCGTCAACATATATTAACTTCAGTTACTCAAATATCCAAAATTTAATATTTTCAGCCATGTGACTAAATCCCTCAATAGTTTCATCCCTCCTTCCCTGCAGCATTCTCTAGCTCCATCTTCTACAGGCTAACTCTATTGCCAAATCCTTTCTTTTTTAAATCCATTTTGTACTGTGTAAGCCAGCAATCTATGAATATTGCAGTATTCAGCAAGCAATCATTTTCAGGAGGTTGTTCCACAATATTGGTTACCTTCAGTACTGCCAAGAAACAAGGATGGTGGTTTTAAGGTTATCATAGGTCATTCAAAACAGTTGGATGGGTTACAGCACACAGTTCAGAAGACAAATTGTATGTTCACCTTTATTGCAAAAGATTTTAAGTAAAGGAGCAAAGAACTCTTGCTTCAGTTTATAGAACACCGAGTGGGCCATGGTTGGACCGTTTTATGCAGTTCTGGGTCCCTTGCCTAAGAAAGAACATCCTTTCAACAAAGGAAGTGCAATGGACGTTTATCAGACTAATTCCTGGGATGATGAGACTATTCGGTGAGGAGATGTTGAGGAGACTTGGCCTGTATTCCCTGAAGTTTAGAAGAACAAGAGGCAATCTCATTGAAATTTAGAAACTTCTTAAAGTGATAAGAAAGTCTTGATGGGCCGAATAGCCTAATTCTGCTCCTATATCTTAAAAAAGGGTAGATACAGGAAGGATGTTTCCCTTGACAATGGGGTCTCGAACCAGATAAAACAAACAGCAAGCCATTTAGGACTGAGGTGAGGGAGAACTTCTTTGCTCAGAGGTTTATGATGGAGCCTTGACTTCCTTTGGAATTCTCTATTCCAGAGGACTGTGTAAGTCAGATCATTAAGTAGTTCAGGACAGAGATTTGAAAGATTCTAGTTATTAATGGGATCAAGAGATAGTCTGGGAACATGGCTTTGAGGTAGTTGACCAGCAAGGTATATGATGGAGCAGGTTGAATGACCAAACCCTACTTCTATGTTACCACTGAGCAGTTAATTTTAGGCAGTTGAATGGTGACAGCAAGAGGATGAAGTTGCTACCTTCAGCCTCCCAGTCAGTGGGGCACTGGGAGCAGGAAGTCAAGGCTCCATCATAAATAGAATATTCAAAGATTGTTTGAAGGTGCAGCTCAGAGTTAGGGCTCAGGAATAGTTCTGGAATCTGTGGCAGCATGAAAGTAGCCATGTGCTATTTGTAGTAAAAGGTCAGGTCTGCAGATGCTGGAGATCAGAGCTGAAAACGTGCTGCTGGTTAAAGCACAGCAGGTTAGGCAGTATCCAAGGAACAGGAAATTCGACGTTTCGGGCCAGAGCAATCTATATTCCTGATGAAGGGCTCTGGCCTGAAACGTCGAATTTCCTGTTCCTTGGATGTGCTATTTGTAGTTCAGTGTGACTGAGAGTAAGGGTGAAGGAAATCCACAAGCAGTATTTGCTTTGTGCAGCTGAGAAACTTGAGAGCCTGCAGAATGGAGGAGCAGGATCAACTTGGTGAAGGTAGCTGTTCGTGAAAAAGCAGGATTTGTCCCTTTTTCAGCACCCAGTGTTCTACAGTTTCAAGATCCAGAGAGTATAGTCCCAGGAAAGGAAGGTGAAGTATCCAAGTATGACCGGTAACTGAGCCAGCTTCAGACTGGCTTTTCAGGGGTTTTCAAAGCTAGTCTTTGAAAGCGAAGAAATTAGAATCCATTGTAAAGTTTAATGAGATTCGGTGATCCAAATGTTACTAATATCTGGGGGTTGCTGAGAAATCAGCAGGATCTATCTTGACTATATTCACTATTTGATATGCACTGTGGGGTTTCCAATATTTAGCTTAGGTCAATTCTAGATATTAGAATATAATTTGAATGTATATTGTAGATAGTGTTCTAACTTTGTTTTGTAAAGTTTATTGTTTGAAAACTTGGAATCTTGTGACTTTATTCTCTCTATAAGAACTTAGGACCTCGCATTTAATTTTTTTTAAATGAAAATTTACTGGTCCCAAGTCTGTTTGTGACTTAAATGTGACAGTCTGGTCCAGGATTGTAACATCTCCCTACCTCAATCCATTTGCTGTTGAAATTTTCCATCATGCCATCTATTTCAGCATCCACACCATCACTTGTGCTGGAATGTATTATTAAGAAAGTCTTCATGTTGCATTTAGAAAATCCCAAGCCTGACCAGACACAGAGTTTATGAAAGGGAAATTATGTTTGGCAAACAGAATTTTTTAAAGATGTAATCAGTACGGTGAAAAAAATGGAAAACTAGCAGCTTTGATGTTTATCGATGTCCAAACACTATTCAGTTAGATACCACCTTAAAATCTTAATAGGAAGAAGGGCTTATGCCCAAAACGTCGAATCTCTTGTTCCTTGGATGCTGCCTGACCTGCTATGCTTTTCCAGCAACACATTTTCAGCAGTTAAAATCTTAATAGACAAGATAGGCTTTTGGAGTTTGAGGGTGATATATGAGCAGGCATAAAGGTTTATTTAACCAACTGACACAAACTATAGACATAAATGAGGAATTTTCAAGTTGCCAGACTGTAACTAGTGGAGTGCTGTAAGGATCGCTGCTGGAATCTCAGCTATTTAGAATCTATATTAGTCACTTGGGAAAAGAGACAGAAGGTACTGTATCTAGATTTGCTGACAATACAGAACTAGGTGGAAGTGAAAGTCATGAGGAGGACACAGGCTGCAGAGAAAGACTAGCGTGTGAGTGGGCAGCAAGATAGCAGATGGAACATAATGTGAGAAAGAGAGAGATTATATACTTGATTGTAGGAATAGAATCTTTTTTTAGAAGGCAGCTTTTTTTACTGAAAATTAAATGCTGTTCAGAGAGACTTTGGTTTGCTCATGAAAAAGCATGCAGGTGCTGCAAGCATTTGGAAAAGCAAAATGTGGTATGGGCCTTAATTGTGAGAGGGTTGGAGTGCAGGATTTTTTTTAAAAGTTGTCTTCTGATTGTATTGGACTTTGATAAGACCACACTGGAATACCTATTGGTCTCCCTATTTCAGGGGGATATCCTTTCACAGGAAGCGGTGGTTCATTAAATTAGTCTCTGGGATGTGAGGAATGTTTTGTGCTAAGTCCAGTTTTCTCAGTCTGTTTTCTCTGGAGTTTTGAAGGATGCAAGGTGATTTCAGTGAAACTTGCAAGGTTTTGAAGCATGTCAACACTGAAAGAATGTTCCATCTGGGTGGGGATTCTAAAACACAGGAGCAAAGTTTCAGGATAAGTGATGGCCAGTTTGGACTGAATTGAGGAAATATTTCCTTGTTCAAAGGGTTGTGAATCTTTGGAATTGTGTACCTCAGAGGATAGTGGATGCTTCTTTATGACTGGGACCCAGGTGCCTTTGTGGTCTCTTGGGGAATTGAAGGATATGGGAGCAGGTGGGAAAGTCGAGCTAAAACGCAAGATCAGCAATGATTGCGTTAACTGACAGAGTAGGCTTAATGAGCCATATGGTGTACTCTTGCTCACATCTGATGCGTGTTCTCTTGCGTTCCTTGCAACCTATTTTGTGGAATTCCTTTGCCAAATCCCTTGGTTTTTCTACCTTCCCGTCCTGTTTTTAGACCTGACTAAACAAATCATGTCATTGAGCTTTGATTCATCCCTACCACTCTCCCCTTTGGCTTGGTTTATGTTTATTCCACAAACCTCAGTGTCTCGAGTGCTTTTCAGTACTGTAAAACTGCCTTTTTAAATATAAGTTGTTTGAGGCCAATAAAAAGAAGCCGTAACAAGGTCACACTTGAGTACATGGCCTCAAGAAAACATTTAATATAAAAACTGCTTCCAGTACAGAGCACTGTTTGACCTGAACTCGACACTGGTTTGGAACAAACACAATTACACTGACTCACACTCAGTTTAGTATTCAAATAGTTGTGGTTCCAAGCAGGAGTATTAGACAGTCAGTACAGTTGATAGGACTCCTTGCTGATTATGTTATTGTCATTGTAGGAGATTGCTTGTAGGAGGTGAAATTACATTTTACTAATGTTATGTGGGCGAGAGTGAAAATTGTGGTTCCTGGTTCACTGTCAGAACTTCATTCTTTTTCTTTGAGCTTTACTTTCATTTCCGGTATTTCAACAAAATTCTAGCAAAATGCATCCTGCCATGATTCTGTGTTTTCTTAGCTCAGTTATTTGTACTTGCACTCAATGCAATGTTGTCGTTTCAAAGTTCCTCCTGCTAGAACTTGAGTAAACTGTCAAGGTTGATAAGTTAGTACACTGCTAAGGGAATGTGACATTGTCAGAGGTGCCATCCTTCAGGTGAGGCAATAAGCTGAGGTTCTGTATATTGATCTGTTGCTTCAGGTATATGTTAGAGATTCTATTCTTTGAACTAGAGTGGTAAGTTTTTCTATTTTACAGTGTACTCCTTATTATTCCATATATGGTATGATGGTAAATAAAACAGTAAGCAGCAGTTTAGCATTTGTGCGGGAGGGTTTAAGTACCAGGCAGACGATGAAAGAAGTAAAAAGGGAGGATAACACAGGAGATATTAGAGATATTGGAAATCATGAGGGTATGAAAACTAGCGTAAAGGCACTTTACCTGAATGCTCGTAACTCATTGACTTTGCTACGAACGCTAACAGCATGAATCATTGCGGATGAATATGGTTTAGTAGTCATTACAGAGACATAGTTACAGGATGGTCATAACTGGGAGTTAAATATCTAGAGATATTAGACTATTCAGAAGGACAGACAGGAAGGTAAGGGAGGTGGTGAAGCTCTGATATTCAAGGATGACATCAGGGTGATGCTGTGAGATGATGTAGGTTCTGTGGAAAATAAAGATGAATCCATTTGGGTGGAAATTAGAAATTCTAAGAAGAAAAAGTCACTGATAGGTGCAGTCTATAGGTCCCAAATAATAACATCACATTAGGGTGGGCAATAAACAAGGAGTTAACTAATGCCTGTAAAAATGGTATGGCAATTATCATGGGGGGGATTTTAATCTACATGTCGATTGGTCGAACCAGCTTGGTCAGGGTAGTCTTGAGGAGGAGTTTGTTGAGTGTATCTGTGATAGTTTTCTTGAACAGTATGTGATGGAACCAGTGAGGGAGCAAGCTATCCTAGATCTAGTCCTGAGTAATGTGAGGAATAATTAATAACCTCATAGTTAGGGATCCTCTTGGATAAGTGATCACGGTATGGTTGAACTTAGAATACCAATGGTGAGTGTGAAGGTAAAATCCAATACTGGGGTCCTGTGCTTAAACTAGGGAGGCTACAATAGAATGAGGGAGGACTTAGCTAAAGTAGACAGGAAATTAAGATTTTATGGTGGGGCAGTTGATGAGCAGTGGAAGACTTCCAAAGCAATTTTTCAAAGTGCTAAGCAAAAATATATTCCAATGGAAAGGAAGGATTGTAAGAAAAGGGGTAATCTGCCATAGGTGTTTAAGGAAATAAGGGAGGCTATCAAATTGAAAGAGAAGGCATACAAAATGGTGAAGATCAGCAGGAAACTAGAAGATTGGGAAAACTTTAAAGGTCAACAGAAAGCCACAAAAAGAGCTAAAAAGAAAAGTAAGATAGAACATGAGAAAAAACTAGCACAAAGAAGAAATGCAGATAGCAAACGTGAATAAAAATATATAAAATGAAAAAGAGTGGCTAAAATAAGCGTTGGTCCTTTAGAGGATGAGAAGAGCATTTAGTTATGGGATATGATGAAATGGCCGAGGCATCGAATAGATATTTTGCGTCGCTCTTCACAGTGGATGAGGTGAATAACATGCCAGTAATTGACAAAGAGACAAAGGTATGTGACAACCTAGAAACATTCATAATTACGGAAAAGGTAGTGTTGGGCAAGCTAATGGCCTGAGGGTAGGCAAGTCTCCTGGCCCTGATGGAATGCATCCCAGGGTACTAAAAGAGATGGCGGGAGAAATAGCAAATGCACTTATGGTAATTTTATTCAAAATTTGCTGGACTCTAGGGCAATTCCAGCACATTGGAAAACAGCAAATGTAATGCCACTGTTTAAAAAGGGAAGTAGACAAAAGGTGGGGAATTACAGACCGGTTAGCTTAACTTCTGTAGTGGGGATGATGCTTGAATCTATTAACAAGGAAGAAATAGCAAGGCATCTCAGTAGAAATTGTCCTGTTGGGCAGACACAGTATGGGTTCATGAAGGGCAGGTTATGTTTAACTAATCCTTTGAAATTCTATGAAGACATTATGAGCACGGTGGACAACGGGAACCTAGTAGATGTGGTGTACCTAGATTTCCAAAAGGCCTTCGACAAGGTGCTGCACAAGAGGCTGCTGATAAAGATGTATGGCACTTTGGGGAACATATTATCATTGATGGAGGATTGGTTGACTAACAGGAAGCAAAGAGTGGGAATAAATGAGTTCTATTCTGGTTGACAATCAGTAACTAGTGGTGTGCGTCAAGGATCAGTGTTGGGACCGCAATTATTCACAATTTATATAGATGCTTTGGAGTTGGGGACGATGTGTGGTTGTGTCAAAGTTTGCAGATGACACTGAGATGAGTGGCAGAGCAAAGTGTGCAGAGGACTGTGAAACTTTGCAGAGAAACATAGATACATTAAGTGAGTGGGCAAAGGTCTGGCCGATGGAATACAATGTTAATAAATGTGAAGTTATCTATTTAGGAAGGAGTAACAGTAAAAAGGGTTGTGACTTGAATGGTAAGAAGTTACAGCAGGTTGCTCTGCAGAGGGACCTGGGTGTCCTTGTGCATGAATCACAAAGGGTTGGTCTGCAGGTACAACAGGGAATTAGGAAGGCAACTGGAACTTTGTCCTTGCTAAAAGGATTGAGTTTAAAAGCTGAGAGCTTATATTGCAGCTGTATAGAGTACTGGTGAGGCCACACCTGGAGTACTGTGTGCAGGTTTGATCTCCTTACGTGAGAAAGGATGTACTGACACTGGAGGGGGGGTGGGGGGAAGGAAGAGGAGGTTCATTAGGTTGATTCTGGAGTTGAGGTTGGCTTATGAGGAAGGACTGAGTAGTCTGGGATAAGATTCATGGGAATTTAGAAGAATGGTGGGGGATCTTATAGAAACATAAACAATTATGAAGGGAACAGATAAGATTGACATCGAGAGGATGTTTCCATTGGCAGGTGAAACTAGGTGTCCCCATGACTTGTCCTACCTGCCTATCTTCTTTTCCACCTATTCACTCCACCCTCTCCTCCCTAACCTATCACCTTCATCCCCTTCCCCCACTCACCTATTGTACTCTATGCTACTTTCTGTCCACCCCCACCCTCCTCTCATTTATCTCTCCACGCTTCAGGCTGTCTGCCTGTATTCCTGATGAAGGGCTTTTGCCCGAAACGTCGATTTTACTGCTCCTCGGATGCTGCCTGAGCTGCTGTGCTTTTCCAGCACCACTCTAATCTAGACAGAAGGGCATAGCCTCAAAATTAGGGGGAGCAGATTTAGGACTGAACTGAGAAGGAACTTCTTCACCCGGAGAGTAGTGAATCTGTGGAATTCCCTGCCCAGTGAAGTAGAACTTCAGTAAACATTTTTAAAACTAAGATGGATTTTTTATGAACAATAAAGGAGTTAAGGGTTATGGTGAGAGGGCAAGTAAGTGGAGCTGAGGCCACAAAACAATCAGCCATGATCTTATTGAATGGTAGAGCAGGCTCAAAGGGCCTGATGGTCTACTCCTGCTCTTCTTAAGTTCTTTATATATGTTAAGTATTGATCTCTGGTATCTTGCTGTATACATATGGCTAGTTGCACTTCACTGAAATTCATTGCATGTAAAGCACTTGTCAGGTAACAAGTTGCAAAATAACTGCTAGCCCGTTTTGTGAAACCGATGAAATGTTATTTGTGGTGTAGCTGATGTACAACTAACGTGCATGCCCACGAGAGGTTTTCCTTGCTTTGTTAGGCCCCCATTCCCCATATGCACTGTCTTGGCCCTAACATTTTAGGGGATGTATTTTCTGAGGATAGACATCTTAATGAAGAGTAGAGAAAAGCTGGTATCTGTTTGTGTTATAGTTGGCCCGTTTACCAGGTCTGATAACACCTGCCACTTCAATCTAAAATGACCAACAAAGCTTATATCAGTCTGACCAGTGGATATGGAAGTAATGAGCTGTTGGGGCTAGTGGGTGAAAAGCAGCATTATCCTCTGAAAGCTAATTTTCTTATACCACTCAGTGCTTAAAAAAGACTGAAATCTTATTTCCAGTGTTTGAGCTGACAAAGAAATCCCCACCATAAATGGCATCAGTATGTTTATCTCTTGCTTTTTCTTTTGGAACTGGAAGAATGATGTGGATATACAATGTGTTTCGGAGTCTCAGGGCACCCTAAGAGTACATTACTATCAGTGAAGTCCTTTGCAAATCTAGTCACTGTTGTAATATAGAAGCACAGCAACCAATTTGTACACAGCACACTCCCACATGCAACAATGCAATAAAGGATCCAGTAATCTTTTAAAGACATTTTGGGAAGGCTGCATCCAAATTTTCTTACCCTTTGGGTGTGATAAAAACTCTGGTTGCATTTCAAACTCAGAGAATGTGGGGAGAAACTCAGCAAGTCAAATATAGCACCTGTGGAGAGAGAAACCAAGTTTCAAGTCCGGTGTGGCTCCTCAGAACTCGAGGAGTCATTTACTCGAAATGTTAACTTTTTTCTATCTCTCTCTATCTATCTCTCTCTCTCTCTCTCTCTCTCTCTCTCTATCTCTCCAAGATGCTGCTACATCTACTGAATTTATTCAACATTTTCACTTTTTATTTCAGATCTACAGGATCAGCAGTATTTTATTTATTCTAGTAAAACATGAGTGTTTGTCATTTTTGTGAAGGGTTTTAAAAATTAATTAGGTCAATCTTTCCAGAACTCTGATTTTAAACCAGTATATGTTAAAGAGCAGGACTGTGAGGCCTGTTGTAGTGTTAATGGAAGTTTGTTTATATTGTGGGGGTTTATGAGAAAATATTGAGACATTAGCTTAGTTTAGGATGAGCAGCTTTTTTTTAAAGTTAGTTGAAATACTTTTGGGTGCAGTTTGAAGAAACCTGACAAGTCACATGAAAATATAGTCTCTCCTAGAAAGAGATTTGTTCAGAGCAGTTAAGGAAATGTTACCTCAGTGAAATCTGCATTGTTATTCAAAATTGAGATCTCCATTGTGTGAGGATTCAAGCAAAAAAAACTTTGCAGAAGCCGTGATGCCAGACCTACAGATTGGACGAGGAAGAAGCCTTTTTCTGGATTTCAAATCACTGTAAAATGGTGGTGTTGGGGGGTAGTTGGGATTTTGTTTTGCCATATGTTTTGAAATCTTTCAAATGTAGATTAGATTACTTAGTGTGGAAACAGGCCCTTCAGCCCAACAAGTCCACACCGACCCACCGAAGCACAACCCACCCATACCCCTACATTTACCCCTTTACCTAATACTACGGGCAATTTAGCATGGCCAATTCACCTGACTCGCACATCTTTGGACTGTGGGAGGAAACCGGAGCACCCGGAGGAAACCCACGCAGACACGGGGAGAATGTGCAAACTCCACACAGTCAGTCACCTGAGGTGGGAATTGAACCCAGGTCTCTGGCGCTGTGAAGCAGCAGTGCTAACCACTGTGCCACCGTGCCGCCCATTAAACAAAACAAACTAATCTTTCTTTCTGTTGCATAATGAACTTCTAATTTATTATTAAAGCCAAATCACGGTACGTTTTCATGTTTCAGTCAAAAATCACTACCTTAAATTATAGAAAAGGTGTGATCTATCAAGTTATCTGTATAATATATTTTAATATCTATCTGTAAGTGGAGGTGATGGTCTAGTGGAGTTATCAGTGGACTATTAATCCAGAGACACTTGTAACTTGGGGACCTGGGTTTGAATCCCACCACGGCAGATGATGGAATATGAATTCAACGTTTAAAAAAAACTGGAATTAACGAAGTAATGACCATGAATCCATTGTCAATTGTCAGAAAATCCCACCTGGTTACCTAATGTCCTTTAGGTAAGGAAACTGCCATCCTTACCTGGTTTGGTCTGGCCTGGCCTACACTGCAATGTGGTTGACTCTTAACTGGCCTCTGGGAATTAAGGATGGGCAGTAAATGTTGGCTTAGCCTGCAACAACATCATCCTATGAATGAATAACAAAAGAACCAAGTGTCGTTCTGGGGACTGACTTGTCCATAGTAATGCAATCTGGGATCATAACAGTGATCACTTGCAACTGTTTCTGTTATTCTCTCCTGGGTCAGCTCCTCTTCAAATCAAAACTTTTGTCTTTATCAAAACCTTGTGCCTTTTAATACCAATTGTATAATTTTTGCTACTGTACCAGTCCTTTCTGTTCTATTTGTGTTTAGGTCAAAAATGGGTATTTGTTTTTCTTGAGCTGTTTATCTTAAAAGTTAACCACATTGTGGTGCGTCTGGAGCCACACATAGGTCCTGGCCAATTTTTTTTCCTGAAGGAAATCAAAAAGCAGATGGGTTTTTACCACAGTCATCGGTCATTGGTGTGAATGCGAGCTTTCAATTCCAGATTTGTATTGATTGAGTTTAAATTTTGCCAGCGGCCATGGTGGAATTGAACGCCTGTCCCCAGAGCAAAGACTTGGAAGAGGGCAAGTCTAAAAGCAGAGTTAACGCTTCCACTTCAATGGCTCTTCAGTTCTGATAAAGAGTCACCAGATTCAAAACGTTAACTCTGCTTCCCTTGCACAGATGCTGCCCGACCTGCTGAGTTTCTCCAGCGATTTCTGTTTCTTTCCCCCAGATCTCTAGCATCCGCAGTCCTTTGTTTTACCTCAGGACGAGAATGGACTTGTGAGAAGCAGAACGTGTTGAGAAATCTGCAGTTGGGTTGATTGACCTTTCTCAAGCAGGACTCAATTTTCCGATCTGGATTTGAATACTGCTAACATTTTCCCCCTTCTTGTTTTTGCAGCTGTATGTATCTTCAGAGAGTCGCTTCAACACCTTGGCAGAACTTGTGCACCACCACTCTACAGTGGCTGATGGACTTATCACCACCCTACATTACCCAGCTCCCAAACGGAACAAGCCCACAATTTACGGAGTCTCCCCGAATTATGACAAATGGGAGATTGAGCGGACGGACATTACAATGAAACACAAGCTGGGTGGAGGGCAGTACGGTGAGGTGTACGAGGGAGTGTGGAAAAAATACAACCTGACTGTGGCGGTGAAGACATTGAAGGTATGGTAGATTTCTTTCACATTTGTTGCATGCAGAAGAGTAGAATTTTGAGTAACTGCTGCACAGTTCAATAGATTTGGGAAGAAAATGTAGTTAGAAGACTTGTAATTTAATTTGTTGGATCATAAAAATATTGATGCATTGGCTGTATATAGCTGACTCCCTTTGAGTGAGAAGATTGCCACTTCCAATCCCACTGTAAAGACACGACATGTAATCCATGCTGGTAGTGTGATGCAGCGCTTCCAGAGCTTCTGTCTTTTAGATGAACCATTCGAACTACATTAAAGAAAGAAAATGTTGTAGTCCTATTACACCAGTTCAGGACTTTGTAAACCATTTTACAGATTTGGAACTGCAGTCACTATTGTAGGGCACACAGCAAGCTCCCATAAACAACAGTGTCATAATGCCCATCTGTCGTCTTTTGGGTTGGTACTTAAAGGAGAAGTACTGGCCGGTGTAGTTCTCCTCTCCACCTCTTGGAAATAATGCCATAGGATTGACCTTCACATCCACTAGAGACGGCAAATAGGCCAGTAGTTTAACTTTTCAGTGTAAGGCTCCAACACTCCCACAGTACTGCACTGGAGGTGCCTGCTTAGACTTTGCAGTAAGGTTTCTGGAATGGGGTTTAGACCCTGGATTATAGGTGGATTGGCAACGCTAAATTTCTCATAGTGGCTGGGAATGTGCAGGCCAAATGGGTTAGTCATGGGAAATGCAGGATTAGAGGGATAGGATGAGGTGAGGGGGGGCTGGGGGAGGGGTGGGGGTGTTGGGTGGGATGCTCTTTGAAGGTTAGGTGTGGACTCGATGGGCCAAATTGCTTGCTTCCACACTGTAGAGATTCTGTGATTCTATGCAAGGCTGGGTATTGTGCGTCATACTGATGCACAATGTGAATGCAAGCAGATAGGAATGTTATACCTTGCCCAGAGTCAAGAGTAGCAAAGATTTACTAAACTGATTCCTGAGTTGAGAGAATTGCCTTATATTCTCCAGAATTTAGATGAATGTGAGGTTGTGCAAACAATTCTGAGTGAGATTGATTAGGTAGATGCTGGGAGCTGATTCCATGCCTGGAGAGTTTTAAACCAGGCCAGAATAAGTTGTCAGATTCTTAACACTAAATTGAACAGTTTCTTTGCTGTAAATCTTTGAAATTCTGTATTAAGGGCTGTGGGTGCTCAGGGATTGAATATATTCAAGACATTTTGATATTTTTTACACACGGATTGAAATAAGGAATATGTGGATTGTATAGAAAGGTGGAGTTCAGATAGAAAGGCCTTCGTGATCTTACTGAATGGCAGAACAGCCTCATCCTATTTATTCTTTTTAATAATCAGTGTTGCTGCTGGAGCATGGGTAATTGTTTATCTTTTGATGTGAGCCATGTAGAAATATAGGCTAAATGCTGCTGAGTCACATGTAAAAATTGTTTTTGTCCCATTTTGGCCAAGATGAAGATATTCCAATATTGTGTCCTAATTGTTGCCATGCAGTTAACTATGGGAGATAGGTGGCAAAGATTTCTTCCATACTGGCAGTTCCTAGTTTTTTGTGTCGATGTTTCCAAGATTGTTTAGCAAGCACAGAGATTTGGGAAATCGTGAAGAAAATCTGTGAGGGGGAGAGGAGACAGTGACTTAAAGTAACCATTGAAGACCTCCTAGTGACTGGGGAGAAAAACCACAAAAATTAAAGTGCACTCAGGTGTTTGGAGAATCAGTGGATGACAGAGGACAGATGGGAAGAGAGATTGCCTTAATTGTAATAAATATTTTTATAAATGTACACAGCTTATTGGAGAATATTATGAAGGAAATTAAAAATAAACTGATAATCAACAGTTTATAAAATTCTGGGCATGTCATAATCCCTGCGATCCCCATGCATGAATGCAGAGCCAAAGCACCTGACTGTACACTGAAGATATGCAGTGCATGATACAGAGGGTTTCAAGAGCTGTATTTGTTTTAAATGTATATCGACATTCAAGTAAGCATTTGCGCTAGGCAATGCTGCATTATTTTGGGAGTTTTGATTATTTTGGGCTGGAGGGCGATTATCTGAAATACTTCAGACCAATCCAATTTTTTCATGATTCTAACAAGTCGTTGGAAAGTCCTGCCCTCCCGCAAGGATTGCAATTTCCTGCTTTCACTGGTAAATCCTGGCTTAGCCATGTTTTTTAACCTACAGGCACAGCTATTCCAGTGCTCCTCTGCTTGACCTTGAGTCCAATCCAACTCCAGCTTCTGTTTCCACATAGAATAAACTTGAATTCATCCAACACTTTACCACTTGTCCCTTGAATCGTACTAAGTCTATTCATTCATCAATCCGTCTGCTCACTGATGTACATTGGATCCTGGTCTGACAGTACCTTAACATTAAAACGTTCTCACTTTATGTTCATTTCCTTCCATGGCCTCATCCCTTCGAGTTTCAGTTACCTCCCTTCAGCTGTGCAACCCATGTTCTTCCATCTTTGGGCTCTTGTTTACTTCCCACGCACTCAGTCCCACCATTGGGTATTTTGCCTTCAGCTATGACTAACTGTGTGGAGTTTGCACGTTCTCCCCGTGTCTGCGTGGGTTTCCTCCGGGTGCTCCGGTTTCCTCCCACAGTCCAAAGATGTACGGGTCAGGTGAATTGGCCATGCTAAATTGCCCGTAGTGTTAGGTAAGGGGTAAATGTAGGGGTATGGGTGGGTTGCGCTTCGGCGGGTCGGTGTGGACTTGTTGGGCCGAAGGGCCTGTTTCCACACTGTACGTAATCTAATCTAATCTAATCTATCAAGAAGTTTATTCTTAAATCTTGCTGACTCTCAATTTCTCTCTCTTCCTTTTAAAAAGTATCCTTAAGAACGACCTCTTCAACCAAGTGTTTGGTCACCTGCCCAAATATCCTCTTCTTTGGCACCTGCTGGCTGATAGCTCCTGCCATGCTGTTACATTTTACTGTTTGTTCTTTTGTGGGTTATGGATGTCACTGGCAAGTCCAATATTTGCCCATGAAAAAGGACAGTTCCCTTTGACATCATCTTCCGAACCCATGGCCTGTACCATCTCGAAAGCAAATGCTAGTAGATGCATGGGAGCACTTGCCACCTGTAAGTTCCCCATAAAGCCACACACCACCCTGTCTTGGATGGTGTTTCTTCACTGTCACTGTTGCCACTGTCCATTTTTGGTGCAGGAGGTGAATGTTCAAGCTGGTGGATAGGCTGCTGTGAACAGTCTGCTTTGTCCTGAAGTGTATCTAGCTTCTTGAATGTTTTTGGAGTCACACTCATTCAAGCAATTAGGGAATGTTCCGTATGCTCCTGACTTGTGTCTTATACATAGTAGACAGGCTTCTGGAAGTTAGCATGTGAGTAGCACAACTCAGAATTCTTCAGTCCGTCAGCTGTTCTTGCAGCCACTGTATTCTTTTGGCTTGTCCAGTTCAATCATAACCCTCAGGATGGTGTTAGTTAGGGATTCAATGACAGTAAGGTCATCAAATAGCAAGGCTAAGATGGTTACACTTTATTTTTGTTGGAGATGGTCATTGCCTGGCCCTTGTGTGACATGGCTATTAATAGTTAAAATTTACCTCAAATCTGAATGTTGTTCAGGCCTTACAGCATATGTACGCATGATGCTTTATCTGAGGAGTTGTAAATTATATGAAACGTTGTGCAGTCATCCACAAATATCTCCATTTCAAAACTCATGATGGAGAGAAGTTACTGATGAAGTAGCTGAAGGTGATAGAGCCTTGGTCACTACCCTGAGGTGCCTCTGCAGAGATGCTCCCTCGCTGAATGATAGGCACCCCAATCACCACATTCGTCTTCCTTTGTGCTAGGTATCACTTTAACAAATGGAGACACTATCCCCTGACTTCACTTTTGCTGGGCTCCTTGCTACCACAGTCAATCAAATGGTGCCATGATGTCAAGGTCAGTCACTATCACCTCCCTGTAACTGGGTTAAAGATGCTCTAGAAATGTGAGTTGTTTGATTTTTATCCTGGAGTGTGACAGAGCAACTGCAGGATGTGACACTCTCCCAGACCCACAGAAGCAAGAACTGTTTTCAATTAAAGCTAGTGGGCTTTGAGTGGTACTGAGGATTCTGTTCAGTGAGTGTCAATACAAGTGAATCAGCAACCAGGCTGGCTCTGAAGACAGGAATAGAGGCAAAGTGGAAAATCAGGAATGGCCCAAAAGATGGGGTGAAAATGAGGAATGATCAGAGAAAATGGTTAAGGGGAGGGGGAGCATAGTGGTGTACCTGAAATTAAAGTATACAGTTCTGAGTTGATTTTCAGTGTAGGAAACAGAAACCAGTCCCCAATCACATTGCTGTCGAGAGTGTGGTGCTGGAAAAGCACAGCAGGTGAGGAGCAGGAGAATTGGCAGTTCATTTATTGAGAAATGTCTATTCTCCTGCTTCTCGGATGCTGCCTGACCTGCTGTGCTTTCCCAGCACCACACTTTCAACTCTGATCTCCAGCATCTGCAGGCCTCGCTTTTTCCTGATCACGTGAGGAACCCACTTCACATGAAATAGTCCATTTACCTTCCTGCCAGTAGCTGCCTTAGCTGTAGGGATTGTCCAACCTTGATTTATTCCCCAAACCTGTTTAACTTTACGGTTTCTGCAGATAATCACTGCACATGAAGTTCATTATCTGTGAGTTGCGTTTCAGATGTTTGAAAAATAACGTCCTGTAACACTGCTTTCAAAATGCAGGTTCTCATTTTAGTATATGTGGTTGGACTGGATGTCTGTCTTTGCTGGTGTGTGATTGACTGGGAGCAGTCTTTTTGTAGCTATCAGCCAATACAACTCAATTTATTGAAAAGTAAAAATGACTGACAGAATAGTGAACAGATATTGAACTACAGTGAAGGATCCTGTATGGTAGATGCAAGTTTACCTCTTTTAACAAGGCTTATGTGAATGTCTTGTGACTGAACAATCTCCCTGTTTGGTTTTGCTGGCCTCGGCTGTTTTACCTACCTCCAGGCTCAGTATAATAGACTCACCTGAGAGGTCACAGCACCAATTGTCCAACAGGGTGTTTACCGCTTGGGATACAGGCTATCAAGGTAAAATCAGAAAACCCACCCACAGCCTGGGAAACAAAGTCTATCCAGTTTGTGTCCTGTTTGCCCGATTATGTGATAGTTATTGTGTGCCATTAGCCCCTCCTAGTGTTAGACTTGAACATTACATAATCTTGCAGCATTTGGTTGAACTATACATCTGGAATTTTAAGCGATTGAGTTAGGTATCTTCGTGTGCACTGTAGTAGATGCACATTAATAAACTGGAGCAGAAGCCTGACATTCGGATCAATTTGAATTTTTATTAACTTTTCATGATGCTCCGGTGTTACCCAGAATTCAGCAGATAAAACATTAGAATAGAGTAGCCTTTATTGTCTCATATGCTCAATGAGTATAGTGAAATATAGCATCAACTTAGATACAAAAGTACCGAGACACAGTTGCTTTAGTTACAAGATCTTAGACAATAGAGAAATAAAATGTTTAGCATTGCGGAAATAAAAGTTCAGTCCAGCGGACCACATTGGCACCTGGCTTCCAGTCCACACTGGGCCCTGGCTCCACACTGCACCAGTGACATGCCATGTCAGGAGGTTGGAAGGTCATCATGCCACACCAGGAGGAATGTTACCCTAAATATCCTCTCGGGTTTCATCCTTCTAAACTTGTATACGGACTGGAGAGAGTTTATTTTTGAGTCGACTGCCTTTGAGGTGTTGAATTAAGTTTCACTTGAGAAGTGTTGATCCAGCTTTGCAAGTGAATGTACTTCAATGAAAACTCCCCAGTAAATTGGCCCCTCAGATATGGAGACCCTCGCAGTGGAGAATGTTTGTTTTTTAAATGTGGGTGAAAGTCTTCCGATTCAACTCCTCCACTTAAAATGATTGTTTTTCATCTTCCTGAACTAACATAAGAACAACATGTTTTTATGAGGCATCTTTAATATGCAAAATTTCCCAAGGTACATTGTTACATTGAATTGCTGGTAAGGAGAAAGTTGGTAATGATTTTGAGCAGATGATTCTCCTATGTCACCGACACAGCATGTTCACTTTAAGGCCCATTCTGAAATTGGAGCTGGATGGGTGTAATGTACATTTGAACAAATAACTTAATCACATCTAATATCCAATTGATCCACTAGTGACCCACCAATCGCACATTTCCCATTGAATTCTCTTTAACATCCAACGCAATGCAGTTTAACATCAGAGCGACATCCCACCAACTTTTGTTCTCCTCACTTGTAGGTGAGGCCAGCTGTGGGCATTTGAGACCAGTTTCAGTGTTACCTTGGCTAAGCTCAGTTCCCAATGGTCATGAGTTCAGTTTTGCTCTAAGTGGGAAGTATATTAAATGACCAATCTTACAATATTGGTGAAGATTCTTTACAAGTCGAGCTATGATTAGGAGTGAAGAAGCATACAAAGTAGAGCTTTGATAATAAAGTCCCTGATGATAGAGGAGTTACATTCAGCTAGGGCTCGGTGATAATGAAATAATTTTATAGTCCAAAGGATCTTGATTCAAACTTGATTCCTGTGATTTAAGCATGAGATCTGGACTGACACTTCTTCAGAGATGCTGTCCTTGGGATGAGGTAAGGAGCAAGGGATTGTAACTAATTGGATAGCACTCTTGTAGAGTTGCATAGGTACAGTGGGCAGGATCGCCTTCATTCAATATTTCTGTTTTAAACCGTGACCCTGACTGCCTGTTGAGGTGGTCTCGAGGGACACCCTGGCATCTTCCTCAAACAGCAGAGAATTGAACAGCTGGCATTACCTTCCTTATTGACATCTGCAATAGATAATCCGGTCATTATCTATTGTTGCTGATGGGACTTGAATACGTGCAAGTTACCTGCAAATCTGGCAAAACAATTGTGGCCATGCTTTTAATAAGTACCTCAGGTTGTGTAATGCTTTGGAACATCCTGAGGATGTGAAAGGTGCTATATAAGGATAAATTTGTGCTTTTTATTTTGACATATGCTATAATTGCTTTGAAGATGAGAGGAAAGCATGTGGAAAGCTATTCCTTGTAAGTGGGAATCAGTATTTAATTAGACCAGTGTATAATCTGTTGAGCAGCCTTGTTTTCTTTTTAAGTTTCCCACAGCAGAGTTCATTTACAATTGGGCACTGATATCAAGGAGTACCCAGTGAACCTTTATAGTGAGAACTGGTTGAGGTTTGAGACCGTCTCAAATTGAAGGTGGGACATGTGTGGTATAGCTCAGTCCCAAATCAGGCAGCATGGCATGAGAACCAGGTCAGTGCAGTGTGTCTGTAAAGGAGTGGTCCCTGAGGGAGTTCTTCATATTTGTGTTTGAAACCAAGCGTGATGTGTCCATTATTTTAACATAGGATGTTTACTGTATCCTATTGTTATAGCTTTCCTGACCTGCCATTTGCAACTCCATTTCATAATAGACTTTAAGAAACATTGTATCCTTTAAAGGCAAAATAGCCAAATATTGGAAGCACTGATGCACACAGTGGAGCATTCAATAGAGGAATTATCTTTGCACTATTTATTACAAAGTCCAGACTGACATGATTGACTGAATTACAGATTCTGTTATGAGTATCTGTGGTTTGAAGTGAGCTTATATCTTCACTGATTGACTTCCAGACTGCGGCTGTAACCCATCTGCAAACTAGATCCTCTAGTTGTTGCTTATTTCTTGAAAATGACATGGTTAGTCATGTTAAAGCCGAGAGAATTCACCCACAGGCTGGCCTGGATCTTGAACGAATACAACCAGTGTGACTGTAAAGTGGCTTCCCTTTGGGCTTCTGTATTCAAGATATTTAATCTCAATGGTTCCTGCTGTGTCTTCCTTGAGTGAAGTCTAGTTTGAGAGTATATTCAGCTTTGATGCATTTTTCCTCAAGTAAATATGTCACTGATATTATCAATTGTGAGCTGTCTATTGAATTCATGGTGTCACAAGTAACTCATTCCTACGCATAACTATTTCTAACTGACGTTGGCAGGAGAACAGTTTTGCTCGAGTGTTATCATGTACTTTTGCCTTGTAGCATTGTCAGAGATTCAAATCCCACAAAGAAGGTTGATGTTGCATTTGAAATAAATTGGTTGTCAAATGCACTGCCACTTCCACCTGGCTTGTGCCAGTTCCAAACTGTGTGGTTGATTCTTCATGTTTTCCGAATTACTAGGGATGGGCAATAAATGCTGCCTTGCCAGTGTCACCCACATCCCAAGAACAAGTAAACGTTACCACTTGGCAGCGAAATCCACCCACGGCTTGTCTTACAAACCACATAAAGTTTCCACTTTACTCAGCACATTAAGGGATTCTTTCAGCTCATTGCGCAACTCAGAAGTTCCTCAAAATGATTGCAGTAGATGCAAGCCAGATTGTTTGTTTGAAGGTGTGTCTGTACAGTATCACTAAAAGGTGCTGTTCTCAAGGAAGCAATGGTGGTGGGATAAAGTGTCCAGGTAGTCAGAGGAAATCAAGTGGAAGAGCCGCAGTATGACAGGCACTGTCTCAGGCAGGTTTAACTGGTCATTCACTGCTGTTTGTGGTGCACTTGTACATCAAAACTGCTACCTCAATGTACTTCATTTTAAATGACATATTTTGAGGTATTTCTATGTCCCTTAAGATGTGACATAAATGTGCGTTTCTTCATAGAGTTGTAAAATAACAGTACCAAAGGAGGCCATTCAGCCCACAATGTCTATACCAGCTCTTATGCCTTATCCGATTAATCCCACTCTTTTCCCTTATCAGTGCATTTTTTTCTGTCAAGTCTGTATCCAGCTCCCTTTTGAGAGTTACTATTGAATCTTTGTTCAGGTTGAAGAAGCAAGGCTCTGGTGTAGCTTTAGAGGATTACAGGGCTAGGAAAGAATTCAAAATGGACTGAGGAGAGCTAGGAGGGGGGCATGAAAAAGCCTTGGTGGGAAAGATTAGGGAAAACCCAAAGACATTCTACACTTAAGTGAAGAATAAGAGAATGGTCAGAGAAAGGGTAGGGCTGACCAGGGATAGTGGAGGAACTTGTGTCTGGAGTCTGAAGAGTAGAGGAGGCCCTAAGTGAGTCTATTGCTTCAGTGTTCACTAGACAGATGGACCTTGTTAATCGTGAAAACACTGTGGGCCAGGTTAATAGGCTTGAACAGATTGATGTTAAGAAAGTGGATATATCAAGAGAGATAAGTCCCCTGGGCTAGGCCAGATATATCCAAGGTTATTATGGGAAATGGGGAATGAGATTGCTGCACCTCTGTCGATGACTTTTGCGTCCTCACTCTCCATGGGAGTAGTACCGGATGATTGGAGAGAGGTGAATGTTGTTCCTCTGTTCAAGAAAGGAAATAGGAAAATCCTTGGGAAATACAGACCAGTCAGTCTTGTGTCTGTGGTAAGCAAGGTATTGGAAAGGATTTAAAGACATAGGATCTATGACTATTTGGAAAAATTTGGTTTGATTAAAATTAAGTCAGCATGGCTTCATGAGGGGCAGGTCATCCCTCACAACCCTTATTGAGTTCTTTGAGGATGTGACGAGACAAGTTGATGAAGGTCTAGCAGTAGATGTGGATTTCGGTAAGGCATTTGATAAGGTTTCCCATGGTAGGCTCATTCAGAAAGTTAGGAGGTATGGGATACAGGGAAATTTGGCTGTCCGGATACAGAATTGGCTGGCCGAGAGAAGACAGCAAGTGGAGTGGATGGAAAGTATTCTGCCTGGAGGTCGGTGACCAGTGGTGTCCCACAGGGATCTATTCTTGGGGCTCTGTTCTTTGTAGTTTTTATAAGTGACTTGAATGAAGAAGTGGAAGGGTAAGTTGGTGATTTTGCCGATGCCACAACGGTCAATGGTGTTGTAGATAGTGTTGAGGGCTGTTACAGACTACAACAAGACATTGACAAAATGCAGAGCTGGGCTGAGAAGTGGCAGATGGAGTTCAGTCTGGATAAATGTGAAGTGATTCACTTTGGAAGTTGAAATTGAATGCTGAGTACAGGGTTAAAGAGAGGATTCTTGGCAGTGTAGAGGAATAATGGAATCTTGGGGTCCACATACATACACCCCTCAAAGTTGCCAACCAAGATTAGATTCCTACAGTGTGGAAACAGTCCCTTCGGCCCCCAACCAGTCCACACCGACCCTCCGAAGAGTAACCCACTCTGACCTGCACATCTTTGGACTGCGGGAGGCAACCGCAGCATCCGGAGGAAACCCACGCAGACACTGGGAGAATGTGTAAACTCCACAGAGTCAGTTGCCTGAGACCCTGGTGCTGTGAGGCAGCAATGCTCACCACTGAGTCATGATAGGGTTGTTAAGAAGGCATATGGTGTTTTGGCTTTCATCAACAAGGGGGTTGAGTAATAGAGCTACAAGGTTTTGGGTGCATGGAATGCACTGCCATCTTTGGTGGTAGTCAGAGACATTAGGGACATTTAAGTGACTGCTGGACAAGCACATGGCCAGCAGTAAATTGAGGGGTGTTTAGACGAGGTTGATCTTAATTTAAGGTAAATGCTCGGCACATCATTGTGGGCTGAAGGGCCCTACTGTGCTATAGTGTTCTATGTTCTATGAATCTGCTCTACGGTCCTTTTTTAACCTGTGCTTTCCAATCAAAGTATTTCTCTTTAGCACCTCCTCAGTTTTTTTTGGCATAGGAATATTAAGCAGAATTCACATTACAGCCATCAGTGCTATATTGACATATAATATGTTGAACTTAATTCTGGAATGGTGATCTTATTGTCTCTCATATATGTATTCCAGACATGACTACAACTTCCTACATGTGTTTGTATATCCATATATAAAAAAGTTAAAAATCAGATAACACCAGGTTATAGTCTTATACCCCTTTACACTCTCACTCTCACAGACACTCATAACTGGCCCAACACACACCCATCCATATGCACATATACACACATACGTTTGTGAAGTGAATTTGTACTTGCAGAATTACATTTTCTGTTGCTCAAAAACTGCACAAATCCATGTAAGATTCTACAAATCTTTTTTTAGATTAGAATCAGTCTGAACGTTGTGGCACAGACAGCCTCACACAGGGCAACTCGCACCTTCATTGCATTATCTGGGCCGACATGACACCAATTGTTAAAGTTCACCTGAGAATGTAACTTTCAAAAATGTTCTACGATTTACTTATGAAAGAACTGAAACCAACATGTTCATTCTAAAAGATGAGAGACTTAACAAACAATCCAAGTCTTTTTCAATATATAATTTCAGTCTGTAAACCTTTGCTATAAATTCTGTCTTACAATCTTATACTCCAAAACCACCTGATGAAGGAGCAGCGCTCCGAAAGCTAGTGCTTCAAAATAAACCTGTTGGACTATAACCTGGTGTTGTGTGATTTTTAACTTTGTACACCCCAGTCCAATGCCAGCATCTCCAAATCATATATATATAAAAAAAACATTTTGGTACACGAGTCCTGTTGACAAATATGTGCAGCACATTCAGGGAAAAGGCACTGATATTTCAGCTACAAATATGAGTAAGTCACATGGTGTGTTTGAGATTAACCTAATGCCTGTTGTCTGTTCTCGCAGCAGAGCAATTAATGTTGCCAGTGGATACATCCCAATTTCTCTTGTGTAGTACCAGGATCCCCCTACTCTTTGCTTCTCCAGGATTAATGCAGAGCTCTTCTCCTTTACAGGAAGATACCATGGAAGTGGAAGAATTCTTGAAAGAGGCTGCAGTTATGAAGGAAATTAAGCATCCTAATCTGGTACAGCTGCTAGGTAAGTGTTCAGATGAGGTGACTTATTACTGTCAAGTGTAAGTTGTTTAGAAAGAGAAATTGTCTTCATTAATGGCACATGAAGAATTTAAATTTGAAAACACTGATCTATAAATAAAAGCATAAAGATCAGGAATTAGCAGCAACTTGGTTTAACACAAATTGTCAATGGATTTTGGATTGCATTACTTGAAGGGGCTACAGGATCTTGGCATTAAGAGAAGCTAAATTTTGAAGGTGGATATTTTAAAGGACATTAAAAAACAGGCTGGAGAATAGAGTGAATAATTACAATGTAGAATCAAAACACCACCAGAGGTATTTTCTAAACCTATGACAAAAATAATTGTGGCTGCATGTTTAACGAGGTTACATTTTCAGTAGGTTAAACAGCATCCTGTGTACTGAACTATCATTGGGAATGGAATGTTGACGAATCAACTACATGTGCTGACAGCAGTCCTGAAATATATTGAACTGACTGCATCGCAGTTTGCAGTTTCACTTGAATTTGCTGGACGTAATATGTTGCAAAACCTTGAACCCTAAATATGATTTTTGACTCATGAAATCTTAGAGTAATCTACAAATAGTCATTCTGTAGTTTTTTTTAACATATTTGTTACTTCTGAGGCAACGTTTACACTCGGTGATGGCGCAGTTCACTGTGTATCAGAACTGTACAGAGTTAGAATGTGTAACAAAGAAGCTGTGCGCAGCTGATCTGTGGAGTGTTTACACTCTGCACAAGCCTCTTGCCAGCCCTTTTCACCTAACCCTATTAGCAGAGCCATTTATTCTTTCTCAAGTGTACACTGAGCTGTCCTTACATGTATCTATGCAATTCACCTCAACTGTACATTGTGTTGGTAAGTTTCATGTTCGAAGCTCACTCATTGTTTAATCAGCAAATATTTGAGCAGGTGAGAAAACTTGGCCAACGAAGCATGTTTATGTACTGGATTTGAGGACTTTGGGAATTCTCTTTTTAAAACTCATGGTATCAAGTTGGAACTTAACTTTTAGTAAGAATGAGATGAAACTGGGAGCAGGTTACAAACAGTTTAATGAATTAGCTAATCTTTCCCTGTCTACTGTTTTTGTATATGTATAACAGAGTTGTAACAGAAACCAAAGCAGGGTTTTAATAGAACAGTGAATCTCTGTTAAGAAAGGAGGCACAAAAATAGGTTGCTGTAAAATGGCAGCCAGTAACCCAGTTGGAAGATTTGGAAGAATAGGTTACATGGAACACAAGTCTTCAGTTTGAATGTTTATTTAGAAAGCCACTTTCACAAGTGGTGCTGTGTAATAGTTCACTCACCCATCACATGTTATAATTGTACACCATGTAAATGTATTGTTCACATTCTATGATAAGTCCTTGTGTCATTTCTTTCCAAAGGTGTATGTACCCGGGAGCCTCCGTTTTACATCATCACAGAGTTTATGACTCACGGTAACCTCCTAGATTATCTACGTGATTGCAACAAGGAGGAAGTGAATGCTGTTGTGCTGCTATACATGGCAACTCAGATCTCCTCTGCGATGGAGTATTTGGAGAAGAAAAATTTCATTCACAGGTACGTTGCCCTAGTACTCGGAGTGTGATTAAGTTCACCAGGTAAGACTGTGGTTCACTGCAGCAAATTTGTCGCACTTATATTTACATGCTAGCTCCTTGTAGAATAGAGTACAGCGTTAGCATTACCCAGTCATCTCTCTTCTAGCTAGGACCTGTTGTGTCTTTGACTGCAATCGTTAACATAGCACTGGTTTGGACAAACCTAAGCTCCTTCACTGATGCAAAAAAAAGCCTGTGTCACTGAGTTCATTGCACATGCTGTGATAGCGAGTTTATGTCGAAGTGAAAGTTGATTATTTTCAAGATGTGGAAAAATTTCTTTGCAAAATGTTTTCTGTAAGTAAAGTATTACTGGTGTATTTGCTTCATATATACTGGTCACTCAGGATTGAATTATTTTCTACAGGTGCATTTTGTATCTGCGGAGAGGGAATTGCTCTTTTAAAATTAAAATCCATGTGTTTAAAATGATGGGCCATTTTAATCTAAGCAGTGGAGTCTTTAGCAAACTGCTGCAGATTTCTTCAAGGCAAATACAGCATCCAAGCAATCTAATTTTAACTTAGATCTTTTCTAGCATCAAGTTGTAATTTTCCACAGGGTCTAATTGTTTCTTTAACTTTCACTCAGAACCTGATTCTTCTTTTTCCTGTTGTCCTAGGGATCTTGCCGCTAGGAACTGCCTTGTAGGGGAGAACCACTTGGTTAAAGTGGCTGATTTTGGACTAAGTAGATTAATGACAGGGGATACATATACAGCACATGCTGGGGCAAAGTTTCCTATTAAATGGACTGCTCCAGAAAGTTTGGCGTACAACAAATTTTCAATCAAATCTGATGTGTGGGGTAAGTATGTGGTTGTTGCTCCTGAATATTCATAACATATATTGTTAAAATTATTGCACTGAGTGCAAGTTTTTTGGAGGAAATTACCTGGAACAGTGAACTCTAGTTAAAGAAACATCGCCAGTTGTAGAAACTGGACTTCATCAGTTTCCTCATTTCCCCTCCCCCCACCTTAGCCCAGTTCCAACCTGCCAGCTCAGCACCATCCTCATGAGCTGTCCTACCTGCCAATCTTCCTTCCCACCTATCCACTCCCCCCTCATTTCTGACCTATCACCTTCATCCCCACCTCCATCCATCTGTTGTACTCTTAGCTACCTTCTCCTCAGCATCCCCCCCCCCCAGTTATATCTCCACCCCAGACTCCCTGCCTCATTCCTGATGGAGGGCTTTTGCCTGAAACTTCAATTTTTCTGCTCCTCAGATGCTGCCTGACCTGCTATGCTTTTCCAGCACCACTCTAATCTAGACTCTGATCTCCAGCATCTGAAGTCCTCACTTTCACCTTAAAGAAACATCACCCTATTTAAAAATAAATGCAAACAAGCAGCTTGAGCCACCTTCTAAATTTCCCTCCTCTTCAGCCCCCTACCTTATTTATATTATGTCTTGCAACTCTGGCATCCAAGTCTGGTGACTGTTACTGGTTGCTGCCTGTGGGTGTGTTGGTTGATGCCTACAATGTCAAGAAGCTGAGTTGTTAGCATTTGGTTTCAGCGGCAATGTTTTAGTTTTTGTGTGTTTTGTCTAATTCATTTTTCAATCCCTTCCTGCCCAACCCCTATCACCTCATGATTGTGTTATCAGTGATCATTGCTGAATGGGTTGAAATAATATAGAAGACATGAATGAATATCCATCTTAACCTTCAGTCCTTTTTAACTGTAACAGATCCTGAAGCCAACTACCCTCCACAAATATATAATTAAATCATCCTGTCATTGTTTATTTTGTTTCTCTTCAGTAATTTGACCATTTTTTAGAATTGTTGTGTGAACAATTAATGGTATGTCTTTAGAGTGCAGATGCTTTTGTTTGGAATTGCTGAAAAGAAAAGAATCCATGTTTTATATCTGAACCAACATAGCATGTTACTTTCCTTGTAGCATTTGGTGTCCTCCTGTGGGAGATTGCAACTTATGGAATGTCTCCCTACCCTGGAATTGACCTTTCACAAGTTTATGACCTGTTGGAAAAGGACTACAGGATGGAGCGGCCAGAGGGCTGTCCAGAGAAAGTCTATGAATTGATGCGAGCATGTGAGTTAAAAAGGAGTTAATTTATAACCAGTTTGGTTTGTATTTGAGTAATAATATTACATCTGCACTATAGCATCTAACTGCTGCATCTTCTGCACTTTGCAAACTTGTGATCTCCACAGTCTGGAAAGACGGACAGCAAGTACATGGGAACACCATTACCGGGAACACCATTACCTCGATCCTACTCTCCAAAGTCACGCAGAGTCCTAACTTGGAGCTATACCACTGGTCCTTAACTGTTGTTAAGCCATAAACCAGTGACTCAGTCTCTAAAAGCACTGGGAGTGCCTTTACTACATGTGCTACAATGGCAAGAAGACATCTTACCATCACACACTCAAAGGCTGTTAGAGGGATGAGCAATCAATGCTGACCTTGCCAAAACTGAAATTCTTGGAAGGAATTTTAAAAATACTTGCAGCACAAAAGAGGCCACTTGACCAAATACTGAAACTTGCTTTTGAGACGCGAGCCATATAATGGTTGCATCTTGCTACATTGTGACAATGAATGCCAGGAAGTGTTGACCTAGCCACTCACAATGAAGGTAGAAAAACATAACCAAAAATACTGGCAATTGGAAATATGCACCATATAAAAATATTTTAACATTTTATTGATCAGTAATAGTTTTGGCGTGATGAGGTAATTTGTGGAAAAAAAAACTGCAAATACAAAAAAGGACTAATTTATTCTTTGCCTTTGACCTCTCCCTTGTCTTGATTCCTAAATATCTACATTACCACAGAAAAACTGTGAACTTCAGGAAAAAAAATGAAGTTAATGTAGTCACTATGTTAATGTTGAGCTGCTTTGTGTCTTAAAGCTACTTAGCCTGTGCTAATAGTTATCCTACCCCACTTCTTACCCAGTGGGTATGCTATCCTCCTGCTCTGTTTCTGAACAAGGTTCTACTTAAAATGCAGCTGTGTTGTTTGCTTTGGCCAGTCCACGTAGAAATGAAGGTCAGATGTTCACCTTTCTCGAGATTTACAAAAAGGGTGATTAAACAAAAATCGATTAGTAAGTCAACAATGGTTTGAATGGTGGATTGAGCTGAAAGGAACTGATGCTATTGAGTGTGGGGTTTAGATTGCAGCTGGCTGCTTGTTAGACAGACACTGCTGACAACTGCACTTTGCACAGGGCTTAACCTTCTCCAAGAACAGAGGCAGCTTACTTGCTTTCCTCAAAACCCGTAGGTGGGTTTGCATTGAAAAACAGCTGTGATATGACTGATGGTTGAGAAATCTTTACTTCAGCTAGAAAACTTCTAACCATGTTGCTCATCTCTAGGTTGGAAGTGGAACCCAGGAGACCGACCATCATTTGCAGATATCCATCGCGCTTTTGATACAATGTTCCAAGAATCAAGTATATCAGAGGGTGAGTGCTTATGGGCAGAGGCAATCTGAGTTACATTAGGGATAACCAGACACTGCTGGTTTCAGTCTCTCCAAAGCAAGCATGTGCATCAAACAAAATTCCAAATTATTTTATTTTCACTTTGTTTAATGTATTTCCACACAATTTACTCCATCTGCAAAGATATCATCACTTTACTTTTGTATGGCAGAGTTTGAAAAATTAGGATACAGAAGTCATTGTAATTGTGCCAATATTTTCAGTGATTCGTGGCAATATCCGTGTCATGCAGGATGCTCAATGTCTATTTTATATAGAAATAATTACCAAAATTTGCAAAAGGAACATTCTAATCTTTTCAGGGAGTGCGTCATGTGTGTCAGTGCGTCATGTGTGTCAGTGCGTCATGTGTGTCAGTGCATTTGGGATGGCAGGGGTAACTCTACCAGGCAATTTACAATGTGTGTGTGTCAGGCTTCCCCAGGAGATTGGTGGGGGAAGGTGTGTGTCAGTAATTGCAGCACAAATCCATGAATTTACTGCTAACTCTTTTGTGATCAAAGAATTGAATTTTTAACCTCATTTTTAATGCAAAATGTAACATTAATTTGTGGGTAATGTAAGCAGGTACATGGTGCTATGTTTTCTATTTTAGTAGACCAGTAAACTGTTAAATATTAAGCACCTTTTGTTGTTTAGTTGTTCACTAACTTTCCAGACCTCAGCTGGCTGAAGAAGTGAGCAGGTTGTGTGAACGCCCACACCTACATTTATTTTTGAAAAGCTCACCATGATTTATTCAGAAGATGACAGATGTTGTTTAACAGTCTGGGAATGTTCTCCTTGTTACGTGTTTTGCAGAGGTTGAGAAAGAGCTCGGGAAGAAAGGAGGGAAATGCTGTGGCAGCAACAAACCACAGGCACCAGAACTGCCAACCAAAACACGCACCCTGCGCAGAACGACTGAGAGCAAAGAGCCAATTGAAGTTCAGGAGGTGTCCCATTCAATATTTAAAGTCTTGAGCCAACATGGTATGTTTCATGCAGGGGGTGGGTGTTAGTAAGGAACGTGTGGGTCATGCACTGAGCTTAGAAAGTCGGATTTGACGCGGCTTTGCAGAAGCATCCTAACTGGTCTGTGTGGGCATGTATACAGCACCTGAACCACCTCCCACCCAACACCTTCTCTATCCTTATCACATCATATGTTGTACCAGAACTAAAGTTAAACTGCACAGATCTCTGGAAACCAGGACAAAAGTGCTGTGACTTTGTTTTGTTTTACCTCTTGTCTTAGTTGAATTGTACGATATCATTAATAAGATATCCAGGGGTTGAATACTGAGTGGTGTGTCTATTGTGCAACATTTAATATTCTTGTTTTATTTTTCTCCCTTTTTGTGCTGATCATAGTGAGTGTCATGTTAGTCCTGGGATCAGAACACACTCCATTTTAGATGAAGCTTGGTAAAGCCTGCTTGACAATGCAGCAAATAATTTGCCTCAACTCTGATCCACAGGAAGGTTCTCTCTACTATATCAGGCACCCTCTGACTTCTGGGTGAAGCTGCTAATCACTGCCCCATAGGAGGTGATCCAGCATTGTAGCACTATAAGCTTCATCTTACGCAGGACCATATGATGGAGCAGGAGTAGGCTATTTGATTCATTGAATCTGCTACACTATTCACTATAGAGTATGACAGATCTAATAGGCCTTAACTCCACTTCCTTGCCTTTCCCTGTATCCCACGTTCCGATTAAAAAAAATTGTATTTCAGCCTTCAATATATTTAACCACCTGGCCTCCACATCTCTCTGCAGTAGAGAGCTCCATTGATTCTCCACCTCTGAGTGAAGGTGTTTCTGTCCATCTCTATCCTAATTGGGCATCCCCTCGTTTTGACATTATGCCTCTGGTCCTTGACTCTGCCAAAATGAAAGATAACTGTTTCAGGGCTACTCTGTCAAACCCCAACTTACTTAATCTCTCCTCATAATAACATCCTTTGATAACTAGGATCAACTTAGTGAACCGACTCTGGCCTACCCCCAATGCCTGTTTATTTTTCCTTGGATAAGGGGACAAAATCTGTTCACGTTACTCCAGCAGGTGATCTGACTAGTGCCTTGTATAGTTTCAGCAAGACTTCCCTATTTTTATAGGAGAAACTGAGGACTGCAGAGTCAAAAGGTGTGGTGCTGGAAAAGCACAGTAGGTCAAGCATTTTCTGAGGAGCAGGAGAGTTGACATTTTGAACATAAGCTCTTCATCATTTTTAAGCTCTCACCTCTCCTCCTCAGATGCTGCCTAACTGGCCAATTCCTTTTAAATGGAAGGCCAATATTTCACTTCCTGTCCTTACTGAACTTGTACACCCTAGCTTTTTGTCATCATGCATGAAGACCCCCAAGTCCTTCTGTGTCAGAGTTTTCTGTAGACTTTCTCCATTTAAAGAGGTCACCTCCTCTGTTCTTACTGCTAAAAGACATAACCTCATATTTTCCACATTATATTTCATCTGCCAACCTTTTTCCCCACTCGCTTATCCTAATTATAACCCTTCGCAAACTCTTGTGTCATTCTCAAACTTGCCTTTCCCATCTTTTTTTGTCATCCATAATCCTGGCTATAGTACGTTCACTTACCACCTCCAATCTTTCAGATAGATACTGTGAGTAACTGTGGCCCAGTTGCTAATCCCTGCGGGCCTGTTGCTAATCCCTGCGGGCCTGTTGCTAATCCCTGCGGCCCTGTTGCTAATCCCTGCGGCCCTCCACTAGTTAGGGAAGCTGACAGCCTGGAAATGCTCCCCTTTTATTAATTAGCTACTCCTGCTATTCATCATACCCTACACCTAACACCTTGGGCTCTTATTAATCTTGCATGCAGTTTCTTATTGAATGCCTTTTGGAAATCCAAATACAGTAGGTTTACTTATTTCCTCTATCTATCCTGCTTGTTACCTCCGCGTTTGAATACACTTGTCAGGCTGATTTCCACTCATGAAGCCACACTCAGTCCACTTGGGTATATTATGTATTCCCGCAAGCTCTGCTAATGTATTATTTATAATGGATTTCTGTTTTCTCAATGACAGATGCTACGTTAACTGGCCTAAAATTAGTTTTGACTACATGCCTTTTTGAATAAGTATGTTACATTGACAATTTCCAACCCTGGGACGTATTGAAAGATTGCCACTCTAGTGCATCCATTATCTCTACTTTCTTTAAACTCCCAGTAACACTCTTCTTCACATTAGTCTCAGTTGGATTTGAACGCAGGTTCCTTGCTTTACCATCTCTCTCACTCTCAAACAATTCTGACACAAATAGTCTCTGTGCCAACCCATCCTTTCCCTACCCACCGTCTTCCCCTCCAACCACCGTGCACAGCCGCAGTGCCAACCCACCTATCTTTTCTCCCCCTCCATGCTCACAAGCAAATAGAGTTAGCTTTGGCAGAGTACCTGTTGCTAAAGTCAGTATGATCACTTGACAGAGTTGCAGAATTGTTTCAGTGCTGATGGAGGTCCCACAGCCCACCATGTCTGCACCGGATCACCAAATGAGCATCATGACTTAGTGTCATTTTCCTGCTTGTCTCCTGGACATTCAAATAACCCTCTAATGCTCCTTAAATGCCTTGATTGAAACTGCCCCCACCATACTTCCAAGCAGTACATTCCAGCCTTGAAGCCCGCACTGAGTGAAAAGGGTTTCTTCTCACATCACACTTGTTTCTCTTGTAAATTAGTTTAAATCTGTGCCCTATCGTTCTCAATCTTTGCACGAGTAAGAATGCTTTCTATCATCTGCTCTGTCCAGATCCTTATGCCTTTAAAGTTTCTTGCAAATCCCTTTTAAGCCTTCTCTCTTGCACAGAATGCAATTCCAGCTTCTCCAACGTATCTTAATAACTGAAGTTTATCAAACCTGTGACCAGTCTTTGTACAACTCTTCTGTTGTCCTTTCGGTGCATTCACATTCGTCCTCAAGCAAGGCATCCAGAACGGCATATAATCTTCTAGCCAATTCTAAAAATGCAGCATGACTTCCTTACCCTTACTAATAAATCCCAGGAAATTTGTACTTTATTAACATCTCTTCATTTGTCCTACCATCTTTAGCTGAAAATGTGTTGCTGGTTAAAGCTCAGCAGGTCAGGCAGCATCCAAGGAACAGGAAATTCGACGTTTCGGGCATAAGCCCATCATCAGGAGGGATTCCTGATGAAGGGCTTTTGCCCGAAACGTCGAATTTCCTGTTCCTTGGATGCTGCCTGACCTGCTGCGCTTTAATCAGCAACACATTTTCAGCTCTGATCTCCAGCATCTGCAGACCTCACTTTTTACTCGATTTTAACCTACTGCGAATCCTCTTGCAAGGATGCCTTCCTTGAAGAAGCTCTCTTCCTCCCTCTACAAGGATTTCAGTGAATCTCTCTCTCACTGCACCCCCAGGTCTCCTCTGCACAGAAGCTCTTCAGTCACGTTCTCAAACAGACTCGCTACTACAGCCACATCTCCTTCCTCAGCACCTGCCTACGGAACCGACTGATCCCGCACGGACTCCGGACTACATTCCAACCAACAAAATTTGGACCAAACCAGGACAATTCCTGATGAAGGGCTTTTGCCCGAAACGTCGAATTTCCTGTTCCTTAGATGCTGCCTGACCTGCTGCGCTTTAACCAGCAACACATTTTCAGCTCCTACCATCTTTAAGTGACTTACTCATATGCAGAGTAATTTAAAGATGGTGTATAGCATGGAAACAGGCCCTTCAGTCCAACTTGTCCATGCTGACCTATTAATTTAATATCCTAAATTAATCGAGTCCCATTTGCCAGCATTTGGCCCATATCCCTCTAAACCCTTCCTATTTATATCCCCATCCAGATGCCTTTTAAATGTTACAATTGTACCAGCCTCCTCCACTTCCTCTGGCAGCTCAATCTATACACACATCACCCTCTGCATGAAAAGGTTGCTCCTTTTAAATCTTTCCTCTCTCACCTTAAACCTATGTCCTCTAGGTTTTGGATCCCACGACCCCAGGGAAAACACCTTGTCTATTCACCCTAACAATCCCCTCATGATTTTATAAACCTCTATAAGGTCACCCCTCCACTTCTGATGCTCCAGGGTAAACAGCCGCAGCCTATTCAACTTATCCCTATCATTCAAACCCTCCAACTCTGGCAACGTCCTTGTAAATCTTTTCTGAACCGTTGCAAGTTTCACGACATCCTTTCGATAGCAGGGAGACCAGAATTGCATGCGCGATTCCAAAAGTGCAAAAGTGTACAGCTGCAACATGACTTCCCTACTCCTATAACCAAAGCATTGACCAATAAAGTTAAGCTTACCAAATGCTGCCTTCACTATCCTGTCTACCTCCACTTTCTAGGAACTATGAGTCTGCACTTCAAGGCCTTTTTGTTCAGCAACACTCCCAAGACCTTAATGTTAAGTGGACAAGTCTTGCCCTGATTTTCCTTTGCTCACCTCGGATTCATCTAACTTAAACTCCATCTGCCACTCCACAGTCCGTTGGCCCATCTGATCGAGATCCTGTTGTACTCTGAGGTACACCTAGGTCTCACTGCTGTTGCAGCTTAGAGTGGTACTCTTTTTGGTTTGGAATTGAAGAGCATAAGTTATAAAATTAAAAGTGTTGGAAACATTCAGCCTGTCAGGCAGCATGTATGGAGAAATGCAGAGTTAAAGGTTTTGCTCAGCGACCTTTCATCACAACTGAAGGTAATTTAGGTTGCCGAGAGCACGATCCAGCGAATGTGAGTGTTTACGTTTGTTTCTGTGTGCACAGATTCCGGGGATCATGAGATGGCAGTTTCTCCCATGCTGCCACGCAAGGACAGAGACCAGGACAGCAACCTGGACGATGACCGTTTGCAGTCTTTCACCAAGGAGAAAGGCAAATCCAGCTCCATCTTCAGCTCCTTTATCAAAAAGAAGAAGAAGACCGCGCCCGCCCCTCCCAAGCGCAGCAGCTCATTCCGAGACACGGACGGGCAGGTGGAGCGAAAGGGAGAGGCACTGGAAGACACCAACACTGGGAAAGATACAAACAACGGAGCCTTTCTCAATAGCGTAGCCCCTCTTGACGCAATCGATCTGAGTAAATTGCAGCACTCGTTTAGCACTGTGGCACAAACTGCAAACAATGGAGGTGGAGGAGTCACCAACGGAAGCTTCTTGGGGACGACTGGGTTCTTCTCTCCACATTTGAAGAAATCAAACACATTAACGTCCAACAAAGCTGCAGGGAGTGAAGAGGAGCCAATCTCCAACACCAAACGCTTCATGAGATCTTGCTCTGCGTCCTCTATGCCTCCAGGCAGCAAAGAGATGGAGAGGAAAGCCCTGACGCTGCCCCGAGATCTCCAGTCGGTGGGGAAGCCGGCAGAGTCTGTCCTGGCCTCTGGCTGCGACAGGACTGAGAAGCCAGCGTTGCCTCGGAAAAGGACAAACGAAACTAAAGTGGACGTGGTGCCTCGGGGCAGCATGACCGCTCCTCCTCGGCTGCCGAAAAAGACAGACGAGTTAAATGATGATGTTTTTGCTAACCTGGAGTCCAGTCCCAGCTCCAGCCCACCAGCATCGACTCCAAAACTTGTCCGCAGGCAGCCAGGGACTGTTGTGTCCAGTGGTCTTGGCCTCAAGGACAAAGACGAAGGTGGGAAGATTTGTGCCTTAAATTCCCCACAGGAACCCATCTCCTCCAGCCTGGCTGCCCCTGCACTGAAGCAGAGCTCCACCTCTTTCCTTGGGGGAGTGAATCAGCTGTCTGAGGACTCGAGGGCACGCCGGTTCAAGCAGGCTTCTGACCAGCTGCTGTCAGCTCCCGTTAGGGACCGGGGCAAACTGCAGAAATCCAAGCCAGCTCCCCCTCCTCCACCAGCTACAAAATCCCTCCGGCCGCCTCGGAGTCCGACCCACGAGGCCACAGCCGAGAGTGCCACAGGCGTCAAACCTAAGCTGGCCATGGACACTTCGGGTGGGGAGGCTACAAAGGCCCCCCCACCAGGGGATGCAGTTAAAAGGCCCGCCCTCCATTCAGCACCAAAGTCCCAGTCCTCAACGAGGCCGTCAGCTGCCTCCTCATCCTCCACACAACCTGCCTTACCAAACCCAAGCACCGAACAGCAAACCTCCACCACCACAGCCTTCATCCCCCTCATCTCCACCAGGGTGTCTCTGCGCAAGACCCGGCTTCAGCCCGAGAGGATGGCCAGTGCCAATATCACCAAGGACACCGTTCTGGAGAGCACTGAGGCGCTCCGTGTGGCTATTGACAGGAACTCTGAGCAGATGGCCAGTCACAGCGCGGTGCTGGAGGCAGCCAAGAACCTGTACACCTTCTGCACCAGCTACGTGGACTCCATCCAGCAGATGCGCAACAAGTTTGCCTTCAGGGAGGCTATCAACAAGTTGGAGAGCAATCTCCGTCAGCTCCAGATTTGCTCAGCCAGCCAGGACTTTACCAAACTGCTCTCGTCTGTGAAAGAAATCAGTGACATCGTCCAGAGGTAGCAAAGGCTCTGGGGGGTTGGGTGGTGGAGGAGGGTGGACACAATATGTACACAGAATGCTGCTCCCAGACTCCATAACAGTATGATAGAATCAGGGGAAGGACTTGAATTTGACTGCTTGCTGCCAGAGGTGTGCATCGAAACGTAGCATTTAATCCTGAGTGGCTCTGTAAATTCCTCGTGTCTGCTTCAGTTATCTCTTGCAATAACGTTGTTGTCACATGCAAACATTCATACTCTACAAACAGCAGGTGATTCAGCTAAATAGATCAACTCTAGCCTATGTTCAGCTCACCCTTTCACTCTGTCCCTTGCTCCCTCACGTGCTTAACAGTCTCAAGACAATAGCAGTTAATTCCACTCCAAAACATAAGAGGATCAGCATTTTCCATTTGATAACTAACTGTGATGTTTTGTTACGTATTCAGGAGCCAACAAAATACTTGTGAATTACAAGTCAGCCATTGTTGATTACAAGCCCAGAACATGTTGAAACTTTTAATGGAGTGCTGATAGTTAAGAGAAGACAGTGGAGTAAAAACTCTGATCCCTCACTGCAATTCACCTTTCATCATTTGCACTGGATTTTCTTTAAGAAAGAGAACATGTGTAGTTTAACTTTTGCAGTATTAGACAGTGGACATGAATGCCAGACAATCGCCATAATAAATTTAGTTAACACCTTAATAGACTGTGCTTTCCTTTGGTTATGGGACCATTGGAATTTAATACCGTGGCTGCAAATTTACACATTATGAACTCATCACAACTGAAGAGATTGTTAAATTAATAAGAGTTGAATGCTGCTGTAAGTGACAGAAAGCATCAAATAGTAGTTCACCACTTGTATAGTTCCTACCTCATTCGTACTAGTGTTTCATTTGAAAGCTTAAAAAGCAGACCGAGAAAGCAGTGAAATCAGCCAGTGCCCCATTATTCCAAGGTGGCAAATCTCAATCCTGGCTGGAGCTGGCTTTTCTTGTCAGGGTGAAGAAGATTCAGTTCAAACTGACAACCCTGAAACAAGGCAGAAACCAACCCACAACCACCAACACCCTGCCTCCAATAAACACAACTGCAGAGTAGAATAATAGTCTAAACTGGCACTCACCAACACATTTTGTCACTAGGACGTGAGATACAGGCTGCCAACTCTGGTCTTGATATATTCCTGAAGGTTTCTGCAGCTTTCTATACTTCAAAAACATTTTTTTTTAAAAGTCCCTATGGTACATAACCTTTGCATTGCACAATTACCAGGGAATGACCATCTCTGAAAAGAAAATATCTAACCGTCAGCACTTGGCATTCAATAGAATCGCCATCATTGAAGCTCTTGGCATCAACATCCTGGGGATTACTATTGATCAGAAATTGAACTGGACTAGCCATATAAATACAGTGGCTGCATGAGTATGTCAGGGACTAGGAATCCTGCAGCAAGTAACTCATCTGATCACCTCTCTTCAAGGCACAAGTAACGAGTTTGATAGCTACACTCCCACACAGTAGGGAATGTTCTATAACAATACTTGAAGCACAACCCACCGTCAATGCACAGCAGCAATATGTCCTATCTACAAGATGAATTGTAGGAGTTCACCAGGGCTCCTTAGAGAGCACATTGCAAACTCATGATCTTTACATTCTAGAAAGACAAGGGCAGCAGATACGTAGGAACTTGCAAGTTCTCCTCCAAGTCACTCACCATCAAACTTGGAAATATATCTCTGTTGCCTGAGTATGGATGGGTCAAAACTCAGGAACTCCCTCCCCACTGGCATTGTGGGTGTACCTAAACCCCATGAACTGCAGCAGTTTCAGAAGGCAGCTCACCACCATCACTTCAAGGCCAGTTAGGGTTGGGTAATAATTGTTAGATCAACCAGCAAGCCCCATACCCTGGAATAAATTTTTAAAAGCAAATTTCTTTTGGAGCAGCTCACTTGAGTGACCAGCAGAGTAGTCACTCATTCCTGGAAGTTTGGTGACTTCCAGCAGTGTGCATTTGACTGTCTAAATGTAGAAAGCTACAGCTGTGGCTGTAATCCAGACTAATCACAGTGTCTTTTAGTTCAAAGGGGTTGACAAAATCTCACTCAACACTGCTTAACACACACTCATAATCTGTTTTAACAATTTAACTAAATGTTATTATTACATATTGTTTTCTCACAGTGAGCTCCCGCAATCAGCAAATTGATAATGACCAGATTTTAAAAAAAGACTAAGGAAGCCTTAATCTCAGATGAAAGTAATATGTTCCTGGCCAAAATTAATATTACTGATATTCGGCAATATTAAGACTTGATGGTCTTAATACTTTTTAGGATCAAATTAATTGATTCTGAGAACAATATGTAACATGAAATGATGTGTAATTTGTAATTGTATGTAATGTGGTAACTAAAGCAGACTTGAGGATTTGTTCCATCTTTGAATATTTACATTCTTACATCTCTGTCTTGCCCACAGCTGAGATGTATTCACAGGGCTTCAATGCAATAATTTCCCATTTGTAAAATTGTTTTCCTCTCTCTAATTAAAATTGTTCCCAGTGAATGTTAAAAGTTACTGGTCAATCACGAAACTCGCTTGAGTAAACCACGTCATTTGAACCAAATGGATTGTTTTGAACGTAGCTTGTAACTTTTTCACCAGCCAGAATGTTGTTAATGACTGCAGAACCTTGACTGCAAAATCTGAAGGATTCACAAGCGTTTTAGTAATTATCATCCACGATCTTGCATCAAGGCTGCCCATGGACATTGTCAGCACGATTTAACAGTGGGGTGGGGGAAAATGTGATGGGAGAGAAATGTCCTGTCCTTTGACTTGTTAGGATGACACAGGAGCAGCCCATAATAAAACAGTGAAGACACACATGATGCACTGTTATATGGTAGTCAGGTCTTCTGAAATGCCTGACACGTAACTACATCATTGTGTGTGATTAGCTTGGACACTACTTACTCTGAATCAGAAGGGGCTTGGAAAACAGACCCATAGAAACACAATGTGAAGTATTGAGATGCTTTTGGTGTGAAATATACCTTCACACTTGAGTTTTGTTAAGTAATGCCTTAACTTCCTTCTCACAACAGTCAAGAATTGGCATCAACCAGACATACATTTCAAGTTCATTAATCAATCCTACGAGGACTTTAGCATCCACCAATCTCAGCGGTTGTAAAGTAAAGCTGATTCTTTTGTTGGTTATTAGAATGAGATGTTTTTATATTGTGATAGAACTGCACTGTGTTGAAACCTGGAGCAGAAAGGCTAAATGTGGCACATTGGAGTCAGATTTGTTTCCAAATCTGACAGCTTGCTGTTTTGTTTTTAATTCCACTTAATGTTCTGAAAAGACTTGAAAGAAATCAAATGCTCATGCATTTTCTGTGTTGGGATCTAGCTGTATAACTAAAGCTCATGTGATAGTTAAATGGTCTTGATTTACTTTGATTCCTCTCACAGCGATAATCACTGAAGATGTAGCCTCTGTGTATTAGCCAGACAGGGTCAACTCTGATCCCAATAATAATGGCTAGGCTTTCATGGTTGTAATATTTTCATTTTGTACATTGTATCAGTATTTTTTTGTGAAGAGATTTCCAGTTTCCACTTACCATACTACAGCAATTTAGGCACAATATTAAAAGGACTTGAATCTGCTATTTGAATTCTCATCACTGTAAACTGTGTTGTAAATGTTCTTCAAAAGGGTGTTCTGCCAAGTTATTTCCGAATGTGCATTTACACTGAAGCTGCAGCCTGGCATTGATATTGGAGACTTGACCACAAGTTGTTGCCATATACTGTGTTTATGTTGATCAAATTGCAGAGGTCTCACGCAGCTACTGCTAACCCTGAAGTTGACAAAGATCAAAGCAAGGCTGGGCCAGATCAGTGTGAGAACAGCGTCTTGTGTAGAAAATCCTGTTTAAATTGCATCATAGAAATGGGCTAATTTAGCCCAATCAGTTTGTGTCAGCATCTACTTTCCACAAGAACTTGTCTGGCTTAGGAACATAAGAGCAGGATTCAGCCCCTCAAACCTATTCCACTTTTCACTTAGATCATGGCACATCTGTATTTTGACTCAATTTCTCTTCCTTGGCTTCTCCCTTACTCAACAAAAATCTACCAATTTCAGTCGTGAAAATTGACTCAGTAATCTATTCTTTTTTCAGGGGAGAGTTCCAGACTTGCATGAAAGAATGTTTCCTGATTGACATCCAGCTGACCTACCTCCAGCGTTAGGGTTTTCACCTCCTGTTCTTGTTTCCTCCACCAGAGGAAATAATATCTGCCCTGTCGAAAAGCTTCTTCAATTTAATCTTCTACATCAGGTCGTCCTTCAACCATCTCAACTGAAGGGAAGAGAAACCCAGTATAAATACAAATATTGAACAGATCGAAACGATAGCATTCTCTGTCCAGTATAACTAACTTGATATTGTAGATATCTTGTAGTGAGGATAATTCTTATGAATGGATAAAGGACACAATTGTAACTTATTGATGACACAAATCACTCCAACAAATGTTGGCAGCACAAAAGTGCACCTGAACAGCAAAACAAACCCACAAAATTACTGAGAATCATAAACATGGCGACTTTGCTTTATTGTGAAACCATAATCAAATCTTAGCACCTCAGCTCCCATTTCATTTTTAAAGCCTTTTCCATTTTTATTAAATAATGAATTCTTCATGTGACATCAGTTCTCAAACAACTGAATAAGTAATAACCTCATACCCATGGATACCTGACTGGTCCATGTCTGTGTTTATTCTTCCTAATGAGCTTTGTCCCATTCTGCTTTCTCTAATTCTATAAATGTAACTTTTTCTGTACAGCCCCTCTTCGTTGTTTGGACTGAAGCTTTGGTGTGATGTCGAGGGGTGGTAGTGTCACTGTGCTAATAATTGAGAGGTCCAAGCTCATGCTTTGGGAACGTTGGTTCAAATCCAACCATGGCAGCTGGTGGTATTTAAATTTTCTTCATAATGTCTGGAATTGAAAGCTGCCCTCAGCAACAATAACCATGAGAACTATCATCAATTGATGTATTTAGTACTTCAGGACCTTTAGGGAAGAAAATCTGCTACCCTTACTCATTCTGGCCTACATGTGACTTAAGGCACACAGCAACAGAGTTGACTCTTAACCGCTCTCTGAAATAGCTGAAAAGGTGTTGCTGGTTAAAGCACAGCAGGTCAGGCAGCATCCAAGGAATAGAAAAGGAATCTGGGCACACTCTCCTCATTCCTGATGAAGGGCTTATGCCCGAAATGTCGAATTTCCTATTCCTTGGATGCTGCCTGACCTGCTGTGCTTTAACCAGCAACACATTTTCAGCTGTGATTTCCAGCATCTGCAGACCTCATTTTTTGCTCTCTGAAATAATCCAGCAAGCAACTCGACAAGAATTATGGACAGACAACAAATGCTGGCTTTGCCAGTGACACCCTCATGTTTTAAAGGTTATTTAAAAATAAGTTACCCCTTAAGTGCATCTGTACTATTTGCCTCGTTATGGTAGCTAATTCCACATCTTCACCCTTCTTTGAGGTTTTTAAAAAAAGGTTTTCCTTAAGTTCATCTGCCTATTAATCTGTTCCTTGTTCTTTTCCTTGAGCCTTCACTTTTTATAGAGAAAAGAGCCCTAGCCCCAGTTTTTACTGATAACTATAGACTTTCGGTCATGGTATCAGCCTTGTGAATCTCTTTTGCATCTCCAACACCTCTATGTATATAGAAAGTAAAGCAGCTAAGTGCTCACAAGGGCCCTCACCACTCTTCCAGTCCCATTCTTCCATCGCCACCTTGCCTTGGAAACACTGACATCATCTTACATATGTTATACAGGACAGCCATTGATCCAGTTAATCCTCCCCTCATTGGTCCTTATCAAACCCCAATATAACCGGTTCATTTCCACCTAATATGCTATTAGATGGAGTTTACCCGTTCAAACTCCCGAAGAAGGATATCTGAGCAGTGCCTTTTAATAGTCTGCAGTCAGTGGTATTGCACTAGAGATTGGGGAATAAACAGTCCCCTGCCCTCATGAAATTGAGTATATAGCTTGTCCCTCGTGTTAAAGGTCTGCAGCTAAGCAGGTGCCTGGTGTTGACAGAATGGCTGAAATGTGGAGCATGTCCTGCTGGAGGCAGAGTTAAAACCCCTATCCCAAGACCGTGAGACATTCAGAGCATCGTTGCTATGTTACTATAATGAGGTAATTATGTGGATTTTAGCACAAATTGACCAGAGTACAATCAACATCCGACCACCCACAATGGAGTTATGAGTGCAGGGTCTCCCTAATATACTGGTGAAGGCCTGACCATGCAAATATTGGAAATGATAACCAGTGATTGGTTAGCACAAAGTAGATGCAGTGGTTTTTAAAGCAAATTTATGAATAAGTATGTAAGTTAGCTCACTGAGCTTGAAGGTTTGTTTTCAGATGTTTTGTCACTGTACTAGGTAATGTCATCAGTGAGAGTCTCTGGTGAGGTGCTGGTGGTATGTTCTGTCTCTCTGTTTATAGGTCTTGGTTTCTTAAGGTGGATGATGTCATTTTTCTGGTTTCTTTTCAAGGGAAGGTGGATAGGATCTAAATCGGTGTTTATCGATGGCGTTCTGGTTCGAATGTCATGCCTCTAAGAATTCTGGTGCGTGTTTTTCTGTATATTGAAACAAATAAGACAAAATGTCTTTTGTTTAATGGATATCTTTAAAAGTATATTTGGCAAGTTCCCCATGCTATTGCTCAGGGGTAGTGATGTTTGTCAGCCTAGACATTCAGGTTATATCATCTGGCTTACTGTGTACTAATTTGTACTGAAGGTCCACCCACTCAAGGCTATGTGGTCTAATTGATGCCAAAAGTCATTTCGAGGTTTTCTACTATTAGGGTCAGTCAGAAGAGGTCTTCTGCTTCTGTAGATTGGAATTTTTTTGTAACTTTGACCAAAACTTGGTTTTAACCATTTTCCTTACCGTGCTGCTGTAAATGAGCTCAATAACAAAAATAAAATATAAAATTGCAGTTTCCTCACTCCCAGTTTCTGATGGAATCAAACAAATCGGTTTTTAAGTCCATTAATTACTGTTAATTAAAGGCCGTGTTCTGTCCATATTAAAGTTATAATCATATGTTCAAAGCCATTCCTATCAGCATCAGTAATTAATTGGAGTTGGACTAACATTTAGAGACCAGTGACCTTTCTTCAGGTCAGTATAAAAATGTAAGAGCACAAGTTTTATTTTAGAAAATCACATTTTACTTCCTAATAAAATGCATTTAAAACACGAATTAAATTTAAGATGACCATGAGCACATTGGTGACTCAGAATAAATTCCAATACTATGTTCTACAAAAAGATATCTGTGATATGTTAAGAAGCCAACTTTTACTGCAAAGTCTTTACATTCTGAAGCCATTAGACCCCAGGCACAGCCTCGTTAACTGGTAGCTGAACAGTGACTGAGATCAGTTTCTTTTTGGATGCTAATGATTCAAAACTGGCATTCAGAATAGAGACATCTTGACGTTTTATGTCCCTTTGTAATTTTTAAAAAAGTGCCCAACATGCACAAGCCCATGTATTCATGATTTGAGTTTCATTTGATGCTGTAATGTTTTTGAGCACTTACCTCCCTATATTTGGTCACTTGCTGTCAGTTAATAAATTTATACAAAGTGAAGGGTGTGTAATATGAGCACGATAGGGTTTCCCTTTATTTATTTATTTATTTGACTCAGGTTTTTATATTTCAGTTTATTTTCTCTCCTACTTTTCCCATTGTCGCTCACCTTTACACATCCTCAGTTGGCCACATGGACCCCAGGCTGCTCTCAGCCCTTCGTTTTAATGAACCTGGCAACTTCCATGCCTCTGCAGATTTCCACTGAGTGGCAGCTAGACCCTACGAGTAGCGGATCCTATAAGCAAAATCAGTCAAAAGTTAAAATCAATTGATGCAGGCACGTACATCTGAGTGGTCATCCTGCTTGGTCTTAATCTCTTGGTCTTAAAGCACTTGTGTCCAGTGCTTTAAGCACCCAGTTGCCAGACTGCTGTACCAGAAAATTTCTTTGAAAAGGATGTCCAACCATACTGTTTCTCTCACATTATTTACTGAATATCTGTGAATAGAGTCATGGGATTGGAAGGGTTTTTGTGTTTACACCTAATTGTTATAGGCTTTAACCTGATTGGAGAGGAGTCTCACTGTCTGTGATGGTCTTTACAGATTCCTCTTTGTGAAATGATACAATTCTGAAACTGCTCACCTCTCGGAGTCATGATGCTATTTTGCATGTGTGAAAATGCTTTTATTTTTCACACTCTGTGGAGACAGCAATTACCATTCAGGTTTGTAACAAATGAATTATCGATCTTTTCTCTGGTAATAAAACAAAGGTTAAGCATTTTTCATTTTTAATTAAAAACAAGCAGGTTATATTTGTGGACTCCTAGCTAAATTGTTGCTGATTTTTAAATCATTCATTTGTACACAATTGAATTTGGGACTGTTGGCAGGTACCTTTTTGGAGCCTGTTTCCGTGCACACCTCTGGATCCTTCCAAAGCAGTACACATCGTAAAATTATCCCGGGAGCAATTTGATCACCTTTGCCAGTGTTTGCACCTATCAGAAAGACAAACCCAGAAGAATATAGTAGCCATTGCCAATGTTTACAAGGGTTATAAAAGCAGCAGGTTTGAACAGTCAGAAAGCATTCTTGGGACAACAGACACAGTGAATGATTTTTCAACACTTAGCACCTATAAGCCAAGGCACATCACTAGTTGAGAACATTATTGATAGAGCAATTGACCTCCTCTCCCCTCCAAAACAAAACCGTTCCTTTTGGATCACCTTTTGCAATCTAATTGTATTATATGGTATTGTTTTTAATTGCCTTCGTTCCATTTATAATTTTTTAATGAAAAGAAATCATTTCAGTATTAGCGTTAAGTTATGACTTTCCATCACTCTCACCCTCACTGAGTGCTGTGAGTTGGAGCTGAAGAACCATGTGCAAGTTGCCTTTTGTTAAGAACACAAACAATTCTTTTTGCCAAGGTACTGTTTGCTGGTGTTGGTTTTTATTTGAACAGCATATTGTGCCACTTTTATCTGATCTATCCTGATATTACCAGCATTTTGAAGGGTGATTCATGTATTCCTTTTTACGTGTAAATGTCTTTTTTTGTTTCTGTAACATGTATGGTGCAATTTTAATTTTCCTGGTCAAATACAGTTTGTGTTTATGTACTGGATTGCCCTTGCTTTTCCTTTACACCTCTATTCGAAATTACACATTCCAACAGGGTCTGCACTACTTTCAGCAGTATTTCATTGCCTGCAAAACACTTGAGGACATCCTGTAAGATACTGTAGAAATGTAAGGCTTTAATTAGCAGCAAGTGGTACCTGAAGGCTAGATAAAAATCCCGATAGTCCTCCACTTGCACTCTATATCCTTCATTCATGGACGCATGCAGAGTTTAAATCTTCAATTGGCTCTGTGTGTTGCACTCCATTATGCATCAAGATGCTTTTGAATTGAAGTCTAACTCCAGAGCGCTCAACACATCATCTCAATTGCTGCTGTCATTGCCAGGACTCTGGGATTGCTGTACTGTCAAGCGTGCTGTCCTTTGGGTGATCAGTTGAGTTGAGGTCACACTCGCCTTCTCTGCATCCACGTTAAAGACCCCCTGCCCACTATTGTTTGATGTACATGTGGAGATTTATTGGTAGTGGGATTACTAGGGGTGTTTTTTAATTTGAGTTATTGGAAGGTCGTAGTTATTCACCAAAAACAAATCTAAATTAACAAAAATGTTTTATATTTTGTTTAAATGGGGCTCTGTTAATCTGAAAGAGGGAAGCTAACTCCTGTTAACTTTGTATTGCAGTAAGGTAAACCTCTGATAACAGGCTTAAGGTAACAAAGCAACCTTTTTGTTGCTTATTTTAAGATATTAAAACTACCCTGTACTTCCAGAGGATATTTTTAATAAATGGGAACCATATCACGCCTTCAGCGTGTTTGGTTTGACTTGTGACTGAATGTATTCCTAAGAACCAGAACCAGGAGTAGGCCATCTAACATGTCCAGCCAGCTCTGCCATTCAATAAGGTCATGGCTGATTTTTTCATGGACTCAGTTGCACTTAACCATCCACTCAACATAACTCTTTAATCCCTTTACTAAAATCTATCTATCTTTGCCTTAAAAAATTCAACGAGGTAGCCTCAACGGTTTCATTGGGCGGGGAATCCCACAGATTCACAACCCTTTGGGTGAAGAAGTTGCTCCTCAACTCAGTCCCAAATCTACTTCCCTTTACTTTTGAAGCTAGTTCTAGTTTCATCCACCAATGGAAACAACCTCCCTCTTTCTATCTTCTCTATTCCTTCATAATTTTACAAGGTTCAATAAGATTCCCCTCATTTTTCTAAATTGCAATGAATACAATCCTAATCTACTCAGTCTCTCCTCTTAAGCCAACCTGCTCAACTCTAAAATCAACCTAGTGACCCTCCTCTGCCCCCCCCCCCCTCCAGTGCCAGTACATCCTTTATCAAGTAAGGAGATCAAAACTGCACGCAGTACTCCAGATGTGGCCTCACCAGCACCTATACAGCCGGAGCATAACCTCACTGTTTTTAAACTCCATCCCTCTAGCAATGAGGGAAGGTATTCCACTAATGTTCTTAATTACCTGCATACCAGCTTTTTGATATACATGCACAAGGACACCCAGATCCTTCTGCACAGCACATGGTGAAATATTGCATCATTTGCTGTTATTCCTATCAAAATGGATGACCTCACATTTATCAACATCATACTCTCTGCCAGACCCTTGCCGCTCACAACCTATCTGTATCCCTCTGCAGACTTCGCTCTACCACTTATCCTCATATCATCTGTAACCTTTGACACACTACACTTGGTCCCCGACTCTAAATCATTTATGTAAATTTACTTCAGAACGAATAGGTCTCTAACACATCTTTACGTTAGAAATTCCACCTTAAAAGGAAAGTTATGAAATATTTCCTGTCATTATAAAGGCAAATCTGGCCTGAGCTCCTTCTAGTGGGCTCCTTCTATAGATCTAATTTATTAAAGTGCCAAAACTCAGTTGCCAAGACATGCAAAATTTACAGTCCTCTTAATCGCATCTTGAAAAAAACCATCTCACTTACCATCTTCCTGGCCACACTGTCGATCCCTCATTGTCTCCCTCTGACTTGACGCCCTCACTCCCCCCGTGTGGTAAACTGGAAACAGCAAGGGAGCAGGGCAGTGAATTATTGGAATTCAATGAGGAGTCCAGACAGATGATCAAGCATTGGGAACAGCTGCTGGCAAATTGTGCTACTTGTTAACTGTCTCCTTGGAATCTTTTATGTTTCAATATCTTCAAATGCAGAAACTCAAACTCATATTCAGACTCCTCAGAAACAGAACCAGTCCCTGTTCAAGTGCTACAAGGTCTGGACAATATCCAGGCCTGGGCTGACAAGTGGCAAGTAACATTCATGTCACACAAATGCCAGGCAATGACCATCTCTAATCTATCCAGTGCCCTTTGACACTCAAGTGGTGATACCATCACTGAATCTCCTGCCATCAACATCCTGGGGGTTATCATTGACCAGAAACTCAACTGGACTCACCATATGAATACAGTGGCTACTATAGCAAGTTAGAGATGAGGAATACTTCAAATAGTAACTCACCTCTTGACTCCAAAGCATGTTCCACCATCTACAAGGTAGAAATCAGGAGTGTGATGGAATACACCCAATTGTTTGTATGAGTGCAGCTTCAACAACATTCGAGAAGCTTGACACAATTGGGGACAAAGCAGCCTGCTTGATTGGTACCAACTCCACATTCACTCCCTCAGTCACTAACCCCCTCAATAGCAGCGTGTGTACTATCTACAAGATGAACTGCAGAAATTTGTCAACGATCCTGAGCACTTTCCAAACCCATGACTGCTTCCACCTAAAAAAGACAAAGGCAACAGAAACGTGTATACACCACCATCTGACTTGGAAATATATCTCCATTCCTTCAGTGTCGTTGTGAAAGGGTGTTGTGGGTCTACTAACAGCAGTGAACAGCAGAGGTTCGAGAAGGCTGCTCAGCACCATCTACTGAGGAGCATCTCATCAAAGGCAATAACTGCTGGCCAGCCTACAAAGCCCATGTCCCACAAGAGAATCAGAAAATACCAAGCCACCTCTAATTCTAAACACCACAGAATACAGGCCTAGTCTATCTAACCTTTCCTTGTAATGCAATTTGCTCATTCCAGGTGTGAAATAACTCCACAGAGGCTGATATTCTGTAACCAAGTCACCCTTTATTTACATGTAGAGAGTATTTGACACTGATACAGCTCCCTCAGAGCCAGCCCTGAGGGAACAGAACCTCTGACACTCCTGTTTTTATCCGTCAACCAGGTCTCCCTGTGTGAGGAGCTCCCTGATCGAGTCCAATCAGGGAGCTTATTCTGAGGTCCACCTTCACTGTTATTAGCATATCATGCAGATAAATGACAATCTGGAGTGGACCTTGTAACATGTTCTCCATCATCCAGTGAAAAGTTGCACAGGCTGGCGATACTTTAAATGGCAGTCTTGTGTACTAGTATGACCCCTTATGGATATTAATTGTAGCATGCTTCTCTGAATCCTCATCTAACCACAATTACAAGTCCCCATGGCTCATGTCCAGTTGAGTGAAGGATACACCCCTGTCCCACCCCTAATCCCCATTGGGTACTTATCTAATTACCATTTATTTAAAATCCTCACAAAGGTGAACCGACACATCGGGCTTCACAATAGGTATGATCAGTGCTGCCCATTCCACAAACTGGACTCGTTGGATGATTCCTTCGTTTTCCAGCCTTCTGATTTCTGCCTCTACGTTTGCCCATAATGCAAATGGCATTTGTTGGGCATTGCAGAATCATAGGTTTGCTTCCTGGTCAACACTTAGTGCTCTTGGCTTTTTTGATAGTCCCTCGATCCTTCTGAAAAACTTCTGGGTATATAATTAAGACTTCAGTCAGGTAGCCATTTTCCAAACAAGAAAAGGTTGAGCCACTCTAGATGAATTTCTCTCAACTGACTTTGCCCCACTAAGACAGCCTTTTACTACAATCCATGGTAACTGAACCAGCTGCTTCTCATGAGAGACTAGAATAACTGCCATGGTGGCTTACTAGTTAGCACTGCAGTCTCTCTGTACCAGGGATACAGGTTCAATTCCAGCTTTGGGTGACTGTGGAGTTTGCACATTCTCCCCATGTCTGCATGGGTTCCTTCCACGTTCCAAAGACGTGTTGGTTTGGTGAATTATAGGGTCGGGGATGAGTCTGGATGGGATGGTCTTCAGAAGGCTGATGTGGACCTATTGGGCCTGATGTCCACGCTGTAGGGGATTCTAAGGAACTGTAGTTGTGCCTTAATTTGCAAGGATTCCTTGGTATCTTGCTATTGCCTTCACTCAAGGAGTGTTCCCCAAGCTCAGTCAGACTGGCACGGGTGTCCACTTCCATCAGAATACCTTCCAACTCATTAACTCCACTTGCCACATTTTCCAAAGATAAAGCCAGTTGTAATGCCTGTTTGAAGTCCAGTTGGGCACTTTTGCATAGTTGCATCATTAATATCACATACTAAGTGGTGTCTCAGCATCTCATTAAAGGTTAAACCAAAGTCACATGCCAGTCATCTTAACCTCATTAAAAATCCCAATATGGATTCCCCCGTTCTTGAATTGCCAAGTTAAAACGATAGCATCTCCGAATTAGAGGAGGCCTGGTGTTGTAACATTCCTTAACTAAATCAGTCAACTTTTGGTGTTTAATGCCTCCGAGCGTTAACCTCCTAATAACTGAAAAAAGCTGCGGGTCCACAAGCCATCAGGAGAAGTACTCATTGCTTTTCATTTTCCCAGAAAAATATATTGTATTCTTTCCACATACTGAGCCCAGCCTTTGGCAGGATCAAACGAGTCAAACTTCCCAAATATCGGCATGATTCCAGAAATGCTAACACTAACTCTAAAATGACAGTTATGAGTAAGTTTCTTCAGGAGTATGTCCCACTCTCATCACCACTGAAATAACTCCACAGAGGCTGGTATCCCATCCCCAAGTCACACTTTATTTACACATGGAAAGTCCCTGAGACTGTGCCAGCTCTCAGTAGTAGAACTGCTGACACCCCTGTTTATGTCTGTCAGCCAGGGCTCCCTGATTGGGGTTGTTAATCTGGTCCAGTCAGGGCACTCTGAGGTATACCTGACTGACCCTGTACAATCACTGCAGATGTGAGTAACCCTTCTTGAACTGCGTCCAAAGGATAACATCTTCCTGTAAGTACAGTGATGAGTACTGTGAAGAGTACCCCAGATGTGGTCTCACCAATGCCCTGCATAACATTTGACTTGCATTGAACTCCCCTCACGATAAAACTTAACACTCTAACAGCTTTCCTGAGTACTTGCTGTACCTGAATGCTAACCCTCTGTGATTCATGCACTATCCTTCCTGGATCTCTCTGAAACAGGGGCAGTTCTCAGCTGACTGGAGAGTTCTTTCAGAACAGCAGCTCAATCTGAAAACCAAAAGCCAATAAGACTGCTGAAGTTTCATCACTCTTCCCTTCCATTCCATGGTCGTCCATGTCATGTTTAGTTTAAAATGTACAGTATCAGAAACTTTATGGTAAATGAATTATTGTCCAGAGTTGAATAATTCCAAATTAACCTTGACTGTTGTGCAACTTGCAATTTCCTTTGTACCCCTAAGTATTACTGAGACCATTTGATCAGTCATATAAGAGTGTGTTCCCTTATTAAAAGGCTGTCGACAAAGAAACACCAACTGGTTTAAGTCCTAAAGCCAGCTAAGTCTTTGCCTGCAGTGTAATGCTGAGGGTAATGTTTTGAGTCCATTGTTGTTTCTTTAAGTACATAGCCCCTTTAATTCTTTTTGCAGGACCTAGGGTGCCCAATAATTTAAAGGGAATCATTCATTTCTGACCGGTGCAGGGATTTTCAAGTTGCTGCGTGGAGTAGAGGGAACACTAACCGAAGGACTTTGGATATACTCGAAGAATGGGTTTGGATAATCGGCTGAGGCCCAGAGATCTAAGCAAGTCATGTAGGTTGATGTTCCTGGTGTGGTATTGAGGGAGTGCTACACTGTTGTAGATCCCACCTTTCATTTGAAACATTAACCGTTAATACTGGAATGTCTTCCCTCTAAGATCGATTATCTGACAGCCATTACTTGGAGAAAAATATAATCTGTTAAATTGCACTAAGTGTGCGATTAAATCCGGCAATTTGCCCCTTTACAGATTTGAGAAAGGATTTGCCAACAGGAGAAATGCACTGTTCCACATGATTCATTGAGCAGAATTTATCATCAAACTGAATTTTACTAACTGGATTTATAAAGTTTTGATGCCTGCTTTACACTTCCATGAGGCACAGTTGGCTAATTAAAAAATTCTTTATTTAGAAAGGAAATTAACTGGAGAAAAATCCCATCAGCAGCAAAATAAATCTGAGAGAGAGAGTGAGTATCCATATACTGGTCACCAACAAAACCCCAGGCACTCCAACTTTCTGTTAACTCAAATTCATTTAGACCTTATAGCTTTTCAAGTCCAAGTGAGTACTCTTTAGTAAAACAAAGAGTTTTGTTTTTACGCAGTATGTTCTCCTAAAACTGTGAAATCTCTCCCTTACTGTGAACACGTTGTTTTGTGTTAAGTGTTAGAAGCAAGCAAATCACTAAATTATAAAACGTGTTAAGTCTACTGGAAAGAATTGTATTTCTGTAGCACCTTTCCCAACCTCAGTGCATCTCAAAGTACTTTATAGTCAATGACTTTCATATTCTCATAAACTTGCTATTGTTGGAAGTAATGGTTGAAATTTTGAGAATAACTAACTTGTTGTCAATATTTAATTATGAACATAAGAACATACAAATTAGCAGAATCTGTTTATGCCTTTGAATTACCATCTACCACCGATAACCTGATATCTCTGCCTAACAAGAATCTATCAATGTCCATCTTAAAAATACTTAACAACTCAGTACGTGGGTGTACCATAAGACATAGGAGCAGAAATTAGACCATTCTGCCAATCGAGTCTGCTCCGCCATCTAATCATGGCTGATAAGTTTTTCAACCCCATTCTCCTGCTTTCTCCCCATAACCCTTGATCTCCTTGATACTCAGGAACCTATCTATCTCAGTCTTAAATATACGATAGCCTTATGTGGGGTAGCCTTCTGTGGCAATAATTTCCATAGATTCCCCACGCTCTGGCTGAAGGAATTTCTCCTTGTCTTTGTTCTAAAAGGTCTTCCCTTTACTCCAAGGCTATGCCCTCAGGTCCTAGTCTCTCCTACTAATGGATATATCTTCCCAATATCCATTCTGTCCAGGCTACTCTATCCAATACCTACTAGAGAAGGAGCAAATTTGGCCTACTGTTGGGAAATAAGGCAGTGCAGGTGACTGAGGTATAACTGGGGGAGCACTTTGGGGCCAGTGACCATAATTCTTTTAATTTTAAAATAGTGATGGAAAATTTATAGACAATCTAAAAGTTAAAGTTCTAAATTGGAGGAAGGCCAATTTTGACAGTATTAGGCAAGAACATTCAAAAGTTGATTGCAGGTAAAGGGATGGCTGGAAAATGGGAAGCTTTCAAAAATAGGATAACGAGAGTCCAGAGACAGTATGTTTCAGTTAGGATGAAAGGCAAGGCTGGTAGGTGTCAGAAATGCTGGATGACTAGAAATATTGAGGGTTTGGTTAAGAAAAAGAAAGAAACATATGTCAGGTATAGACAGGATAGATTGTATGAATCGTTAGAAGAGTATAAGGGCAGTAGGAGTATACCTAAGAGCGAAATCAGGAGGGCAAAAAGGGGACATGAGATAGCTTTGGCAAATAGGGTTGAGGAGAATCCAAAGGGATTTTATAAATTAAGGAGAAAAGGGTAACTAGTAAGAGAATAGAGCCCCTTAAAGGTTAGCAAGGCAGCCTATGTGGGGAACCACAGGAGATGGGAAAGTTACCAAATGAGTATTTTTTTATCTGTGTTTACAGAGGAGAAGGACATGAAATATACAGAACATGGTGAAATAAATAGCGACATCTTGCAAAATATCCACAAGAGGGTGGTGCTGGATGACTTTAAATGTGTAAAGGTGGATAAATCCCCGGGACCTGATCAAGTGTCCCGTAGAACTCTGTGGGAAGCTAGAGGAGTGATTGCTGGGCCCTTTGTTGAGATATTTGTACCATTGAAAGGTGCCAGAAGGCTGGAGGTTGGCTAACATGGTGCCACTGTTTAAGAAAGGTGGTAAGGAAAAGCCAGGGAACTATAGACCAATGAACCTGACATTGGTGCTGTGCAATTTGTTGGAGGGAATCCTAAGGGACAGGCTGTACATGTATTTGGAAAGGCAGGACTGATGAAGGATAGTCAACATGGCTTTGTGTGTAGGAAATCATGTCTCACAAACTTGATTGAGATTTTTGGAAAAGTAATAAAGAAGATTGAGGGCAGAGCAGTGGATGTGATCTATATGGACTTACACAGGTGAGCAAGGTTAGATGACATGGAATACAGGGAGGACTAGCCATTTGGAGACAGAACTGGCTTGAAGGTAAAAGACAGAGGGTGGTGGTGGAGGGTTGCTTTTCAGACTGGAGGCCTGTGACCAGTGGAGTGCCACAAGGATCGGTGCTGGGTTCACTGCTTTTTGTCATTTATAGAAATGATTGGGTGTGAACACAGGAGGTATAGTTAGAAAGTTTATAGATGACATCAAAATTGGAGGTGTAGTGGACATCGAAGAAGGTTACCTCAGATTACAATGGGATCTTGATCAGATGGGCCAATTTGCTGAGAGTGACAGATGGGGTTTAATTTAGATAAATGTGAGGTGCTACATTTTACAAAGACAAATCAGGCAGAACTTTTACAGGAAATGGTAAGGTCCTGGGGATGTTGCTGAACAAAGAGACCTTGGAGTACAGGTTCATGGCTCCTTGAAAGTGAAATTGCAGGTAGATAGGATAGTGAAGGTGGCATTTGGTATGTTTTCCTTTATTAGCCAATGCCTTGAGTATAGGAGTTGGGAGGTCATGTTGCGGCTGTACGGGACGTTGGTTAGGCCACTGTTGCAATACTTCATGCAATTTTATTTAAGAACCCCTTTTATTTTATTTAACAGACCAACGAGTCCACACCAACCCTCTAAAGAGTAACCCACCCAGACTCATACCCCTGCCCTATTGTCTCACGTTTACCCCTGACTTATGCACCTAACATATACATTCCTGAACACTATGGGCAATTTCCCATGGCCGATCCACCCTGACCCGCACATCTTTTGGACTGTGGGAGGAAACCGGAACACCCAGAGGAAACCCACGCAGACACGGGGGGAGTGTGCAAACTCCACACAGACAGTCACCGAAGGTGGAATTAAACCTAGATCCCTGGTGCTGTGAGGCAGCAATGCAAACCACTGAGCCACCGTGCTGCTCAAATTCTGGTCTCCTTCCTCTCGGAAGGATATTGTGAAACTTGAAAGGGTTCAGAAAAGATTTACAAGGATGTTGCCAGGGTTGGAGCTACAGGGAGAGGCTGAATAGGCTGGGGCTGTTTTTTCCTGGAGCATTGGAGGCTGAGGGGTGACCTTATAGAGGTTTATAAAATCATGAAGGGCATGGATAGGATAAATAGACAAAGTTTTTTCCCTGGAGGTGGGGGAGATCAGAACTAGAGGGCATAGCTTTAGGGTGAGGGGGAAAGATATAAAAGAGACATAAGGGGCAATGTTTTCACACAGAGGGTGGTCCGTGTATGGAATGAGCTGCCAGAGGATGTGGTGGATGCTGGTACAATTGCAGCATTTCAAAGGCATCTGGATGTGTATATGAATAGGAAGGGTTTGGAGGGATATGTGCCGGGTGCTGACAGGTGGGACTAGATTGGGTTGAGATATCTGGTTGGCATGGACTAAGGGTCTGTTTCCGTGCTGTTCATCTCTACAACCTGATGGGATCAATCCCAGAATGCTGTGGGAGGCAGGTGAGGAAATTGCTAGGGCCTTGTACGAAATCTTTGCATCTTCTTTAGCCACAGGAGGGGTCCCAGAGGACAGGAGAATACCCAACATTGTTCCTTTGTTGAAGAAAGGCGGCAGGTATAACCTGGGAAGTTACAGACCTGTGAGCCTATATCAGTGACAGGGAAATTACTGGATAAGATTCCTAGAATATGATTTACTCACATTTGGACAAGTAGAGACTTATTAGTGATGGACAACATGGCTTTGTGCAGAAAAGTTCATGTCTCACAAAGTTGATTATATTTTTTACAGAAAATGGCAATGATGACTGATGAGGGCAAGGTGGTAAATATTGTCTATAATCACTTTAGCAACGCCTTTGACAAGGTCCCTTACAGCAGACTGATACAAAAGGTGAAGTCACATGGGATCCATGTTGAGCTGGTAAGATGGACATAAAACTGGCTTGGTTATAGAAGGCAGAGAGTAGTGGTGAAAAGATGATTTTCTGGCTGGAGATCTGAGATTAGTGGTGTTCCACAGGGATCAGTGTTGGGATCTTGTTATTTGTAATAAATATATATAAGCAATTTGAACGACAATGTCAGTGACCTGATTTAAAAGTTTGACGACACAAAGATTGGGGGAGCTATGGATAGTGAGGAAGATTTGCAGAAGATACAGCAGGACGTAGGTAGGCTGGAGACTTGGAGGAAGAAATGGCAGGTGGAGTTAAATCCAGACAAATGTGAGATGATGCATTTTGGGAAGTCTAATGCAGGAGGGAAGTTTTCAGTAAATGATCAAGACTCTAATAGCATCAACATACACAGGCATGTAGGCATACAGGTCCACAGTTCCCTGAAAGTGGTAATGCAAATGGATAAGATGGTTAAGAAGGCATATAGCATGGGGTCAGGGCATAGAGTATAAAATTTGGCAAATCATATTGCAACTGTTTAGAATTTTAGTTAAGCTTCATTGGAATATTGGATGTAGTTCTGGTCACCACACTGCCAGAAGGATGTGGAAGCTTTGGAGAGGGTACAGAAACTGCGCCCTGGATGTTGCCTGGTTTGTTTTTACTTGAACGTTGAAGGCTATGGGGTGACCTGATAGAGGTTTACAAAATTATGAAGGGCAGGGATAGAATGGATAGTTGGAGTCTTTATCCCAGGCCAGAAATGTCAATTTACTGGAGGATGTAGGTTTAAGGTGAAAGGAGATAAGTTTAAAGGAGATGTGAGAGGCAGCTTTTTTTACATAGAGGGTGGTAGGTGCCTGGAATATGCTGCTAGTAGAGGAGGTGTGGTGGGGGGGAGGTGGGGAGAGAGGGGTTCAGGTATGATAACAGTGTTTCAGAGGCATCTTGACAGATACATGAATGGGCAGGGAATAAAGGGATACAGACTACGTCGAGGCAAATGGTGTTTACTTTAGACAAGCATCATGTGTTGTTGCAGCCCTGGTGGGGCGAGAGGTCTTTCCCTGAGCTGCACTGTTTTTTGTCACCTGGAGCTCAGTGGGTAGAGACTTTGCCTCTCAGTTAGAAGGTTGTGGGTTTGAGGCCATTTCAAAATCGAGGTTGACACGAGAATCAGATTGGAGGGTGTGCCCCACTGTCAGAAGCATCACCCTTAATTCAAGATGTTAAACTGAGGCCAGTGTAAAATATTTCACAGCTACTATTTAGGGGAAGAGCAGGGGAATTTTCCCTGGTGTCCTGGTCAGTATTTTTCCCTTCAGTCAGCATCACTGAAACGGACTGTCAATCATTTCTGTTTGTGAGACCTTGCACAATTGAGTGCCCCATTTCCCCAGTTCCACTGCTCTATACTTCAATAGCTGTGAGATATTGGTTGTGAAAGGGATTGTACAACTGCAATTCTTTACTTAATATTATATTTACAATTCTAAATGCAATTTTCCACCACTAAATTTGTGTTTTCTGCTGTTATTGAATTTGTAGTTTGCTACTTGATAGAAAAACTAAGAAATGTCCTCAAGTGCATGAAATTTACCTGTTTAATCATAGTGCAGTGTGACACAGCTGTGCTAGATATGAAGTGATTAGCTTCATTTTGTCCCAGTTACCCCGAAGTAATTCAGATGTACACGGTTATGTCTTAACTGCAGTGTTCCAGCAGCTAATTCTCAATGTGTTATTCTGCTGTCAAAGCAAGGCTGTACTTAAACTGGGAGAAAGTGAGGACTGCAGATGCTGGAGATCAGAGCTGAAAATGTGTTGCTGGAAAAGCGCAGCAGGTCAGGCAGCATCCAAGGAGCAGGAAATTCGACATTTCGGGCATAAGTAATGGCACAGTTCACAGGCTACCTGTCAGTTGTATTTCAGAAACTTAGCAATGTTTCACTATGCAATTTGTAAGGTGCTCAATGGGGTTCTGTTCACAGCAATAATCTGCAGCTCCTGACAATGCATCTGTGTACAGAAATGAGCCCTCTCTGACTGAATGATGGGACAGACTCAAGGAGCTAAATGGCTCACACATTATCCTAACATAATGTGCAGTACTGCACTCCTTTGCAGAATTTTTATTTCTTTTATGTTCATTCGTGGGTGTTACTGGTAAGTCCAGCATTTATTGACATCCCTAGTTGCCCTTGAGAAAGTGATGGTGAGATACAGCAGCTCATGTGTAGACCCATAATGCTGTTGGGGAGGGAATTCCAGGACTTTGAACCATTGGCACTGATATATTATCAAGTCAGGATGGTGAGTGGCTTGGAGGGAATCTTGCAGGTGATGGTGTCCCACGTATCTGCTGCCATTCTCCCACTAGATAGCAACTGTGGATTTGGAAGCTGCTAACTAAAGAGCCTTGTGAATTTCTTTAGACAAACATCAAGCTGGTAAATGCCTGACATACATCTCCTGTTGAAAAGTTAATCCAGTCTGTTGTACCATGCAGTTTTCAGGGTACATGTATGGACATAAAAGGCTGCAGTAACGGAACATTAAGCTGGGTTTTGGAGAGTAATGTGAACAGATCGAGGCAAAGATCTGATCAGACGGAAATCTAATCACCCCCAAAGCATACAATGGTGATCAAGATCATTGAAAATTACAGTAGGAAATGTGCTTAAATTGAGAGGGAATAAACCACAGTTATGGAAAGAAACATGCAGCTAATAGTTTTTAATGAAACACAAGATAATTCAATTGGAGCCAGCACAAACTGTAATGACATCAGTACAGTCCTGTTCATAATTACATGATTCATCAAACCCATTTCAAAGAGTTTAATTATATTTCTCTTATACTTCATAAATGTTCATCAGTTTTGTTTAATTTCTTAGAGTTATCATTCTCTTTTTAGTCTTTTGATGCAATAAATTTAGGACCTCGACTTCTCCTCACTCCTGCTCTCAGCTCCCAAAGGAACTTGGGTCAGCAAAGGGTCTTCTTCACTTGTTCCCAGTCCAGCCTAAGCAGCTTCTGGCTGATTCCTCTTCCAAACCTGAACCTGAAACCAGCTTGTTCCTGGCCAATTCCCTGCAGTTCCTTGGCTACAATCAGTAGGTCATTCAGAAATCCCCAGGATTTCTTCATGAGGTGGACATTGGAGGCAAGGCTGAGTCCGTGACGTTGTGTGTTCCTTGTGTGGTTTTCCACCTGATTCTTGCGAAAGTTTTCTTTCCCTAATGGAGTAGGATAACACAGGAAGCTGCTGGTGAGAGAGTTCATCAGCAAGATAATGCCCATCACCTTCATCTAAACCTCGGAAGAAAGAATAACAATTAGTGATTGACCTATTGGACAAAAGAACATGTATCTATTGTCCTTCCCTCATCCACAAACACTCTCAAAGTACATTGTGGCCAACTCAAACTCTTACAAAAATGTTGTCATGCAGAAAATGCAGCAACCAAACTATCACAGTAAGCTGCATTAACTACCAATGATATAACGATCAGATAATCTACCTTGCTGCTGTTGATGGAAAGATGAATATTGGCCAGGACCCAATAGGGAACTCTCCTGTTTATTACTTTAATAGCCAGAGGAGTTTTAATGTCCACCCAAAAGCCCAGATTGATTCAGTTAGCTTGGTTTGCTGGAAGGAGAAAGTGAGGTCTGCAGATGCTGGAGATCAGGGCTGGAAATGTGTTGCTGGAAAAGTGCAGCAGGTCAGGCAGCATCCAAGGAGCAGGAGATTCAACGTTGCGGGCATAAGCCCTTCTTCAAGATTCCTGAAGAAGGGCTCATGCCCGAAACATCGAATCTCCTGTTCCTTGGATGCTGCCTGACCTGCTGCACTTTTCCAGCAACACATTCTCAGCTCTGGTTTGCTGGAAGACTGGTTTCCGGTGCAGAGTAATGCCAAAGGCATGGGTTCAATTCCCACACTGAGTGACCATGAGGCTCCTGCCTTCTCAACCTCTCCCCTTGCCTGAGAGGTGGTGACCCTCAGATTAAACCACCACCAGAAATCTCCCTCTGACGAGACAGCAGCCCAGTGGTGCTCAGGGAATGTGGCAACTTTACCTTTTCACTTCTACCCTAGCACCTGTCACAAGCCCCTTCATACGGTTAGCTACGTTACAGTTTCGTTGTAGTTGTTCACATCTTTGAAGTCCAGGTACAGTTTGTGGGACAGGTTTTTGTATTTAAGGAAGGGTATACCTGCATTGGAAACAGTACAGTAAAGTAAAGGTTTGTTTATTCTTTCATGGGATACGGCCTTTGCAGGCAATTGCCCTGGAAGTGAGACTGAAGTCACATGTAGGCCAGAACACACAAAGACAGCAGGTTTCCTTCCCTCAAGGATGTCACAATAACAGTGATGATCATCACTATTGTGGAGATTAGCTGAATACCCAATTCCTTACGTAGAGGACTTGTACACAAAGCTGGGGGGGGTCGGAGAGGACCATCCTTCACAAAGTGGGGGGTCAGGGGGGAGGGAGAGAACCATTCTTCACAAAGCTGGAAATGAGCCATGTGTACCTGCACTTGTGGTTAGGTGAGGATTCCCAGAGGTATGCTACAATGAATACCCACAAGGGTTTGTCCCGATGTCTAAGACTGCCATGTGGGATATTGTCAGCCTGTCCCATTTTCCAGGGGACAATGGAAAACATTTTCACAAAGGTTCCCCCAGGTTGCCAGTTATCTGGGATGGTGTGCCTAATAACAGTGAAGACCAGTACAGAATACTTAGAGAATTTGGACATGGTGCTTAGGTATACACCTGCCTGAGAGAAACATAGCACTGATGATGTTCCCTAGCCAGGGAACGAAACGTTTGCAGCAAAAACTTCCAGCTCGGCGAACAGAACCACAACAACGGACACCCGAGCTACAAATCTTCAACCAGACTTTTTGAGAGAAACATCTAAGAAGGGAGTAATGTGTGTTCCAGGTGCCCCAAGTGACCTACTTGGGCTGTAGAATTGGCCAGACCAGGATACGCCCATAGGAAGGTAAAGTGACAGTGATCAAAGGAGCCCCGTCTCCCACATCTGTACTGAAGCTTAGGTCTTTTCTTGGGCTGGTGAATTCTTATGGAAAGTTCATACATAGGCTGGCCTCTGTCCTGGCACCCTTACATCTGCTTTGAAAAAGGCTTAGCCTTGGAAATGGTCTCGTAGCCAAGACATAACCTTTAGGGAAGTGAAGAAGCAGTTATCATCATTGAAGGTGTTGGATCATCACAATCCCAAGCAAGATCTGGCACTAACATGCGATGTCTCCCCATACAGCATCAGGATAGTGTTAGCTCACAAATGGCCCAAAGGAAAGGTGCGCCTGAAGGTGTATGCTTCCCACACTTTACCACAGGTAGAGAAGGATGGTTTGGCGGCCATCTTTGTGAGAAAGTCCCACCAATACCTTTATGGATATAAATTTGTAATAGTAACCACAAACCCCTACTAGAGCTAATCAGAAAGGACAGGGCCATACCCTTCCTGTAGCTTATATTGACTTCAGCAGTGGGCTCTCATTGTAAGTGTATATAATTCCAAAACAGAGCACCATATCAGGAGGCCAAGTAACAAATGCAGATCTCCTGTTGGCAGATACACCACTGGCAATGTCACTGCTGGAAGAGGCCGTTCTAGTTTGAAACTTTCTGGGCACCTTCCGGTCACTGTTGCCAATATCAGACTGTGGGTGCAAAAAGATCTGTTCCTGGCAAAACCAACAGCTGGTGGTGATGGGGGAAACCAACAGGCTATCACAACCAGAATTGAAACCTTCCTGGGCCCAGACAGACCACATCTCAGTAGAAGCATGTTATCATAGCAAGTGAGATTGTCCTGAGGAAAGGTCACTGCCAGATACTGGCTGAACTCCATCAGGGTCATACAGGGATTTCCAAAATGAAGATGTTGGCGTGAGGTTCTGTCGGGATGACCAGGATTGGACACTGACATAGCTGCCTTGATGGGGCAGTGACCAGATGCCAACAAGGACAAAAATTATCCCCAGCAGCTCTGATTATGCAAGTCCTTTCATGCGCTCACCATTCTTAGTCACTGGACACCCACTCAAAATGACTGGACGTGCACAGAGTTCATTCATCAAGTGCGAGATGACAGTAGAAAATCTAAGAGTGTCTTTTGCAATACACTGACTCAATTCAAAGTATCAGTCACAGTCAATGGGCCATCATTCACCAGCAGGGAATTCAAGCATTTCCTAAAGTCAAAAGGCATACAAGGAGAGCTTCATACCATCCATCATCCAATAGTCTGGTGGAAAGAGCAAAAGGCAGGCTGAAAGAAACACCCTCCCAGCTCAATAGATACCAAAGAGTCGCAGTTCCAACTTGATTATCAGACCAACTTTTGTGCGATTACAAGGCTAGGTAAAGCAGAATTGCTAATGGGGAGAAGACTCTGCACCAAGTTAAATCTGACCTTCCCAGACCTGGGGAGAGGGTGAAATGGCATCAGGAACACCAATGCCAGACACAAGACAAAAACAGCTTATTTAAGGGACAAAGTTCGGTGTTGAAACCACAGGAATGGCCCTGCATGGGTAAGAGGCATCATTGACGCAGGGTCAGGTCCTGTGACTTATAAAGTGAGGCAGTCCTGAACAAGCACATGGACCACATGCAAGCTGCCAACTGACAAATGGGGCAGGAACAACACATACTCAGCCCCTCAGAGCAACTGGAAATGCTGACTGTTCTCCCTCTCCATCTAGCATTGAAGAAACCTCGGAAGAATTTCTTCCGGTACACTCCGTGTGCAAGAAGTGGGCTCTAGTCCAGTCCACACCACCCATATCCTGAGCTGAATCAGAGGAAGCAGACCTGGTGCAAAAAATCCCCAGGAGAACCGAGAAGACGGCCTCTGAAACCAGGCTGGGAGAGGACAGAATGTAATGATTGTAACAAGGTCAGCCAGATGGACCTCAACATCAACCCCTGCTCCCCCCGCCCCTCCCCCAATTGGGGCTGTTAACATGGTCCAATCTGGGAGCCCTGGCTGACAGATAAAACAGGAGCATTCCTGGTGGTGGAAATTGAATCAAGATTTGTGCACTTTGTGTCTCTCACTGTGTCTCACATCTGCACACACACACCATGGGTGCTGGGGAAAAAATAAGCACTACCGCAGTTAGGCGGTAGTGTGGGGGTTAATTTATATATAAAAAAAGAAAAAGAAAAAAAAACAAACAAACAGGAACATCAGAAGTTCTGTTCCCTCAGAGAGCTGGCGCTGAGGGAGCTGGGTCAGTGTCACTCTCCACATATAAATAATGGGCAACTTGGCAACAGGATATCAGACTCTGTGGAGTTTTTTCAAGTTTTTGTCTTTTATTGTAGATGTAATCACATTCACATATTGCATATATTTCATGTCCTGATTTAACAGTGATCCATGTCAAACTTTCAGTATATAAGGGATGATTATCTTGTTATCAACTCTCCACATTCCTAATTGATGAAAACTTGTAAAAATTACAAACTCCTTGATCAATCACAAAAATCTTATATAAATTTTAATTCTAAGTGATTTTCTGGATGAATTTAAATATTTTTGAATTGTCTAATGTAAGGCATTAGTTTGCAACTTTGACAAGTAAGATCCTTTCCTATGCATTATTTGAAAATTTAAAGTAACTAAGTAATCAAATTTATTTCAGAATCCTAGCCTGAAGGTTGTAACATTCCTGGCTTCCAATCAAGGTCTAAAATCTGTTTGTGATGAAAGTCTTTTGTAACTGAGCACATCATAATAACATCTTACATATTGCAACCAAGTATTTATCTTAGATATAACTTAACTTTGACTTGACACTTTTAGGTTTGGTTAGTCAGAGACTAGGCTGGTTTTTACATTTCAATATTGGCAGTGCTTCGTATCACTGGTTATTTCAAATTTCTGTTAAATAAGCATCTTGTAAATTTCTTAAATAATTTGAATAATTCCTAACCTTACTTCACATACAACATGCAGTATATAAAATATTCAAACAATACTTACGATTTGGTGTCCCTGGGATGAAGCTGATCAGGTTTCCTCAGACTAGTCTGAATCTCTCTAACCTGTGGTTTGCTGTATTTAAATACTCAGCGATACAGCAAGTCTGGTATCATTACAGACCCTTTAACAAATTACAGATATCAGATTACAGGAAGATGAATATTAAATGGCGAGAGCCACTAGCGTATCTTCAGGGCAGGTGAATCCTGCCATTCAATTGCGAAGAACGTTTTTCTGATGCTTTAATGAATCACTCATTGAAGGCAGAATCTTCATTCAGTCTTTTTTTATTGTGGAATGAGTAATAGAATCTCTCAATTTATTTTCTTCCTTATTAATAAGAACTGGAAAGTCATAGGAATTGATGGCAACTTTAAACATTTTAGTGACAACAATTAGGTTGAATGAATGTTGTCGTACATCTAGAGTGACTATAAAAACACTGTTTGCCTTTTAAGAAATGCATTGATTTAATATTGTACAAAAAAACCATATGTAAACTTTCTGACTGATTGATACGTTTACCAGTTAAGAGTTTAACCATTTTTGACTGGTACAGGAATTGAACCCACACTGTTGGAACTCTCACTGACATTTCATTATTTTTATTCTTTTTAATACAGTTGTGGAAAGGATAGGCTTTGTACAAAAGTTAAAATTCTTAATTGGAAGAAAACAAATTTTTGACAGTGTGAGAAGGGAACTTTCGAAAGTTGACTGGAGTAGACTGATCACAGTTAAAGGAATGACTGGTAAATGGGAGGCTTTCAAAAGTGAGATAACTAGAGTCCAGGGGAAGTATGTTTCTATTAGAGTGAAGGGAAAGGCTTGTGAGAGCATAGAGTCATAGAGATGTACAGCACGGAAACAGACTCTTTGGTCCAACCCGTCCATGTCGATCAGATATCCCAACCCAATCTAGTCCCACCTGCCAGCACCCGGCCCATATCCCTCCAAACCCTTCCTATTCATATACACATCCAAATGCCTCTTAAATGTTGCAATTTTACCAGCCTCCATCACTTCCTCTGGCAGCTCATTCCATACCCGTACCACCCTCTGTGTGAAAAAGTTGCCCCTTAGGTCTCTCTTATATCTTTCCCCTCTCACCCTAAACCTATGCCCTCTAGTTCTGGACTCCCTGACCCCAGGGAAAAGACTTTGTCTATTTACCCTATCCATGCCCCTCATAATTTTGTAAACCTCTATAAGGTCACCCCTCGGCCTCCGATGAAAAAGATATTGAAGCTTTGGTCAAAAACAGGAGGCATTTGTCAGTATAGACAACTGGAATCTAATGAATCTTATAAAGAGTGTAAGGAGAGTAGGGGCATTCTCATGAGGGAAATCTGAAGGGCAAGATAGCCTTGGCAAATAAGGTTAAGGATAATCCAAAGAGATTCTATAAGCACTTTTAAGAGCAAAAAAGCAACAAAGGAGAGAATAGGAACCCTTAAAGATCAATGATATCATCTGTGTGAAACCATAGGAGATGGGAGATATACTAAATAAATATTTTGTGTCAGTCTTATTGTGGAGAAAGAAATGGAGGCTAGAAAAGGAGAAGTCTGTAAACTATAGACTTGTTAGTGGTGGGTACATTATTGGAGGGGATTCTGAGAGATAGGATTTACATGCATTTTGAGAGGCAAGGACCTTTTAGGGGATAGTCAGCATGGCTTTGTGTTTGAGAAATCATGACTCACAAGCTTGAGTTTTTTTGAGAATATAACCAAAACGATTGAGGGCATAGTGGGAGATGTTGTCTATGTGGACTTTAGTAAATCTTTTGACAGTGTTCCACATGGTAGACTGGTTAGTAAAGTTGGATCAGGACGGCTTGCCAATTGGATGTAAAATTGGCTTGGGTGTAGGAGACAGAGGGTGGTATTGGGAGGTTGTTTTTTTGGACTGGAGGCCTGTGACCAACAGTGTTCCACAGGGATTGGAGCTGGGTCCACTTTTGTTTGTCGTTTATTCCGATGAGAACTTAGGAAGTTTGTTGATTACATCAAAATTGGTGGTATAGTGGACAGTGAAGAAGATTATTTAAGATTACAAGGGGATCTCGATCAAATGGGTCAATGGGCTGAAGAGTGGCAGATGGAGTTTAAGTGGATAAATGTGAGGTATTGCATTTTGGCTTAAAAAAACAAGGTCAGGACTTATCCAATTAATGGTAGGGTCCTGGGTGGTGATGTCAAACAGAGAGACTGAGTCGTTCAGGTACATATTTCTTTGAAAGTTGTATCACACATAGACAGGGCAGTAAAGAAGACATTTAGCATGCCTACCTTCACTGCTCAGATATTGAATGAAGGTGTTGGGATGTCATATTGCTCCTGTTATAGAATTTTGATGAGGCCACTTTTTGAATACCATGGACATTTCTGATGGCCCTACTATGGGCAGGATGTTATTGGATTTTGAGATTCAGAAGAGATGTGCCAGGATGTTGCTGGGACTGGAGGGTTTCAGTTATAAGGAGAGGCTGGGTAGGCTGGGACAGTTTTTTACTGAAACGTAGGAGGTTGAGGGGTGACCTTATTCAGGTTTATAAAATCATGAGGGGTGTGGATAGGGTGAATATCAAAGGTTTTTCCCTAGGTGGGGGAGTTCAAAACTTGGAGAAAGATTTCAAATGGAATTGGGGCAACTTATTTCACACACAGGATGGTTCGCAAGTGGAATAAACTGTTAGTGGACAAGTCGGACCGAAGGGTCTGTTTCTGTGTTGTATGACTCTGAGTCCATTTTATCAATTTTAATATGAAGCTGTGAATTGGGAATTGTGAGCTGGAGATGACTTGTGGACTTTGGGAAGCAGCTTGTGGTGAAAGGAAAAGAACGCAGCCAGGCCTGGAGGTTAATTGTAGGCTGATCCTTGATCAAAACATTCCTACAGACACACCAACCCAGAGAAAGGCATTGTTTAAACAGAGTAGAGATTGGCTTTTACATGGGAATGGGTTTTGGCAAGTCTGAAAGAGGCACTACATTCAAGCAGAGGCAGACATTGAATGGTAATTGAGATCTCAGAAAAAGACAGTCTTTCTCTCCAGGTGGAGCCAGAGTTGGAGTAGTTGTTGTTTTGAGCTGCTTTTCCAGGGAGAAGTGTTTCACTACTGCTGACACAAACTAAAGATTTGAAAGCTCCCTGCCTGATCTTCCACAAATCTAAGTTCTGCTACATGATGGGTAACACTCAATAAAACTACCAGTTCAGAAATATCCCAATCCCCAATGATGGGGGAATCTGGCACACTAGTGCAAACGACAAGAGTGAAGCTTTACATCCATCTTCAGTAAGAAGGGCTGAGTTCATGATCCATCTCGAGTGGTCCCTGAGTCATGAAGGCCAAACTTCAATGGATCTGCTTCACTGGAAATAGCTGGAGGCAGGAGGTACTGCAAAGGATGTGAGCACTGACAACATTCTAGCATTAGTATTAATAGACTTGTACTTCAGAACTAGCCATTCCCCTAGTCAAGCTGTTTTAGTACAGCTACAACACTGGCATCTAACTGGCAAAGTAGAAAATTGCTCCTGTGCAGAAGGACAAATCCAACCTGGCCAATTACTGTCCCACCAATGTATTCTTGCTAATCAGCAAAATAATGTAATAGGTCACGGAAGTGCCAGTTGATTGCACTATCAAAATGAATTATCTACTCAGCACTCTGTGGGTTCCACCAGTGAGACTTTACTTCTGACCTCATTACACCCTTGGTCCAGTCATGGATAAACGAGCTGTACTGTAAAGGTGATTTCAGAGTGACTGCCCTTGACATCAGGATAGCATTCGCCTGAGTACGGTATCAAGGAGTCCTAGAAAAAGTGGATGCAATGGGAATCGGGGGCAACATTCTCCCATGGTTGGAGCTGTACCCGGCACAAAAGGAAGATAGCAACAACCCTGGAATTCCCTCTAATAGCCCTCTGGCTGTCTATAAATCTCAAAGGTTGCAGTGGCTACTTTTTTAAGAAAGTAGCTTGACATTTATCTTCTCCAGAATAATGAGGAATGGGTAATGATTGCAGGCCTAACCAGTGATTCCCACATCCCATGAACAAATAAAAAGTATTTGTAGGGAAGTAGGAGTAATTTTTTCAAAATGTTGGAGCAGAAAAGGGTGGTCTCCTCTCGTGTGATTCTAATCATTACTGCCTTCTGTTTGGGATTTGTATTCACTTCACTTTTTGAATTACTTTAGGATTTCATCTTTTAAACATTAAGCCAGGCACAAACTTTAGCCTGTAGAAGGTTAAATAAATGTCAAAAGTTATGAAATTTCCTTGTGCAGAAATACTTTGTGCTGGTATGTCTAGATGACAGCAGTATGAGCAACTGAATGGTGAAGCAATAATCAGAATTTAACACACCAAGCAATGTTTGTAACCCATTGCCTGGAGGGTGGCAACAAGAACTGTAAAGGCAGCCGACGTCAGCCCTAACGCAAGTACCATATCTCATCTGGATGCTTGTTCTGCATTACGTGGGAAATATCTACTTTATGTGCCTCATTAGCACAAACTAATTGCTCATTGCTTTTGGGGAATGGAAAGCTAAGAAGGGACAACAAAATTGTTATTTGCAAAACATCATTTATGGAAGTTACTTACTTGGCCAAGTGACAAAAATAGAGACTGTACCTGGTCTGTATACTAACTATGCAGAATCATATGGATGATTGTCTAATATTGACTCAATTTCCTAACAGAAACATCGAAGCAGGAGGAGGCCACTCAACCCTTCTGGCCTGCTCTGCCATTCATCACAATCATGACCGATCATTCAACTCAGTTGCCTAGTCTGGCTTTCTTCCCATAAGCTTTGATCCAATTCGCCCCAAGTGTTATATCTAGCTGCCTCTTGAATACATTCAATGTTTTGGCATCAACTACTTCCTGTGGTAGTGAATTCCATGGGCTCACCATGCTTTGGGTGGAGAAATGCCTCTGTCCTAAATGGTCTACCCTGAATCCTCAGACTGTCACTGCACCATTGGGACCATCCTCCCTGCATCTACCATGTCTAGTCCTCATTGGGATTTAGTATTGAGCTTCACCATCAGATGTGTTGAAATAGTGAGTGAGATCCATAGGCTGGCCATTGGTGGTGATGCCTTTCACAAGCAAAGTCATTTCCTTTTATCCCTCAACTGACAGCCCCAAAGTCAGCCCCAGTAACAACTCTTTCCCAAGTCACAACTGCACTTTCAGGCTCCTGCTCCTTCAGCCGCTCCCAGCGTTGACGTTCCTGACTCCAGCACCCTCAGATTCTGCCAATTCTCCTGGTACAGCTCCCATGTTCACTCTGAAAACTTATAGTAGTCACACAGCTGCTTTAGCCATTGAGCGTCAGGTTGGACCATCTTAAAACACCATTGAACCTTAGTCTCTTCTAAACCAGCCAGTATTCCAAGATCAACTGAGAATGTAAAAATGTCCAGTTGTTTACCTTCTTCAGCCCTTTGCTTGAACCTCCCCAGCAAGTATACAGAACTGGAGACTTCTGGCAGTGAGAACTTTGTGTTAATAACAATTACAGATTAATACATTCCACCGCCCCCACCACCACCACACACACACTTATGATGGTCTTTGACCTGCTTTTAAGGTCGGAATAGCTTATATTTTGGGGAGAGGATGTAGTGATGATGGGATTTTTGAAACCAAACTATTTACATTTAGCTCCAACACAAAGGATGACAGATTAGTGAATTTGGGGGAAATTTAAACAAGTTATTCAGCAGGTAGGAGATATGAAAAGAGAAAGCCAGCTTGATTGGCAACCCATTCACCACATACACAGTGCACTGTAGTAACTCACTCAGCACCTCCTCTTTTTAAGATATATTTTTAAAAATCTGTCTATAGCTGAGGTTTTATCATTTATCTTGTATTCCTTTGGAGCTGGTGGCAATACATTTTGATAAAGCTTTGTGAAGCATCTTGGGACATTGGAATGTTAAAGTAACTGTTATAAATGAAAGATGTTGTTGGCTCATTAGACAAGCGTCACATATTATGAATCATCGACAAAGCCAGATTATTGTAAAGTTTTATTCAAAATATTACAGTGAAAAAAGCCCTTATCCCTCCTGATCAATTAGACGTTGTCTTGTCTCCATCACTATTTCTTCCATTATTTCCGGCTTCAGAATATCTTTGATCTGTAATAAGATCAAAAACAACATGGGCATATAGACCTTATACTTAGTGAACACATCTTTGTTTCAGTGGTAAAAATCTTAAAATCAGGTAATCACAAACCTTGCTGGATGCAAACCAATGCAAGATAAAAATGCTCAATCTCTTAGGGAGCTGGATATACCTGATCAAGCAAAAACTTTTATGGTTTATAAAAACAGCCCAAAAAAAAATTACTGATGTGTAATAAAACAGATACATAAAATCATAGAACCCCTTCAGCACAGAAAAGAGGCCATTTGGCTTATCAAGCCTGCACTGACCCTTTGAAGTGCCTCTCAAACCCCATACCCCAGCCCCATAATCTCGGAGGGGTTTTTTTTGCAACCAATCCTTGGAATGTGGGAGGAAATTGGAAACCCATGCAGACATGGAGAAAAGTTGCAAATTCCAAACAGTCACCCAAGACTGCAATCAAACCTAGTCGTTGGCACTGAAAGGGAACAGTACTACCCACTGTGGCCACCCCTACTCAGGAACATTTAAAATGTATTCTCCCTTGTCAACTACTGGCAGACAGTAACTTCTCTATCAGGAAATAAATTTGTACATAGTTCTAATCTATAAATTACAATGACTGATTATGCATATGTGTATCCATCCTACATTACTACAAGTGCTGCTTTTAATGTAGCACATACATTCATAATATTATTTAAAATGACATTTGAAGTAAGGGTATTAAGTATTTAAACAGTACTATCTCAGTAACTTTAAGCCAGAAAGAATGAAAACTGACAATAGATGTGCAGAAATTAGACTCAACTTTCTCCAACCAAGAAACAAATGCAAAGATTTTGTTTTAAATTTCAGATCCTTCATAGCTGCTCCATTTCAGAAACGTTACCTGTTGATGCATTGAAGCTTCATAGCAATACAGAATGCTGGTGTCATACAGCAACAGCTTGTGAATATTCAGAGCAATGATGCAATTGCGGAGTCGTGAGATCACCTCTCTGTCTGATAAAGGAACTGGCTTGATCAGAAACAAAAGCAGGAGCAATGCCATTACTATTGTGTGACATACAAATATGCAAGTTAGGAATAGGAGAAAGCCACTTGACCCCTTAAGCATGCACCATTTAACAACACCATTCTTCTGATCATCACCCCAAACATTTTCAAGGCCCTTGTTTGTTAAGGATCTGTCTTTAAAAAATACTTAAGACTCTACTTCAAGAATTACAAAGTCTCAACCCTCAAGAAAGAATCACCTCGTCTGTCTTAAATGAGTAACTCTGATTTAAATCTAGAACTCTGTCTCTACCATTATCTGGGGAGAAAAATTCCATAAGGACAAATTCTAGTAATTTCAGTGTTGAATGCCTCTCATGTTCATCTGTATCGCCTAGTTTTAGTCTCTTCTACAAGGGGAAACATCCTTTCACCATCCACTGTGTCAAGTTCCCTCTTAAAGTTTCAATAAGATTCTCCATCTTCCAAACTCCAACTTTCACCCCCAACCCTTCAGCACGAACTTGGTTCCTCACCTCCAGGTTCGTCACAAATCCTCCTGCCTCATCGTCCTTCTGCTCAGTAAATGGATAAATCCAGATGTAGCCATTATTCCCCAGGATGATGGCAGCTCCACAGGGCAGGTTATGAAAGTGAGTCTTGCGGCGTTTTACGAGTGAAGGGGATACCTGGACCAACGTTCCCTGGCCCAGCTGACCGAAGAGATTAAAGTTGAAGAAGAAAGAAAATGGATAAGGAGTCTCCTTTGCACAATGGAAAGTTCCAACATCAATGTAAAATACAGGAGTACTATAAGTTGTTGTTACACTGGGACCCCTGAAACCAATTTAAAGCACCAATCAAGCTTCATAGAAAAGGCTCCCTGTATACAATTTCTGCATCAAGTCTACGACACATGCAAAGAGCATTCAACTTAAATCTGCTTTCCCAGTAAACCTGCAAATATTTCTCCTTCAATTATTTACTCAATTAAAGCCTATACTAGAATGTGTATTCACCCACCTCACTGTCAAACCATTCAATGCAAATCCTAACCACTGAACTGCAGAATTCTTTTCCACTTGTCACTTCTGATTCATTTTAATCACCTCAGATCTGATCCATTCCAATTATTGGCTGTGTACATGCCCAGTACGTTATGGGAAATCAAATGGGCATTTTACACAACAGAAGTGTGGGGGATCATCCAAAAATCACTGCACTGCAGCTAATGCTCCTGTACTTGCTGACCTATACTGGTTTCCAATCCAGAAATACCTCAATGTTAAAATTTCTGCCTTGCATTCAGTGTCTCCAGGCCTTGTCCCTTCCCATCTTGAAGACCCTCAGCCCTACAACCCTCCAAGATATCTGCACTCCTCCAAGGCAGGCCTTCTATGAATCCTCAAATGTCATTGCTCCACCATCAATTGTCATGCTTTCAGCTGCCTGGGCCCCAAGACTAGAATTGCTTCCCGAGATTGCTCTCCCTATTTAAATCCTTTCTTGACCAAGTTCTAGATCACTTGCCCCAATATCTCCATATCACTCCAGTGAAGTAACTTGACAAGGGTTTTACTAAAGTAAAAAGTGCTACGTGAATACAAGCTTTTAAATACCTGAATTTCTTTCTTCAAAATTGAGAAAGAAGCATTAGAAGTTGTCTTACCTTGCCATACTTCAGACTCCTGGTGTGCAAGGACAGAGCACCATCTGCAAACACAGCCTGTACCTCTGCCTGAATATGTGCTTAGGAAAGTCAACAACATGTAAAGAAATTAAAAGGTGCTGATCAGATCATAATTTAACTGAACGGTGGTACAGATTTGAGCAATGAACGACTTCCTCTTGTTCTTGTGGATGCTACATTTGATATTGAAGGATTCAAATGACATCATTATTGGTTCAGCCAGACAATATTCACCGATGGAAGTCACTTTCACTTGTGTTGAAATCTTTTCAATAATTCTACATTTTCTCTCTCTTCCCAATGGAGTCTCTCATTAGTGATCACCAGAGAGATAGATAAGACACAAGGACAAATTGGCAACAGAAAGCTAATGTCACTTACGTGTAGCATTAATCTGAGACTTTTCCTCTGTACTAAGTTCGCAGGTAGGATTGAGGAGAAAATAAATTAAAATCGGTTTGAAAATAAACAAAGCTGTCCTCTTCTTAGAATGAACTGATTTCAATAATATTTATGCATTTCTTAAATTAGCATGTTTTCCATAACCCATTTCCCATTGAGCAAAAGCTCTTTAAGGTCTGAAAAAGATTCTATTCCCTATCTAGCTAATCAGGCATTTCTGGCAAACAGCAGCTCGGGAGATATTGTATCCTGCAGTCGCAACGTGCTGCTCATCTAAACTGAACAGGAAAATGAAGCATCCAGGTCCATAACTTACTGAGCAGTGTCACATCTCTCCAGGAGTGCCCCATCAAGGGAACTGCCCCAAGAACTCTGTTACTCAGTTTAAAAAAAGGATACACTGATCAAGTCTCCTTCTTGCAGATAATCCCTCATCATCAGTTCGTCCTCTGCAGATCTTCTTCTCTGTAAGTAGTCAAAGGTTATGTAAGATGATGAGAAATATTTGGACAAGTAGCCTGCTTCAGCACTGATAACCCTCACACAACATTTAAGACAGTCTTGGATTAAGAAGCAAGTCTGAACCCATTGTCCTGACCAAATTAAAGACGAATAGAAAGAGATATATAAAGAGTATGGGACAGCACGGTGGCTCAGTGGTTAGCACTGCTGCCTCATAGTGCCAGGATCCCAGGTTTGATTTCAGCTTCGGGCAACTGTCTGTATAGAGTTTGCACAGTCTCCCAGTGTCTTTGTGGGTTTCCTCCGGGTGCTCCGGTTTCCTCCCACAATCCAAAGGCGTGCAAGTTAGGTGAACTGGCCATGCTAAACTGCCCATAGTGTTCAGGATGTGTAGATTAGGTGCATTAGTTAGGGGCAAAATATAGGGTAACAGGGTAGGGGAATAGGTCTGGGTGGGTTACTCTACAGAGGGTCGGTGTGGACTTGATGGGCTGAAGGGCCTGTTTTCACACTGAAAGGATTCTATGATATCTGGGTTGCTTGCTCGTCTTCACTGAACTGCACAGCATCCACAGTTCATAGCATATTCCACTCCAGAAATGTCGGAATAAAAATCCATGTTGACGGGGCTGAACTGGATCACCGTCTTTCAGATTAGTAATAAACCCAAGCCTTATCTGCCCTCCCAAAATATCCCACCTCAGTAATTTGAAGATGGCTTAGGAGTGTTCTGGACAATATCTGTCCTACAAACATCACCAAGACAGATTATCCAGTTAATATCACACGGCTGATAAACAGCAGATTGCTTCATCTGAAGTGACTGCCAAGTTCTGGGCATTCCAACACAATTATATTCCATCAACTGTAAAGCATGGTGGGACATCATGAGAGTCTGAAAAGTGCTACAGAAATTGAAGTATTTTTCCTTGACTCACCAGTTCACCTCCAGGAAGGTTAACAGATGATAGAAGCAGTACCGAGTCCAGTCTGGAGTTGGTCTCCACTTTCCATCGCTTCTGTTGCACCTATAATTGTTCAGGAAGGTTCAGTTACATTGCTGTATGACTCAAATTCAGCCTCTACCGTTCTTCAGGCCAAAGGATTCTTAAAAAATATCAACAGGAAAATTAACATCAATCAGCTCTTTATAGCAGCAAGATATCTTGCATGCAGAGAAAGATAGTAAAGCACTTCACATTGTGCTGAGACAAAATGAGAGATTAGTAGGAAAATTAAAGCAAAAATACTTTTAAATTAAGACAGAGGACAGGCATTAATTGGTTGCTGAATGACAGTGAGAAAGGGGTCCCATGCTTAAACAGACAGCTATCAATAGTAAAAATATCATTTAAGAGTAAGCCAGTCACTTGACCTGCTCAACTAGACAATAAAATCATGACAGATCTGACTGTAGTCACAGCTCCACATTCCCAACTTGTCCTAATGACTAACAAAGAAATTGGTGTGTAACAGTTTATCTACCTCTGCCTTAAAAATACTCAATGACCTCACCTGCACCATTCTCTAGGGTCGAGAGTTCCACAGAATGATTTGAATATGAATACAGGAGGTACGGTGACTAAGTTTGCAGATGACACCAAAATAGGTGGTGTGGTAGACAGTGAAGATGTTTATCTCGGAGTACACAGGACGTTGATCAGATGCGCCAATGGGCTATGGAATGGCAGATAGAGTTTAATTAAAATTAATGCAACGTGTTGCATTTTGGTAAGGCAAACCAGGGCAGGACTTGTACAGTTAATGGTGGGGGCCTGAGGAGCATCAGCCTCTGACATGTGACTTTGTAGAGGTTTATAAATTCATGAGGGTCATGAAAATGCTGAACAGCCAAGGTCTTTTTCCCCAGGGTAAGGAAGTCCAGAACTAGAGGGCATAGGTTTAAGGTGAGAGGGGAAAGATTTAAAAAAGGACCTGACAGGCATATTTTTCACACAGCGAGTGGTGAGTGGAAGGAAATGAGTTGCCAGAGGTGGTGGTGGAGGCTGGTACAATTACAACATTTGAAGGCATCTGGATGGGCATATGAATAACAAGTGTTTAGAGGCAAATGGGCCAAATGAGACTAGATCAGTTTAGGATATCTGATCGGTATGGACAGGTTGGACCAAAGAGTCTGTTTCCATACTGCAAAACTCTATGCCTTGCAACCTTTTGAGAGAAAAAAAAAATTCCCTATTCTTAAATGGGAGACACTGATTTTTAAGCTGCATTCCCTAGTTCCACTCTCTCCCATAAAACCCTTTCAATATCCACCTGTCAAGTGTCAATCACCAGAATATTAATTCAGAGAACCAACATTCTGGCAACCTGGTTCCAAATCCCACAACGGTGGATGGTAGAATCTGAATTCAATCTGGAATTAGGTAACAAAACTATCTGGTTCACTAATATCCTTGAGGGAAGAAAACCTGTAGCCCAGACCAGGTGAGGGTGACATGTAACTCCAGACCTGGTGGTTGAATTTAAACTGGACTCTGGGCAATTTGGGATGCCTGCATTGATAGCCCAAATCCTATTTGTCCTCGAGAATGCGGTGGTGTGCTGCCTTCTTGAATAGTTGCTGCCCACTTGCTGCAGGTTGACCCACAATACCAGAGGGAGGGAATTCCAGGATTTTGACCCAATGGCTGAAGGAACAGCAATGTGTTTCCAAATCAGGGTGGTGAGCAGCTTGAAGGGGAACTTGCAGGTCGTGGTGTTCCCAAGTACCTGCTGCCATTGTCCTTCTACTTGGAAGTGGTGGTGGGTTTGGAAGGTGCTGTCTAAGGATCTCTGGCAAATTGCTGCAGTACATCTTGTAGATAGTACACACTGCTGCTACTGAGTGCTGGTGGTGGAGGGATTGAATGGAGATGTGGTACCAATCAAGTGGGTTGATTTGTCCTGGATGGTGTCAAGCTTCTTGAGTGTTGTTGAAGCTGCAGCATCCAGGCAAGTATATTCCATCACAGTCCTGACCTGATTTAGGGAATGCTGGCGTTGGACTGGCATGTACAAAGTTAAAAATCACAACACCAGGTTATAGTCTAACAGGTTTAATTGGAAACACTAGCTTTTGGAGCATTGCTCCTTCCTCAGAAGGTTGTGGAACCTGATGATGGAACAGCGCTCCGAAAGCTAGTGTTTCCAATGAAATCTGTTGGACTATAACCTGGTGTTGTGTGATTTTTAACATTGACTCCTGATCAGTGCCTTGCAGATGGTGGATAGAGTTTGGGGTGTCAGGAGGTGAATTACTTGCCGCAGTATCCCTAGTCTCTGACCTGCTCTTATAGCCAGTGTGTTTATGTGGTGAGTCCAGTTGAGTTTCTGAGAGATCACTGAGTCAATGATACCCCAAGGGTGTTGACAGTGGGGGATTCAGTGATGGCAATACCATTCAATGTCAAAGGGCATTGATTAAACTGCCTCTTAGCGATGGTCATTGTCTGGAGCAAATGTTACTTGCCACTTGTCAGCCCAAGTCTGGATATTGTCCAGATCTTGTTGCACTTGAGCACAGAGTGCTTCAGTATCAGAGGATGCACGAATGGTGCTGAACACTGTGCAATCATTGGCGAAAATCCCCACTTCTGACCTTATGGTGGAGGGAAGGTCATTGATGAAGCATTTGAAGATTGTTGGGCCTACGACACTACCCTGAGGGATTCCTGCAGAAATGTCCTGAAGCTAAGATGACTGACCAGCAACAACCACAACCATCTTCCTTTGTGCCAGGTAACTAGCGGAGTATTTGCCCCCTGATACCCATTGATTCCAATTTTGTCAGGGCTTCTTGATGCCATACTCAGTGAAATGCGGCCTTGATGTCAAGGGCTGTCACTCTCACCTCCCCTCCCCTCCCCTCTGGAATTCAGCTCTTTTGTCCATGTTTGAACCAAGGCTGTAATGAGATCAGGAACTGAGTAACCCTGGGGAAACCCAAACTGGATGTCACAAAGCAAGTTGTTGGTGAGCAGGTACTGCTTGATAGCCCTGTTGATGACCCCCTTCCATCACTTTGCTGATGATTGAGAGTAGACTGATGGGGCAGTAATTCGCCGGGTTGGATTTGTCCTGCATTTTGTGTGCAGGACATACCTGGGCAACTTTCTATATTGTTGGGTAGATGCCAGTGTTATAACTGTACTGGAAGAGCTTGGCTAGGGGGAGCAAGTTCTGCAGCACACGTCTTCAGTATTATTGCCGGAATGTTACCAAAGCCCATTGCCATTGCAGTATCCAGTGTCTCCAGCCATTTCTTGAGATCACATGGAGTGAACTGAATTGGCTGAAGACGGATATCTGTGATGCACTGAAGGAGCCCGACATGGATCATCCACTTGACACTTCTGACTGAAGATCGTTGCGAATGCATCGGCCTTATCTTTTGCACTGATGTGCTGGGCTCCTCCATCGTTGAGGATGGGGATAATTGTGCAGCCTATCCCTGTAGTAAATTGTTTAATTGTCCACCACCATTCACAACTGGATGTGAAAGGACTGCAGAGTTTCGATCTAATCTGTTGGTTGTGGGATCCTCAGCTCTGTCTACCACCTGCTGTTTATGCCATTTGGCACGCAAATAGTCCTGTTTGGTAGCTTCACCAAGTTGACACCTCATTTTTAGGCCTGGCCTCCTGCACTATCCATTGAACCAGGGTTGATCCCCTGGATTGATGGTAACGGCTGAGTGGGAGATATATTAGGCTATGAGGTTACAGATTGTGCTGGAGTACAGTTCTGCTGTTGTTTATGGACCACAGCGCCTCATGGATGCCCAGTCTTGAGCCGCTAGATCGGTTTGAAGTCTGTCCTATTTAGCACGATGATAATGACACACAACACAATGGAGGTTATTCTCAATGTGAAGGCAGGACTTTGTCTCCACAAGGACAGTGTGATGGTCACTTTTACCTAGATTGTCATGGACAGATGCTTCTGCAGCTGGCAGATTAGTAAGGATGAGGTCAAGTTTGTGTTTCCCTCTTGAAGGTTCCTTCACCAACTGCCGCAGACCCAGTCGAGCAGTTATATCCTTTAGGACCCGACTAGCTCGATCAGTAATGCTGCTGCGGAGCCACTCTTGGAGATGAACATATTGAAGTCCCCACCCAGAGTATATTTTGCACCCTTACCACCCTCAGTGCTTCCTCCAAGTGTTGTTCAACATGGAGGAATATGGATTCATCAGCTGAAAAAGGACAGTACGTGGTAACCAGTAAGAGGTTTTCTTGACCATGTTTAACCTGAAGCCATGAGATTTCATGGAGTCCAGAGTCAATGCTAAGGACTGCCAGAGCAATTCCTTCCTGACTGTATCCCACTGTGCCGTCATCTCTGCTGGGTCTGTCCTGCTGGTGGGATAGGACATATCCAGGGATGGTAAAGGTGGCATCTGGGGTGTTACCTGTAAGGTATGATTCAGTAAGAATGAGGATGTCAGGCTGTTGCTTGACTAGTCTGTGAGACAGCTCTCCCAATTTCAGCACTAGCCTCCAGATGTTGGTAAGGAGGACTTTGCATGGTTGGCAGGGCTGTTTGTGTTTTGCCACTACCTTTTCCAGTTCCAAGCTTGATACCAGGTGGTCCGTCCAGTTTCATTTCTTCGTGACTTTCTAGCGATTGATACAACTGAGTTGTATCAGTTGTATCAATACAAATTGCTAGGTCAGAGGGCAGCTGAGAGTCAACCGCATTACTGTAGCTCTGAAGTCACACATAAGCCAGATCAGGTAAGGATGGCAGATTTCCTTCTTGAAAGGGACATTAGTGATCCAGATAGGTTTTTCCGACAATTGACAATGGTTTCATGGTGATCAGTCGATTCTTAATTCCAGATTTGTTTTATTGAATTCAGGCGTGGCGGGATTCGAATCCAGGTCCCCAGAACATTAGTCTGGGTTTCTGGATTATTAGTTAAGCGATAACACCACTAATACTGACCAATATTCCACATATCTGTTAAAATAATCTATGCTTTTAAACTTCATTCTCTTTGTGATAAACAACATTATAAGTTCTTTGAATCAAAGTTAAGGCCAGTTAATGGAATAGAGAATATATGCAGGGATGTATGGAATTTGTGGAGGTAGCTTGGTTCACAAAATAAAAGGTGTTTCACAAATTTTTCACTGGCTGGCAAAGACTGTTGAGTTCAATCACAAATATGCACTCACAAGTAACTAGACCCAGTCACACAAAATATATTCCAACATAAGATATATTCCCAACAAAATCAATATTTCTAAATCTTATTGCATCTTTCAATACATTCTTTTTGATTTAACTTCACCATCCTTGCCTTGTAATGTCATTCTTGTCTACACCGAAAGTAATAGCCTTTATCAGGATGCTCTTCTTAGTTGTGATTCCCTGGTTTTTAAATCTCTTCCCCATGCAGAACAATTTTCCGGGGTCAGGTTTTGCTAAATCCCATCGCCATGTTAAATACACAGCACATCACAGTTCCAGTAATAAGGTCCACTCATTTCATTGTCAAATGTGTGCATAAAATTTCAAATTAGTATCTCAATGCTAGTTAGGTATCTTATTATCATGCAGGTTGTTTTTGGATGAAGCTAATCAATTAAAACAGGGCAAACAAAGAGTTTCAAGTGCATTGTCTTCCCAGTCGCTAAAACAGTACAGCAGTTCTCTCAATTTATTAAAGGATACCTGTGTTTGAAATGTTAAGTTTAGTTTCTTAATTCTTTCATAGGATGTGGGTGTCAGTGACATGGTCAGCATTTGTTGCCTGTGACTCAAGTGGCTTGCTGGGCAATTTCAGATGGCAGTCAAGAGTCAACTTACTAAATTGATGTAGGCCAGGTTTCTTTCCTGAAAGGACATTAGTGAGGCAGATGGGTTATGGCAACATTTGATGGTAGTTCCTGGATTTATCACTTAACTTAAAAAATTCCACCATTTGCTGAAGTGGGATTTGAACCATACCCCTACGTCCCCAAATTCTTAATATGGCTTTGGAATTACTAGTGCAGTGTCATGATCACTTCTCTATTGTGTCCCCAGTTCTGTAACTTGAAACAAACCGGGTGATTTTAAAAACTTACCTCTGTGATTCTGCCCACAACGACATCCCCAACTTCCCCGTTATATCTAATGAAATAAGAATTCAAATTGACAGAATTAATAGACTGTATTTGACAACATATACTGGCTTCCACTGCAATGTAAAGTTTAAATTTTCCATTTTTTGTGTTTAAATACCCTTCCCAACTCTAAACTACTTCAGCCCAGGAATTCCACATTCTACCAGATGTGGACTCTGACATAGTCCCCTGTTCCTTATGTCCCACCAATGCTGCCTATGCCTTCACCCATCTAGCCCTTCAAATCCAGATTTACCTTCTGAAACCTCTCCACCACTCTCCTCTTTTAAGATGTTGCTTAAAAAAAAAGCCATGCAGTCAGATTTAGAAAAACAAAGAACATTTAAAAGTAAACTAATCACAACAGAAGTGAACCTCCACAAGTGAAAACACAACCAAAGCAACTGTTTTGCTGCTGGCACATGACAGTGATAGAAAACAGATCAACAAATGTGAACCAAATGTATTTTGATATTTGCACTTTCATTAATTGCTTAAAATAATCTCTCTCTCTCAGATCAAATATCTGTCACTGCTCTAACAGCCTCTTCTTTGGCTTAGTTGCAGATTGTATCTCATTATGTTCCTGAGAAACATCTTGTGATGTTCTAAGTTTTGTAATCATAGTCATTTTATGTTTCCGGTTCAAATACAAAGCTCTTCTAAATTGTCACAAAGTCATGGGTTTATGGCTTTCGCAGTCAATTGGATGAAACTTTAGTGTTTCAATTTTCAGCTCACCAGAAAAATCCTGCATCCCAAACTAGTGAAAACAAAATTTGATACAGTTAGTCACCCATAAACAGCTGTATATAGACCATGGCCCCCAAAGAAGCTTTGTACTTGTAATATGCCTTGAGCTAGCAATGTCACTTGCAAGTTAGAAGATTGTGGGCTCAAGTCCTGATCCTTCTACACTGACCCATTCTATGTTAAGCAGGTTTATTTGGAAGCACTAGCTTTCGGAGTGCTGCTCCTTCATCAGGTAGCTGTCCAACACCGGCTCCTCCAATACCCTCACTGGACTGCCAGTGAATGGTGTGTAATGCTGGAGGTGCCACCATGTTATCACTGATTTTTTTTAAAAATGTATTTATTCATTTGTGGGATGTGGGCGTCACTGGCTGGCCAGTATTTACTGCCCTGTCCCCAGCTGTCCATTGAGAAAGTGATTGTGAGCTGCCTTCTTGAAGTTTCTGTGGGTCGACCCAAAATGCCAATAGGAAGGGAATTCCAGGATATTGCCCTAGTGACAGTGAAGGAACAGCAGTATATTTCCAAGTCAGGATGATGGGTGGCTTAAGGGAAACTTGGAGGTGGTGGTGTTCCCAGATATCTGCTGCTCTTGTTCTTCTAGGTGGAAGTGGTCATCAGTTTGGAAGGTGCTGTCTGAGGATCTTTGGTGAATTTCTGCAGTGCATCTTGTAGATCGTACACACTACTGTTACTGAGTGTCAGCGGTAGAGGGATTGAATGCTTGTAGATATGGTACCAATTAAGCAGGCTGCTTTGCCCTGGATGATATCAAGCTTCTTGAGTGTTGTTGGGACTGCAGTCATCCAGGCAAGTAGGGAGTATTCCCTCACACTCCTGACTTGTACCTTGTAGATGGTGGATAGGCTTTGGGGGAGTTGGAATGAGTTACTTGCTACAGTATTCCTTGCCTTTGACCTGCTACTATAGCAACTGTGTTTGTGTGGTGAGTCCAATGAGTTTCTAGTCAATGATAATCTCCACGATGTTGATAGTGGGAGATTCAATGATGGCAACACCTTTGAATGTCAAGGGGCAATGGTTAGATTGTCTCTTATTGGTGATGGTCATAGCCTGGCATTTATGTAGCACGAAAGTTACTTACCACTTGTCAGCCCAAGTCTGGATATCAACCAGATCTTGTTATATTTGAACGCTGACTTTAGGTGGCTAGCATTGCTGCCTCACAGCGTCATGGATCCGGGTTCAGTTACAGCCTCAGGTGACTGTGTGGAGTTTGCACATTCTACCCATGTCTGCGTGGATTTCCTCTGTGTGCTTCAGTTTCCTCCCACAGTCCAAAGATGTGCAGGTTACGTGAAATGGCTATGCTAAATTGCCCACAGTATTCCAGGGTATGTAAGTTAGGTGCATTGCTCCTGGGAAATGTATAGTAATAGGGTAGGGCTGAAAATGTGTTGCTGGAAAAGCGCAGCAGGTCAGGCAGCATCCAAGGAACAGAAATTCGACAATTCGGGCATAAGCCCTTCATCAGGAATGAGGAAAGTGTGTCCAGCAGGCTAAGATAAAAGGTAGGGAGGAGGGACTTGGGGGAGGGGCGATGGAGATGTGATAGGTGGAAGGAGGTCAAGGTGAGGGTGATAGGCCGGAGTGGGGTGGGGGCGGAGAGGTCAGGAAGAAGATTGCAGGTTAGGAAGGCAGTGCTGAGTTCGAGGGATTCGACTGAGACAAGGTGGGGGGAGGGGAAATGAGGAAACTGGAGAAATCTGAGTTTGTCCCTTGTGGTTGGAGGGTTCCCAGGCGGAAGATGAGGCGCTCTTCCTCCAACTGTCGTGTTGTTATGGTCTGGCGATGGAGGAGTCCAAGGACCTGCATGACTTGGTGGAGTGGGAGGGGGAGTTAAAGTGTCTCCCCAATTCAGAGGAGGCCACATCGGGCGCAGCAGATGCAATAGATGGTGTGTGTGGAGGTGCAGGTGAATTTGTGGCGGATATGGAAGGATCCCTTGGGGCCTTGGAGAGAAGAAAGGGAGGAGGTATGGGCGCAAGTTTTGCATTTCTTGTGGTTGCAGGGGAAGGTGCCGGGAGTGGAGGTTGGGTTGGTGGGGGGGGTGTGGACCTGACGAGGGAGTCACGAAGGGAGTGGTCTTTCCGGAACGCTGATAGGGGAGGGGAGGGAAATATATCCCTTGTGGTGGGGTCCGTTTGGAGGTGGCGGAAATTACGGTGGATGATACGCTGTATATGGAGGTTGGTGGGGTGGTAGGTGAGAACCAGTGGGGTTCTGTCCTGGTGGCGGTTGGAGGAGCGGGGCTCAAGGGCGGAGGAGCAGGAAGTGGAGGAGATGCGGTGGAGGGCATCGTCGATCACGTCTGGGGGGAATCTGCGGTCCTTGAATAAGGAGGCCATCTGGGCTGTATGGTATTGGAACTGGTCCTCCTGGGAGCAGATGCGGCGGAGACGAAGGAATTGGGAATATAGGATGGCGTTTTTACAGGGAGCAGGGTGGGAGGAGGTGTAGTCTAGGTAGCTGTGGGAGTCAGTCGGTTTATAGTAGATGTCCGTGTTGATTCGGTCGCCCGAGATAGAAATGGAGAGGTCTAGGAAGGGGAGGGAGGAGTCTGAGTACAGGTGAATTTGAGGTCAGGGTGGAAGGTGTTGGTAAAGTGGATGAACTGTTCAACCTCCTTGTGGGAGCACGAGGCAGTACCGATACAGTCATCGATGTAGCAGAGGAAAAGGTAGGGGGTGGTGCCAATGTAGTTGCGGAAGATGGACTGTTCCACATATCCTACGGAGAGGCAAGCATAGCTGGGGCCCATGGCAACTCCTTTGGTTTGGAGGAAGTGGGAGGATTGGAAAGAGAAGTAATAGGGTAGGGAAATGGGTCTGAGTGGGATACGCTGCGGAGAATCAGTATGGACTTGTTGGGCCAAATGGCCTGTTTCCACACTGTGAGGATTCTATAATGGACTACTTCAGTATCTGAGGTGTTACAAACGGTGCTGAACATTGCGCAATCATTAGCAAATATCCCCACTTCTGACTTTATAATGGAAGGAAGTTCACTGAAGAAACAATTGAAGACAGTTGGGCCTAGGACACCACCCTGAGGAACTCCTGCAGAGATGTCTTGGAGCGGAGATGACTGACCCCCAACAACCACAACCATCTTCCTACGTGGCAGGTATGATTTCAACCGCTAGAGTTTGCCCCCAAATAACCATGGATTACAGTTTTGCTGGTGCTTCTTGACGCCACACTTGATCAAATGCAGCCTTGATATCAAGGGCTATCACTCTCACCTCACTTCTGGAATTTAGCTCTTTTTGATGAAAGTTTACTCGCTAAGCTGGAAGGTTCGTTTTCAGACATTTCATCACCATACAAAGTAATACCATCAGTGAGTCTCCAGTGAAGCGCTGGTGTTATGACCCATGTTCTATTTAGGTGTATAGGTTTCCTTGAGTTGGTGATGTCATTTCCTGGTCTTTTTCTCAGAGGGTGGTAGATGGGGACCAAATTGATCTGTTTGCTGATAGCATTCCAACTGGAACTCTATCCTTCTAGATGTGTGTGTGTGTGTGTCTCTCTCTCTCTCTATGTTTGGCTTATCCTAGGATGGATGTGTTGTCGTAGTCAAAGTGGTGTCCTTCCTCATCTGTATGCAAGGATGCCAGTTATAGCGGGTCATATCTTTTTGTGGCTAGTTGATGTTCACATATCCTGGTGGCTAGTTTTCTGCCTGTTTGTCCAATGTAGTGTTGGTTACAGTTCTTGCAAGGTATTTTGTAAATTACACTTGTTTTGCTTGTTGTCTGTATAAGGTATTTTAAGGTCAATAGCTGCTGTTTTACTGTGTTGGTAGGTTTGTGGGCTACCATAATGCCAGGAGGTCCGAGTAGTCTGGAAGTCATTTCCGAGATTTCTTTGATATAGGGGGAAGTGGCTAGGGTTTCTAGGTGCGAATTTTCACAAAACCGGTTCAGCTCTTAACCATGTTTGAACCAAGGCTATAATGAAGTCAGGAGCTGTGTAGACCTGGTGGAACTCAAGCTGGGCATTACTGAGCAGGTTAGTAATGAGCAGGTGCTGTTTGACAGTACTGTTGATGACCCTTCCATCACTTTACTAATGATCGAGAGCGGACCGATTGGGCAGTAATTGGTCTGGTTGGGTTTGTCATGCTTTCTATGCACAGATTATACCTGAGTAATTTTCCTCATTATTGGGTAGATGCAATGCTGGGTAGATGTTTAAACATGAGCCCTACTGAAAGAATCATGGGGGTGGGGCACGAGTGGCATCTTCTTTCAGATTTTAATACAACCACTGGTTATGAAAGGGAATCAAAATCGGTTTTAAGATTTGCTCTTTGCTTGTTAACCAAATGCACAGACAGTAAATGTTCAGGACTTGCCTGGTTTGAAGTGGCTTGACACATATCAACTTGTTCACTCTTTCCACAGCTCCAGCAACTGATGCAATTAGTTTGTCATCTTCCATGTAGGTACCATGACCTCTGGAAAAGACAAGACATATATTGTAATGAAAGTACACCAAAAGGTTACACACCCAAAGCAGGCGAATGGAAATCTTTTCAAAACAAAAACATTCAGCACTGAATTTGATTTTTTTGTCTACTTCTGTCAACATTGTATCTTTTGGCTAGAACAAACATATCAATCTCAGATTTAAAAGTTATTAGCTGGACAACCATCTGCTATATTTAGTGTTTCCTAACTTCTAATTACCATGGCGTTAATTTTAAAGAGTTGGTAACGTGTGGCACTGAAAAAGCACAAAGTCAGGCAGCATCTGAGGAGCAAGAGAATCGACTTTTGGACATAACTTTTCTTCAGGGCTGGCTGTCAGTCTGAAGAAGGGTTATGCCTGAAACATTGACTTCCTTGCTCCTCAGATGCTGCCTGATTTGACGTGCTCTTGTCAGCACTTGACTCTCCAGATTCTGTAGACTTCACTTTCTCCTCCTTTGATTTTAAATATCATGCCCACTTCAGATAACTTCTCTGTATCAAACAGACCCCTCTCATACACTTTGTAGGTCACTGATTCCCAATGGATATGTCACTTGCCATATGGTGAATTGATATTGAGTTTTATGTTACGCTAAAAATTGAGTTGTGGTAATACACTCTGGATGCAACTTTGTTTATTCTCTGGTGGTTTTCACAAAATAAAATTGATGTACCTGAGCAACTGACACTGTTGCATGGGTGCAATAAGGGCCAAAATGTGCACTGCTGGCTAACAGGGCAGAACATTAAAAAGAAACATCTTAATAGATTTGTTGAAGCAAGCAGTATTACCTGAAAAGGAAGGTTAAGAGGTTAGCCTTGAGCCAAGTCTCCAAATAGAGAGTGTGGTGCTGGTAAAGCACAGCAAGTCAGGCTTATGCTTGAAACGTTGATTCTCCTACTCCTTGGATGCTGCCTGACCTACTGCGCTTTTCCAGCGCCACATTCTCAACTCTGACCTCCAGCATCTGCAGTCCTCACTTTCTCCAAGTCTCCAAATGCGGTGTTCAGAAATGTCAGGCAAAGTGCAAGTAAAAATCAGAGCACAGAAGCCAATACTGTAAAGACATGTGATGACTCTTTTCCTCTCTATATCTCCTAATATAGCAATTGTAAAAAAAGTTTGAAAAACCTTTTCAAAAATAATCTTGAGCACATGTCAAAACCCAAGATCAATTAAACGCATGTCACCACCGCTTTTGAGATTGTATACAATGCAGGATAGTCCAACTGGAAATTCGCTTTTGAGGTTGTAGAATAGCTGTGGCAGGTTTACCAGTATCAATTGCTGATGGTCAAAACCTCAAAACTAAAGTTTCCTGCAATCACTACAGTGTGGAGAGGTGCCATTTGGCCCATTACATCTACATCAACCCTCTGAAGAACATTCCCACACCCCCATCATATCCCAGTAACCCCACATTTATTATGGTTAATCCAGCTCAGCTACATGTTTTTTGGACTGTTGGAGGAATTTGGAGCATCTGGCAGAAACCCATGCAGCAAACATGCAAACTCCATACAATCACCCAAGGCTGGAATTGTGTCCATGACACTAAGCAGCAGTAGTGCTGACCACTGTGCCAATTATTTTATTAATAATTGCATTTATTTTGTATTGCAGCAAGTGTTGAAATATCAACAATCAAAGAAAGCCAACTCAGGGTGAAACTAAGTCACCCTTATAACTATCTATCTATCTATCCAAACTCTGTTAATGTATATAAGATACTTGTTGGATCTTAGCTGGGTGCCACTTTAGGAAGGATATGAACGCATGAGCGAGAATGCATAAGCAGTTTGCAAGAACACTTCCACGGATGAGGAGCATCATTAACAAGGACAGACTAGAGACATTGGAACTATTTTCCTTGGAGAGAAAGCAGCTGAAATGAGATTTGGTAGAGGTTTTTGAAATCAAGAGCAGGCTGAAGAGGGTAGATAAGAAGAAATTGTTCCCATTTTTGAAAGGAACAAGAACAAGAAAGCATAGATTTCAAGTGACCTGCGAAAGAAAACAAGAACAAAGTGAGGAAAAGAGGTTTTCAGACAGCGCGTAGTCAGAGCATGGAATGTACTGTTTGGGAATGTGGAGGCAGCAAGTTCAGCTGAAGCATTCAAGGGGGCATAGAGATAAAGGGGGCATTTAGATAAAGTAATGTGCAAGAATTGGGAAAAAGCAAGAGATTGGCACTAGACAATGATACTCTTGCATCCACTGTGAATGTTGGAATTCAGAAATAAAAACAGTGCTGGTAAAACTTGGCAGAGAGTAAGAGTTCACATTTCAAGTCCAATACAATTCACCTTCTGTCTGTTTTGTCTTTCCTGATACCTAAACTGGAAGTTTCCAAACTAATATTTCTTTTTTGCTTTACATATTCTGCAGCATCCTTAGTTTTAAAAGTTAAAAACCACACAACACCAGGTAATAGTCCAACAGGTTTATTTGGAATCACTGCTCCTTCGTCATTAAGACACAGATGAGACCTGCTCAGTTACTAAGAGGCGTGGTAAATAAGAATAAAAGTCAAAAATTCTGCGGATATTGGGAATCTGGAACAAAGACAAAATGCTGGAGAAACTCAGCAGGTCTGGCAGCATCTGTGGAGAGAAAAAGTTAAAGTTTTACATCCTGGAGCAATGGTCATATTGGATCTCTCTCTCTCTCTCTCCATAGATGCTTGGAGAAACCTGCTGAGTTTCCCAAATATCACTTGGATGTCTGGTGTCGAGGCTGAATTAATGGTGGCCATCTAATTCTATTTAAGGAAATCCGAATTTGAACGGTTTTCAGTCACTGAACGTTAATAAAATGGTATCAATCTGTAGGCCGAAGGTGCACAGTCTCCACACATGGATTTCCTCGCCTCTGGATACCGCTGTCACGTTTTAAAACAGCACGTTACCTCATTTTTTAGTTAGTTTTACCTCATGAAACCGGTGTCGGTAGTGATAGTGTCGCCCGGTGATACCAGATGTTTACCGACCTCCACCGGTAAAAAGACACGCTTTCGCGCCATCGCCAACCGAATGTCCACCGCCATATTTGTTACTGGCACACCATCCTGCAGTCACCACTTATAATGATCGCCGCCATCTTTACTATTGGCGAACTGGCATCAGCCGCCGGGTATGATCGGCAAAGGATCTCCCGTGCTAAGCACCACTTGGAGATGCTGCTGTTGGACTGGGGTGTACAAAGTTAAAAATCACATAACACCAGGTTATAGTCCAACAGGTTTAATTGGAAGCTCCGAAAGCTACTGTGCTTCCAATTAAACCTGTTGGACTATAACCTGGTGTTGTGTGATTTTTAACTTCGCCATCTTTAATGCTGGCGTTGTTTATGTAACTGAATTCCTAACACTGGAAGTCGGAAATAAACAAAAATGGAAATAATGAAAAGATACACAGAATTAACGTTTCACTTCCACACGTTTTCGTCAGATATTTCTCGCATTTTGTTTGTAAAATCCAGCTTTCGCCATTTGTAAAAGTGATGCTGATCTCGTCAACTGTACAGCAGCGAGTTACACATGATTTGGAGGTGCGGGGTTGGACTGGGGTGTACAAAGTTAAACAAAAATCACACAACACCAGGTTATAGTTTAACAGGTTTATTTGGAAGCACCGAGTTACACAGTTCTTTTAATTTTTAATTCAGATTTCCATCATCCGCACACTGAGCCGCTATCCGCCATCTTTAACACTGGCCAAAACAATTTCCGCCATCTTTAACACTGGCCAGACGGGCCAGGACAAAATCCGCCATTTTTAACACTGGCCAGGCGGGACAGGACAATTTCCGCCATCTTTAACACTGGCAAGACGCGCCAGGACAATTTCCGCCATTTTTAACACTGGCCAGGCGGGCCAGGACAATTTCCGCCATTTTTAACACTGGCCAGGCGGGCCAGGACAATTTCCGCCATCTTTAACACTGGCAAGACGCGCCAGGCTCTATTTTCGCCATCTTTAACACAGGCATTCCGTCGGCCCCAACCGTGTCGTCGCCATGTTTCTTACTGGCAGACCGTCGAATATGGTCGCTGCTGCAGGCGTCATGTTTGTTCCTGGCAGAGGTTCGTCTCCATCCTGGCGGCCTCCATGTTTGTTTGTGGGCTGTCTCTGCACTTTTATTCCGTCCTTGCAACGAATCAGCCGCAGCTTTTCTACCGTGATCTGTGACCGATCGGTTTGCTCTTAGACCTAACAACTTAAAGAGAGTTAGAGTACATTATTGTCGCCAGCACTTTAACACGTTTTACAATGTTTCTGGAAATGGTGGGTGCCGCCATTTTGAGCCCACAGTTAAACCCAAAATAAATTCTAAACATTACCAAACTTAACCATAACTAACTAATATAAAAGCACTCGTGGTAAACTTTCTGACTTCTGGATCCATTGTTGATTAATCTTATTTCATGGAATCCCAAGAATGCTGAAACAGGCCATTCGGCCCATTAGACGTACCATGAGTCTGTACTGAACTTAAGAGCACCCCACCCTGTCCCTGAAACCTCGCATTTATATTAGATTACATTACATTACGGTGTGGAAACAGGCCCTTCGCAAGTCCACACCAACCCGTCGAAGCGCAACCCACCCATACCCCTACATTTACCCCTTACCTAACACTACGGGCAATTTAGCATAGCCAATTCACCTGACCCGCACATCTTTGTGACTGTGGGAGGAAACCGGAGCACCCGGAGGAAACCCACGCCGACACGGGGAGAACGTGCAAGCTCCACACAGTCAGTCGCCTTATCATGGCCAATGCGTCTAAAATACACATCTTTGGTCTGTGAGAGGAACCCCAACCCCCAGCACAAACTCCACACACACACAGTCACCCAAAGACTGGAATTAAACCAGGGTCTCTAGCTGTTATGAGGCAGCGGTGTTAACCAGTGGGGCCAACATTCTGCCCCAAGCCACACTTCTATTGAGGCTGAATATTAGTTCATCAATACCTACTCAGTGCTTTAAAAAACCTTGTGTTTCTTAAATTTAGAAATAAACATGCTTCTTCTTTTGTCGAAAAAAGTGACATGGGAAGGGACAGGTTCTGGAATGCACTCCTTAGATGGTATGATTCATTTGTGGGTATGATACAAGTAGAAAACTGTCAAGCAACACAGAAAGGGCAGGTGAGTGGATTTCATTGGTTGTCCTCACTGTCACCCTTTGGGTAGATTGGTGCCTCCTTAGACTCCTGTTCATGGTAATACTGGACAAGTCAGATTCCAGAGTAACATCTGGATTGATGAACCATGCCTTTTTTTTAAAAAAAAAGAACTACAAATGCTGGATAACAGAAACACAAAACGGAAATTGCTGGAGACACTCAGCAGGTCTGGCAGCAACTGTGTCGCCTCTGAAGGAAGGTCACTGGACTTGAAACATTAACTCTGCTTTCTCTTCACTAGATGCTACTAGGCTTGCTGAGTTTCTCCAGCAATTTCTGTCTGTTTCTTATGTCAACAATTCTGTTACTGTAGTGTTAATCACCAGAAGTTGCTAATGTATCTTCAATAAAACATGTAAAATTTATTACACAACAGAGAAAAAAAACTAGAAAACAATTGAAAACCATAAACATCCCAGAAACTTATTTTTCCCAGCAATATTCTTTATTGGTATTCATTCCTAATGTACAGATACCTATCTTCACTGGTTTGTTATGCAACTAACAAGGCTTATACAACAACAATCTTGACAAATTGGTATTCTTTCTGTACATTTCATGAAATTATTTCAGTTACTTTATCTCCCTAACATACTGTGTCATTATTAGATAGCTTAGACAAACGTTTAAGGATCAAAAAACAGAAATATTTTGGCAGAGATGGAGGCTATCAGCCCATCGTGTCAGCACCAACTCCTCAAATCCACATTGTTACCTTGTGTCAATCTTCTGCTCTTTCGCATATCTTTGAACATTATTCTTAACCAAATAATCATCAAGTGCTCTCTTGAATGCCTGAACTGAATTCCAGGCATTACATTCCTTCCAATGGCTGTTGTACAAAGTATGGCCCATTTATGCATATAAACTAGGAACAAGAGAAGATTGTTTAGTCTCTCAGCCTGAATAGCGTATGACTGCATCTAAATTATATGTTTGTGTAAATATAAATAGGAATATTGTCTGTGCTAGGCAAAGGATTATCTATTCAAAGCCCTTCTTCCATACATCTGTATATATCTTCCTAAATGTAAATTTATACAGCATTTTTCACAATCTCAGGATATCCTAAATCTCTTCTAAACCATGATGTTAGTGACTTAATTAAGGTTACATAGCATATTAATTGTTATATCCCACTTGGGATGGTGTGCTGATGATTGAGCCTCACTATTCCCCAGGGTATCATAAGATTTAATCAAAGTCTGTACCGTTCTCAATTTACCTGACTGATGGATTCAAGTTAACAAAAAACAATGGCCAGACCCCAAAAAAAAACATTGTTGTTAAACCTGGAAAAAAAGATCCTGGGAAAATCAAAAGCACCAGTCCCCAAGCCTCAGTGAGGAGACTTTCGTCTTCTAAAGACAGTCTACTGTCTGATCTTTTTCTTCGGTTTATTTCACTTTATGGCAGGAGGCACATGGCAATTGATACAGTCTTTGTAAAGACTTTGCATTACTGGTTAAAGGCAACAAGGCATTGCAACTGTAAGGAGAAAATAATTATGTTTAACCAGGCCTTGGTTGGTTTTCACTGAATAGCTGTAGGGACAGAGCCTGTTTCTTCCAGTCTGGAGACTTTCTGCTCTTGTACACTGCACGCATAGCAACTTGCAGCTGCCCAGGATCCGATCACAGAGCTATTGTCAAGCTGATGACCTCAATTGGTCTGAATGAACAATCTGTTGCTAGCTAAATTCACTTTGCAAGCAAACACTTGTACCGGGTGAAGAGGCATCTCTTCTCCCCACTGTGTTAAGATAACTGAGTTACAGTAACTTGCTTTTGAAGGTACAGCATTTCCTTCCACAGTTGTTGGTTTTAAAACAAAGTTTTTTAAAAATTTTAGTCCACAATCAAAAATAAAATAAAAAGGTGTGGTGTTTTTATAATCCCAGTTAATGTTACTGTGGGACAAGTCAGATTCAGAGTAAAATCTGGATTGATAGTTTTTTTTAAAAAAGGTGGTCTTTTACTGAAATAAACACAAGACTGCAGGTTTTGTTGAAAACGGTAATTTATTACACACAAAAGAAATAAAAATAAATAAACCAGAACAAAGGCATCTAAATATAGCAGTTTGTTGTGCTGTGTGTTTTGAAATTTTTCAAAGTACCATCTAGTCCTCAATACCAAGTCTTCTCAATTAATTAAAATCCTGGATGCAGGTTTGCTCGCTGAGCTGGAAGGTTTGTTTTCATCACCGTACTCGCTAATATCTTCAGTGAACCTCCAGATGAAGAACTGGTGGTGTAGTCCACTTTCTATTTACGTGTTTGGGTTTCCTTGGGTTGGTGATGTCATTTAGTTCTTTTTCGGAGGGGGTGATAAATGGGATCCAAGTCAATGTGTTTGTTGATAGAGTTCCAGTTGGAATGCCATGCTTCTAGGAATTCTCGTGCATGTCTCTGTTTGACTTGTTCGAAGACAAACACTACATCGAAAAAACAGAAAACTAGCCACCAGAATACATGAACATCAACTAGCCACAAAAAAACATGACCTACTCTCACTAGTATCATACATGTGGATGAGGAATGACACCACTTTGGGACAACACATCCTCTGTTTGGACAAGCCAAATGAAAATCCCTAGAAGCATGCCATTCCAATCAGAACTCAATCAACAAACACCTTGACATGAATCTCATTTATAACCCCCTGAGAAAAAAAGACCAGGAAATGACATCACCATAGGAAATGACATCGCCAACACAGGAAACCCAAATACATAAATGGAAAGCAGGCTACACCACCAGTGCTTCGTCTGGAGACTCACTGAAAATGTTACCTTGTTTTCTTAGTCCATGATTGGTTTCCCTACAGTGTGAAAACAGGCCCTTTGGCCGAACAAGTTCACACCGACCCTCCGAAGAGCGACCCACCCAGATCCACTTCCCTCTGACTAATGCACCTAACACTGTGGGCAATTTACTGTGGTCCATTTACCTAACCTGCATATTTTTGGACTGTGGGAGGAAACCGGAGAACCTGAAGGAAACCCCCAAAATCACAGGGAGAATGTGCAAACTCCACACAGACAGTCATCCGAGGCTGGAATCGAACCTGGGTCCCTGGCGCTGGGAGGCTGCAGTGCTACCCACTGTGCCACCTAGTAATGAAACGTCTGAAAAATGAACCTTCCAGCTCAGCAAGCAAACCTACATCCAGAACCTGAGCTACAAATCTTCTCAAAAGTCGCTAATTAAAATCCAGAGAAAGTTTCCCACCCCATCAAATTTACTGAGTTGCTTCTTCTCAGTTCCAGTCCTGTGAGCTATGAAGCTTTTTTCCTTGACTTCTCACAATAGAACTTAGAGTTTTCCCAGTCTTTTAATCATTGTCAGTATTCTAACCAGAAACACCACCCTTTCACTGAGGTAACTTAGTTTCTTAACTGTTCTTAACAGTATCCTTTTTTCTAGTATAGATTATTCTTTTCACCCTAGTCAGGTCTCCTTCAAACTGAGCCCAAAGCCTTTTGAACTTAAAAATTACTTATCCTAGATTCTGGTACAGCTAATGATCTGATGCTTCCTGTCTCATGACATAATTCTCCATTCAATTTCCTTTAATATTCCCAGATGTCTTGCTTCTTGGTACATTTTGGTTTTAAAATCATGGCTGTGGAAAGACTGATCTAGTTAACTTTTAGCCCCTTCAGGAAAATAGGCCAACAAACATGCTGCTAGCTTGAAATCCAAAAAAAATAGCAATCATACTCTTATCACAAGACTCTGGATGCCTGTGGTAGAGGAGAGCTGGAAATCACACTGGTGCAAACTTGTGAACATTTATTGACTTAGGCAGATTTCAGCAGGACTCATTTGAACCTATCCTCGATTCCAGTAAATGATGGATTAATACTAATGATGATGATGATGATGCACTTTTTGCATGACAACTATTTGCATACCGCTGGATTCTGAAAATAGCTATGTAATAATGACCAGGTAATATTTTTTAATGATACTGGATGATAAATATTGGCAACAGATATCAGGGAGACCTTCTTTAATCATCTTTGAAATAGCGGTATCTGATTTTTAAATTTTAGACCTACCCAAGGAGACAGATGGCAACTTAAATTTACGTCCCAAACAAAGATGCACTTTGTCAGGACTGCAGTGAAACCAGATGCTGGATTCTGTTTGAAGTGAATACAACCAATACTTTTTCTATCACACAATTTGTCTACGTAAACAGCTACATGGATCCAGTTTCAATTCATCCCTTTCTACTCACTCAGGTTTTGCCTAGCCTAATAGGCTCACTTTATAAATTACAATATAATTTTTTAAATCTTAATTGACTGTAATAAGGCACTGAGGTAAAAACAATGACTGCAGATGCTGGAAACCAGATTCTGGATCAGTGGTGCTGGAAGATCACAGCAGTTCAGGCAGCATCCAATGAGCAGCGAAATCGACGTTTCGGGCAAAAGCCCTTCATCAGGAATCCTGATGTGCTTTTGCCCGAAACGTCGATTTCGCTGCTCATTGGATGCTGCCTGAACTGCTGTGCTCTTCCAGCACCACTGATCCAGAATGTAATAAGGCACTGTAAAATGGGTCTTTTGTTGAAATTGAACTTCAGCATCTATAGAGAGAAATAGAATTAAAATTTTCAAACAAAAAATATTTCATTATTTTTATTCATTCCGGAGGTGCCAGTGTTGGACTGGGGTGGACAAGGTCAGAAGTCACACGACACCAGGTTATAGTCCAAAGGGTTTATTTGAAATCTCAAGGTTTTGGAGCACTGCCACTTCATCAGGTGAAGTCTGAAACTTCATAACCAGAAGTGTTTGGTTAGAACACTTGATGGTGATTGAAAGACTGACTTGGACTATAACCTAGTGACATGTGATTTCTGACCTTATTCATTCTGAGACTGTAGGCGTTGCTGTCTACATCAGAACAATTACCTTATTTTCTTTCTCTCACCACCAATAACAAATCAGCCAACTAGTCTGGGCATTTACTATTTTTATTTCAGACATCCAGCAATCGCAGTTACTGGACTCAAAACGTTAACTCTTTCTCTTCACAGATGCTACCATACCTGCTCAGTGTCTCCAAGTTTCTGCTTTATGCCAAGAGCACTCCATATACAACAAAAATGAAATATTGCCAATGCTGGAAATCTGAAATTTAATGAAGTAAGTGCAGAAAATGATGGAAACACACAACAAGTTTACCAGCATCTGTATAAAAGACCAATGAACCTTTCAGCTCCAGGTCAATTCAGCAATACGCAGGTTGATGGGGCCGCCATCTTTATTCCTGGCGACAATGAGCATGGAGAGCGCCATCTTTCATGCAGGCAACGAATTCGGGCCCTCCCGGCCGCTAGCGGCGCTGTGTTGGGAGTTTTTAACCCTCTTTAGGCCGCGAGTCGCAGGTATTCCTTCTCCCGCGAATTAAAACGGTCGCGGCGACGAATGTCTGCTCCCCGTTAACAATAGAAATTATCGTCAGATTTTAAACCGTATTTTGTTTTAAATTAAAAAAAAGAAGAGGAGGATTGGGTCGGCGCGATGTTTCCTCAACAACGACAGCAGCAACATTTCCAGCAGCAGCTACTTCAGCTCCAGCAGCTCATTCACCAGCAGCGGCAGCAGCATCGCCACCCTCACCCGCACCAGGGAGGCTCCAACCGGTAAGGCTCTCAATCCAGGCCGGGGATCAGACTAGGCCCGTATCATCTCCACATGAACAAGGGGCACAATTCGGGATATGCTGTGGTGGGCAAACCGTCTGGGGTGGGAAACGTGTCATTCATTGAGAGACAGTTATAGGTAATGTATTTAAATTATTAATTGTTTGAAATCAGATTTTATTTTACACCAGCTTTCACTTTATTTGCCCGCTCCTGGGGAGGGAAAGCGGCTTTTATCTGGCGCTACATTTAAAATAAATGTCAGAACAACCTTAGCTGAATGGGCATTCGCACTTAATTGTGTTGCTGTCCAAACTTGACACACTCAACTACGGGAGTGCTACACTGTTGGCGGTGCTTCCTTTCAGATGTCCACCCCGCACAGACAGCACTTTGTGAAAAAGAATAGGGTAGTTCTTCCCTCAGTTTCTCGGGGCACTATTTATCCCGTTGCCAACAGCATCTGACACGTTATCCAGTTATTCACCACATTGCTGTTGTGGGGCTCTTGTGATGTAGCTAACCCTGGATTCTCAGCACCTCTGAACAAACTGATTAGAAAATATCACATTGTAGCATGTGGGGTTTTGCTGATCGAATTTTGGCTGTCATGTAAACTACATTACAACAGTGACCACACTTCAAAACTTCCTTCGTTAGTTGTAATTCGATGGTCTTGCATTGGACAGGGGTGTACAAAGTTGAAAATCAACTAGGCGAAAGTGAGGACTGCAGATGCAGGAGATTAGAGACAAGAATGTGGTGCTGGAAAGGCACAGCAGGTCAGGCAGCATCCGAGGAGCAAGGAATCAACGTTTCAGGCAAAAGCCCTTCATCCTGATTCCTGAACTGCTGTGCTTTTCCAGCACCATACTCTCAAAAGTTAAAAATCACACAACAGCAGATTATAGTCCAATAGGTTTATTTGGAAGCACTAGCTTTCGGTGTGCTTTTGGTGTTTGTTAGTTATAAAATGCTTTAGTGCCCTGAGGTTATGAAATATAAAGTAGAAATGTAAGTGAAAAACAGTGCTGAAAGTACTTAACAGGTTTAATGACATCTGTAGATGTTTTGGGAATTTGGCCTAACCTAACATTTATTAGAGCTGATCCTAGAGGAAACGTTGGGATGATACTTCAGAAAAGAAATTGAGGGTTTGGTTAGGAAAAAGAATGAAACAAATGGAAGATATAGACAGGATAGATCGAGTGAATCCTTAGAAGAGTATAAAGGAAGTAGGAGTATACTTAAGTGGGAAATCAGAAGGGCAAAAAGGTGACATGAGATAGCTTTGGCAAATAGAATTAAGGAGAATCCAAAGAGTTTTCACAAATACATTAAGGACAAAATGGTAACTAGGGAAAGAATAGGGCCCCTCAAAGATCAGCAAGGTGGCCTTTGTGTGGAGCTGCAGAAAGTGGGAGAGATACTAAATGAATATCTTGCATCAGTGTTTACTGTGGAAAAGGAAATGGAAGATATAGACTGTAGGGAAATAGATGGTGACATCTTGCAAAATGTCCAGATTACAGAGGAGGAAGTGCTGGATGTCTTGAAATGCATACAGGTGGATAAATCCCCAGGACCAGACCAGGTGTACCTGAGAACTCTTTGGGAAGCTAGAGAAGTGATTGCTGGGTCTCTTGCTGAGATATTTGTATCATTGATAGTCACAGGTGAGGTGCCAGAAGACTGGAGGTTGGCAAACGTGGTGCCACTGTTTAAGAAGGGTGTAAGGACAAGCCAGGGAACTATAGACCGGTGAGCCTGATGTCGGTGGGCAGGTTGTTGGAGGGAATCCTGAGGGACAGGATGTACGTATATTTGGAAAGACATGGACTGATTAGGGATAGTCAACATGGCTTTATGTGTGGGAAATCATGTCTCACAAACTTGATTTGAGTTTTTTGAGGAAGTAACAAAGAGGATTGATGAGGGCAGAGCGGTAGATGTGATCTATATGGACTTCAGTAAGACGTTCGCGAAAGTTCCCCATGAGACACTGATTAGCAAGGTTAAATCTCTCGGAATACAGGGAGAACTAGCCATTTAGATACAGAACTGGCTCAAAGGTAGAAGACAGAGGGTGGTGGTGGAGGGTTGTTTTTCAGACTGGGGGTCTGTGAACCAGCGGAATGCCACAATGATTGGTGCTGGGCCTTCTACTTTTTGTCATTTACATAAATGATTTGGATGTGAGCATAAGAGGTACAGTTAGTAAGTTTGCAGATGACACCAAAATTGGAGGTGTAGTTTACAGCGAAGAGGGTTATCTTAGATTCAAACAGGATCCTGACTAGATGGGCCAATGGGCTGAGAAGTGGCAGATGGAGTTTAGTTCAGATAAATGCGAGGTGCTGCATTTTGGGAAAGTAAATCTTAGCAGGATTTAATGGTAAGGTCCTAGGGAGTGTTGCTGAACAAAGAGACTTGGAGTGCATGTTCATAGCTCCTTGAAAGTGGAGTCACAGGTAGATAGGATAGTGAAGAAGGCGTTGGTATGCTTTCCTTTATTGGTCAGAGTATTGAGTACAGGAGTTGGGAGGTCATGTTGCGGCTGTACAGGACATTGGTTAGGCCACTGTTGGAATATTGCGTGCAATTCTGGTCTCCTTCCTATCGGAAAGATGTTGTGAAACTTGAAAGTGTTCAGAAAAGATTTACAAGGATGTTGCCAGGGTTGGAGGATTTGAGCTATAGGGAGAGGCTGAACGGGCTGGGGCTGCTTTCCCTGGAGCGCCGGAGGCTGCGTGGTGACCTTATAGAGGTTTACAAAATTATGAGGGGCATGGAAAGGATAAAAAAAACAAAGTCTTTTCCCTGGGTCGGGGAGTCCAGAAGTAGAGGGCATAGATTTAGGGTGAGAGGGGAAAGATACCTATGGGGCAACTTTTTCACGCAGAGGGTGGCACGTGTATGGAATGAGCTGCCAGAGGATGTGGTGGAGGCTGGTACAATTGCAACATTTAAGAGGCATTTGGATGGGTATATGAACAGGAAGGGATTGGAGGGATATGGGCAGGTGGGACTAGATTGGGTTGGGATATCGTGTCGGATTGGACCGAAAGGTCTGTTTCCATGCTGTACATCTCTGACTCTATGACTCTATACAAGAAACTGTTAAATTGATATGTCGTACACTTTTTGCATTTATAGTCATACGCATGGAAACAGATGTCCTAATCTGACTGTACCATTTGCCAGCATTTGGCCCATAAAGAACCTTCTTTTTCATATCCCATCCAGATGCCTTTTAATTATTGTAATTGTACCTGTCTCCGCCACTTCCACTACAGACAGGCAGGAGGCTGGAAGAACACAGCAAGCCAGACAGCATCAGGAGGTGGAGGAGTGAACATTTTGGGTGTAACCCTTCTTCAGGGTGCTTCTCTCCACCACTTCCTCTGGCAGCTTGTTCCCTACATTCACCATCCTCTATGTGAGGAAGTTATCCCTCAGGTCCTTTTTAAATCTTTCCCCTCTCACCTTAACCTATTACCTCTAGTTTTGGACTCCCCTATTGTAGGAAAAAGACTTTGTCTATTCACTGTATCCATACTCTTCATGATTTTATAAACCTTTTACAAAGTCCATCTTTAGTCTTCAATGCTGTAGAGGATAAAAGCTCCAGCCTATTCAGCCTCTCCTCTTGCTCAAATCCCCCAATCCTGGAAACACTCTTGTAAATCCTTTTTGCACCTTCTCTGGTTTAACAACATCCTCCCTATAGAAGGGAGACCATAATTGTGTGCTGTATTCCAAAAGTGGTCTCTCCAATGTCCTGTACAGTTGCAACATGACATCTCAACTTTAAAACTCAACGTTATGACCAAGGGAGGCAAGTGCTGCCTTCACACTCCGTCTACCTGCGACTCCACTTTCAAGGAACTATGCACCTACACCCAAAGTCTCTTTGTTTGGCAATACTCCCCAGGTCCTAACATTAACTGTATAAGTCTTGCCCTGGTTTGCCTTAGCAAATTGTCTTGCCTCGCACTTATCTAAATGAAACTCCATCTGGGCCCAGTTTCTTGGCCCATAAGCCTATCTGTTTGAAACATTTGTTTTGGAAGTTTGACCTAACCTGACATGATTATGTCCAATTCCTGTATGCAAACCTCACTGTCACTCTAAAGTTAGTGTATCTGGATGGGTATATGAATAGGAATGGTTTAGAGGGATCTGGGCAAAGTTCTGGCAAATGGGACTAGATTAGGTTATATATATCTGGTCAGCCTGGACGAGTTGGACCGAAGGGCCTGTTTCCGTGCTGTACTTCTCAATGACTCTGTGTCTGAAATTTATGATAATGCTCTTCATTGAAACTTGAAAACTGCATGCTGGCTTGAAGCAAAGAGTGGTGTCATCAGTCAAGTGGTTTACAAGCGGTTTTCAAGTCCGAACGAGTTAAAGACACAAAGCAAAGATAAAAGACCATTCAGCCCATCAAACTAAATTCCTCAGGAAACCACAGCGTCAACTTGAAATGTATCCTACGATGCTGCATGACAATACATTCAAATAAAGGTTATCACTGTTCCAAAGAGAAATCGGATGAATAACGTTTTTTAAAAAAATGTTGAAGAGTTGGTATTGGGGATGGGAATGTGAGAGAAATGGAAACTTTTAGAGCAGGAGTTCTGGAGTTTAAAGGTGTTTAGAGTTAGGTTTAGTTAGGTGAATTTAGAGAAACTTAAATGTTTGAACTGGGAGAGAGTTACAGATGTGGACAGGTGTGAAGCCATGGAGAAATTTTGACAGAAGGATTAGAATTTTAAGATAGAGGCATTTGAGGACTGGAATCTAATGTGGATAAGTGAAGAGAGTCTACTATTTACAACCTGTAACAGAATTGGTTCTCTACATTGTTACTGTTGAAACTAATAACATTTCATGCATGCTGGTATGTCAACAGATTCTTTGCTGTTTGAGATGGCAGAATCTTTACATGTTTAAATTGCATGCAGCTCATGTTGATTAAATAAATACTGGAAATACAGCTTTAAGTACTTGTTTTAAGTGGTGACCAACTCTGGTATCCCTTGATTTTCTTAGTCCAAATCTCTATGCATATACTTAATGGATGAGTCCACCAGCTCTAAAAGTTTCGTCATCCTGTGGGTGAAGAAATTTGTCTTTCAGCCCTAAATGATCAAACCTTTATCCTGAGATTTTGCCTTCTAGTTCAGGTGCTTCAGCTATAAGAGAAAGTCACTCAGCATCTGTCTTGTCACATTAAAAATTTATGTTTCATTGAAAGGGTAGTTTGCTATATTGCTCTCTGGTTACTGCTGATGGATAACCAATTGCTGGGGTCTGCAGTAAATCAGCAATGACTGATGTGCTAGGACTCTATTTGTTACACTTTTTAAAACAAGTTTTTAAGAGCTCTCCTTTGATTCCAATGCACAGAACAGTATCACAGGTACATTGCTCTGACAAATAGTAATGTTTATTTGGAAGCACTAGCTTTTGGAGTGCTGCTCCTTCATCACCTGATTGTGGAGAATAAGATTGTATGACACAGAATTTAGAGCAGCTTTTAACATTACTATTTGTCAGAGTTTGCTGTACACAATTTGGCTCCCACAGTTCTCTCTTTATTATAGGACAACATTTCAAGATACACTTTGTTAGTTGTAAAGAGTCCCGGTTTTATGAAAATGATGTAAAACGCAAGGTTTTTCTCCATTTTCAACATTAGGTTCTTGGTGCACTGTACCTGTGATAACTGTTCCGTGCATTGGAATCAAAGGAGAGCTCTTAAAAACTTGATTAAAAAGTATAACAAATAGAGTGTATCATTCAATCTCTGATAGTGCATATCCATTTGAGTAACATCTCAGATCTGAGATAGGACTCAAACCCACACTCTGCATTGAACCATGGCTGACACCATAAACTTTTTAATGGACTCTGAAATGGTGGCACATCAAATGTTACGGAAAAATATACTAAATGCCACGACCCTGAACAGCATTGATGTACAGAGGGAACTTGGGATTCAAGTCCATTGCTCACTGAAAGTGGCCATGTGAAGAAGGTGTATGGCATGCTTGCTTTTATTGGTCAGGGAATTGAGTACAAGAGTCAGGATGTCATGTTGCGGTTTTGTAAGACTTTGTGTAGACCCCATTTGGAGTATTGCATTCAATTATGGTTGCCACAATACAGGAAGGATGTGGAGGCTTTGAAGAGGGTGCAGAAAAGGTTTACCAGAATGTTGCTTGGATTGGAGGGTATGAGCTGTAAGGAGGGGCTAGAAAAACTTGGATTGTTTTCTCTGGAATGGCGAAGGCTGCGGGGAGACTTGATAGAAGCCTCTAAAATTGAGATGCATAGATAGGGTTGACGGTTAAAACCTTTTCCCAGAGTTTAAACAATGTCTAAAACGAGGACGCATTCATTTAAGGTGAAAGGGAGAAAGTTCAAAGGAGATGTGAGGGGTAAGGTTTTTACACAGTGAGTGATAGGAGTCTGGAGTGTGCTGCCAGAGCTGGTAGTGACAGCAGATACGATAGGGGCATTTAAGGAACTTTTGGATAAACACATGAATGTGCAAGGAATAGAGGAATATGGACCAAGGGCAGAAAGGATTAGTTTAATTTGGCAACATGTTTAACACAAAATCGTGGGCCCAAGGGCCCGTTTCTGTGCTGTTTAGTTCTATGCCAAAAGAAAATGGTGCTATTATGTTAGGACATGTTGCATATGAATTAAAAAAAACACAAATAACATATAGTAAGGCAAGAATAGAAAGAAAGCAAGCAATGCATAAACTACTGAATTTGCAGCCCGTTAGTATAGACAGGAATTTGACCTGATGGGCACCAGTTTTGAAAACCTGTATTTTAAATCTCCCAAGTTATTCATGATGGGTCAAGGACCTTTCATCTTTATTCAGGATTGTCAGATTCAGCTGTTGGAGGGAGATTGACAAAATATTAATGTTGTGTTTAGCTGTATGTTTTGAGGCATGATGTAAAGATGGTTACATACTGGGAAGCTGAACTGTATTCTGAAAATGTTCTGATGTATTGACAACAACTTCACATGCAAATTTCCTGATATTGTTTACATCCAGCCCTGCTGTCAAAATACAATAAGAACCCCAAAAGGATTCATGCCATTTAAATGCTTAAATTAGAGTGGGAAATACCACAAGGAAACCTGAGCAAAATAAGTCCCACCAGAGAATTGGAATTCTAGAACCATTATTAACACGTAAACAGATGGTGTGTAACACAATGCTGCAATGCATTGTTACTAGACTTATTAAAGATTAAAATTGTTGGTATCACTTATGGTGTGTTGGAAAATCCATGTCTGTTACATTTTTATTTCAATCCCATGAATGTCTTTGTTGGGGAAATATTTTTGTTTTTTAATATGATTAATTCTCATTGTAGAGCCATGCAACAGCACCAGCACCAACACTACCACCCTCAACAGCAGCAACATCAGCTGCCACAACAGCAGCAACAGCAACAGCTAAACCTACGTCCAACCAGTCAGCCGTCACTCCTTAACCCGAATCCCATGCTGCAGCGTGCCCTGATAATGCAGCAGATGCAAGGTAGCATAATATTGTCTCTCTGTTAATAGAAAGTAGACAGAAATTTACCCTGTTATAACACTTTCTTGAATACTTGTAACATTTCAAGCATTTGCACTAAGATAATATTTTAATATTTTGAAGCTTACTTTTATAAGCTTACTCTTGATAGTTTCCTAGACTAAAATAATATTTAACACCAGAAAAAAGAAAGAATTGTAGACATCTTTTAAATTAGTCTGTCTGTATCTACTCAAAGCTGTGCAAATTTGCTATATGTCTGTGTTTGTATTGTTTTTTTGGTTCACTGCATGCCTTAATTACATTAATTGATCACAAATACTGTTCAAAAACACTTCCTGAACAATTGTTTATGGTAATGGAGAGGGTGTTCTGGTATCTATGGTGATATAGAAACATGGGTTACTCTCCCAGTATGTTGACCCTCATACAATTTTGTTATAGATCTCTGTGATTTGCTGGGCCTTTGCCAATTCTCAGCTGCTGTGTACAGAAGTGAAGCTTGGTACTGCTCACAGTTAATGTTGCTGATTTGTGATGCTGTGCCCAATCGTGTATTTCCATAACCTAGTAAAAGCGCCCTTAAAACTAACTACAATGTGATTTATTTTTAAATCTGTAACTGAATTTCATTATGTTGCATCTCATTAGATTTTTAAAAGATTGTGGTAGGATCAGGCAAAACCAACATTCCATTGTGAAAGAGAACAAATATGTAATTTATTAAGAGTCCTTTGTGGACCCCATCAACGTGGATGAAAGGAAATCTGAAGAAATGGTATACTTGGATTTCCAAAAGGAGTTTAATGAGGTGACCCCTCGAAGGTTACTATACAAATTAAGAATTTGTGGTTTAGAGATCAGTATCATAATATCATTGGATACAACATTGTTTAGCTAATAGGAAATAGTGTATGGATAAAGAGATCTTTTTCCAGCTGGCAGACTGTGACTAATGGAGTGATATGGGAATCAGTGTTAGTCCTGTACAATTTACGATCTGTATCAATTATATGGATTAAGAGACTGAATGTATGGGTAACTAAGTATTGCCAATGACACCAAAATAGGTGGGAAAATAAGTTGTGAGGAAGTCATAACCCATCTAAAAGTTGATAGATAAAGTATTATGTGGAAAAGTGTGAACTTAACCACTTTAGAATAGCAGAATCTTACTTTGTTGGCGAGAACTTGAACTTATTGGTATGGAGTGATCTGGGTATCCACGTGAATGACAAAAAATTAGTATGCAAATATAAAAAGTGACCAGGAAGGCAAATGTATTGTTGGCATTTATTACAAAGGTACTGGGATATAAAAGTAGGGAAATTCTTTTCCAGCTGTACAGAGCCTTGGTAAACTCCTATCTGGAATATTGTGTATAGTTTGGTCTCATATGAAAAAATATGTAATTGACTTTAGAGAAGATTCATTCAACTCATTGCTTAACTTAAGAAATGTTGAGCAAATTTCATCTTTACTATTGGAATTTAGAAGAATGAGATTGATCCATTGAAGGGACTTTGTAAGATGAATGCTAAAAGGATTGAAATGCTGTCCCTCTTGTGGGGGAGACTAGAAACAGTGGACATAATATAAAAATAAGAATTCTCCCTTTTAAGCTAGAAATTAAGATAATTTGTTTTCTCTGAAGGTTAGTGGAATTTGCTTCATCAAACAGTAGAAGCTGGGTTATTGAATGTACTCAAGACTGCAGTACAATTGTGATAGGCAAGGAAATCAAGGTTATAGGGTTACAGAAGTGAAAATTCAGACCTCAGTCAGACCATAATCTTACTGAATGGCAGATAAAGCTTAAAAGAGCTGAATTCCTGATTGATGATCCTAAGTAATGTTCATTTATACCCTTTTAATTAGATACTCAGATCTGTTGTTTTGTGTACTGTACTTCAGCAATTAATGTAGTATACATTTTTGAAATACTTTTCCTGGCAGCTTTCATGTTAACCAAGTATTAATTTGTTAAAGCAAAATAATGTTTGAATCATCTGAATGGGGTGCCCTGAGGGTTTGATTTTAGGACCATTGATTGTTGCTTATAAATGACTGAATTGTTTAGGCAATACAATTTAGAAGTTTATGGAGTGTATAAAACTTGATAATGTCATAAATAGTGAACAGAGTAACAGACTTCAAGAATTCAAAGAATGTTAAAATACTTTCAGCAGCTAACATCTTCTTGAGAGTTTCTTCATTCACAGGTAAAGCATGCCTTTGGACCACCGCCCACCCTTCCACAACCTGATCCAACAGACTCAATCTGCTCCCCAGTCACGAGCATGTAAAATGAAGAAGCTGACAACAGTGAAGAGGAGGTCAGTATGCTTTTTGTCAGCGGCCTTCCTACAGACATTAAACCACGTGAGCTTTACCTTGTCTTTTGGGCATTTAATTGATATGATGGTTCACTGATCAAAGTAATATCACAACAGCCAGTTGGCTTTGTTACACTTAACAGCAGAGGAGCAAAGAATGCTGCGTTCACCTAGCCTGCAGTTGTAGCTGCTGCACACTCAAGTGCATTGATATCCTCCATCTGAAGCATCTCTGGAGGTATAGAAGTCTCGTCAGTTTTGTGAAGCATTAATTACCCTTATCCAAGAAATCAGATTTCTCCGAGGAGTGACAGAATGAATTTTGTTTTCAGGTTGGACTTTACTAAATGAGATTTTGAGAACTGGCTCATTTCCTCTCGACTTAGAGGGGATGGAGTAGTCACTAAGGACTGTGGATTTAAGAACCTTACTGGTAAATTTGTTTTTCATGTGGGATGATTCTTCAAACTCTAATTACTGTAAAGGACTAGTAATTTTTGTTGTTTATAGTTATTGTATGCTGTGTGTCAATAACTTGCTTAAACACTGGCTGTCAGAGTCTGATGAAAGGTAGTAGTGCAATCTAGGTGGTTATCATGAAATGACATAGGGAAGGAATGAGAATATGTGTAGGGTATAAGCAGGCAGGGAAAGAGTTAAGTTCTGAGTTTTGTGAAACAAGAGGTTCAGCTGAGCCAGACTCAGATCGGATAAGAACTTGCAGTTAACAATGGGATGCTGGAGGCAAGGGTAATGGGTTAACAAGGTGGAAAAACAGTCATTCTGTAGGGCCATTTAACAATATTGGAAGCATTCAGTGCGTAAGGTCAGCTAACAAGAGGAAAAGTATCCATCGTATGAATCCATTTAACAAGGTTAAAAACATCCATTGTATAACAGTAAAGGGCTTGGTCTCTGCTATTGATATTCATTGATTATAATGGTCATCCAATTAATACGCATGTAGCCTTATCTGGATGCTCCTCCCTGCAAGTGACTATATAATTTAAGAATCTGCTGTTCCAGAGAAGACTGTGAACTCATGTCTCTGTGCACATGGGCGATCGTTCTGTCTCCCTCCAGGGCCCGGAATAAAATGAAGTAAAACTGTATGGTGTCTCTGAGTGTCTTGCTTCAACTGGTTGGGGGTGGGGGGAACTGGACGACAATTCTCCGCGCCCCCCCCCCCCCCCCCCAACCCAAAATCATCTCCCCCTCAACCCTCTCCCCATCTTCAAATCAAAGAGCTTTGGGAGTGAATGGTACAAAGTTACCTGTTTATCTCAAGGTGGACATGGGTGAATTAGTTGTAAGCCATATGATTCACCCAGAAGAGCCCACTTGAACAGTGGTACAGTTTGGTACAGCTCTCTAACTAGTTTCACTCCTGGCGATTTTTCCTTTCAAACATTTTGCCAATCTCTTTCGATTGTTATTATTAAATCTTCTTCTGCCATCCTTTCTAATATACAACATCTCACTGTGTGGAACAAAAAGATGTTATCTCCTATTACCATCGATTCTTGTACCAATCACTATAAATTGTGTCTATGGTTACTGATCATCCTGCAAATGAAAAATTTCTTCACATATACCTGCTAAAGCCCTTCATAAACTCTGACAAAGTTGTTCAAAATTATTGTTTCAGTCAACATTTTCTAGTCCTTTGGAACCCTAGAAACAACAATCAGGTCGTCTTTAAGTGTTTTCTTTTAATGATAATCCGCCCAATTTACTCCTCACAATTTAAGCCTGCCTCCTTTTCTATCATTCTGGTTGCTGCCAGCTGTGTGCATTTAATAGGGCACTGCTTAGTTCAGTTTGCCGGACATCCTATTTGCAATGCAGAGTGATACCAATAGCACGGGTTCAATTCTCACAACATGGAAGATCTTCTTTCTCAACCTCTTCCCCTTGTCTGAGGTCTGGTGCCCCACAGGTTAAACCATAGCCAGTTGTTTGTCTCTAAAGAGAGAGCACTCTAGAACTATGGCGACTTTACTTTTAATAGCGGTTTTTGCTTTGCACAGTCGGATTTTGCTATAATTTGTGTTTCCTCAACACAATTTGGCTTTAACCCGTTTGACAAATTTAGACTTATTTGTAGAATGCAAATATTCCTGACCTCCATTGGCTATAGTGTGATTCTGGTCCCATTTGTTTAAATTGTGCAGCTATTGCGCGCTTTTCTTATAATGCAAGATTGCAAGATATCATATTATATCAGAACTGATTGTAATGTGATAATCAGGAATGAATATAATAATTCAAGTGTGATCATGCACGTGTTTTAGAAAAGGGAATGGTTACAGCACATACAGCTTAATGGTGATCTTTTTACTGTATCTGAACATCCTGATTTGCTTGACTCACTGGGACCTCGCATTGTTGTGATTGCAGTCAATTTTGAAATTCATGCTGTTTAGAATGATCATGTTAATTTTTCTGCCAGCACCAAAGCAAGTTGCAACAAAGGTTATAGGGTTCCCCATGGATGACTGATTAGCAAGGTTAGATCTCATGGAATACAGGGAGAACTAGCCATTTGGAGACAGAACTGGCTCAAAGGTAGAAGATAGAGGGTGGTAGTGGAGGGTTGTTTTTCAGACTGGAGGCCTGTGACTAGTGGAGTGCGACAAGGATCGGTGCTGGGCCCTCTACTTTTTGTCATTTACATAAGTAATTTGGATGCGAGCATTAGAGGTACAGTTAGTAAGTTTGCAGATGACACCAAAATTGGAGGTGTAGTGGACAGCGAAGAGGGTCACCTCAGATTACAATAGGATCTGAACCAGATGGGCCAATGGGCTGAGAAGTGGCAGATGGAGTTTAATTCAGATAAATGTGAGGTGCTGCATTTTGGGAAAGCAAATCTTAGCAGGACTTATACACTTAATGGTAAGGTCCTAGGGGGTGTTGCTGAACAAAGAGACCTTGGAGTGCATGTTCATAGCTCCTTGAAAGGTAGGTAGGATAGTGAAGGCGGCGTTTGATATGCTTTCCTTTATTGGACAGAGTATTGAGTACAGGAGTTGGGAGGTCATGTTGCGGCTGTACAGGACATTAGTTAGGCAACTTTTGGAATATTGCATGCAATTCTGGTCTCCTTCCTATCGGAAAGATGTTGTGAAACTTGAAAGGGTTCAGAAAAGATTTACAAGGATGTTGCCAGGGTTGGAGGATCTGAGCTACAGGGAGAGGCTGAACAGTCTGGGGCTGTTTTCCCTGGAGTGTCGGAGGCTGCGTGGTGACCTAATAGAGGTTTACAAAATTATGAGGGGCATGGATAGAATAAATAGACAAAGTCTTTTCCCTGGAGTCGGGGAGTCCAGGTCTAGAGGGCATAGATTTAGGGTGAGAGGGGAAAGATATAAAAGACACCTATGGGTCAACGTTTTCACACAGAGAGTGGTACATGTATGGAATGAGCTGCTAGAGGAAGTGGTGGAGGCTGATACAATTGCATCATTTAAGAGGCATTTGGATGGATATATGAATAGGAAGGGTTTGGAGGGATATGGGCCGGGTACTGGCAGGTGGATTAGATTGGGTTGGGATATCTGGTCGGCATGGATAGGTTGGACTGAAGGGTCTGTTTCCATGCTGTACATCTCTATGACTGTAATTGAAATAAATCATCCAATACTCTCTTGAATGCCTCAGAAGAATCTACCACATTTCCAAGCAGTGCATTCCATGCCCAACTACTCAGTTATTCCTCGTTTTCGTCTTGCTTCTTTTGCAGCTCCCTTTAAATCTATTTCCTCATTTCTTTCATCAGTGGGAACAGTTTCTCCATATCGACTTGTATCTAGCCTGCTCATGATTTTGAAAACCATTTAGTATATCCCCAGTTGGCTGCCTTTTGTCCAAGGAAACAGGCCCTACGTCTTCAATCTATCCTCATTACTGAAGTTCCTCATCCCAATCTTGTAAACTGCTTCTGCATTCTCCAATGCATTCGTATGTTAGGTTCTTTTCTGAAGGTTTCACCCATGAGATGCAGTTTGCACTTCTTTGATTAGATTCCCTACAGTGTGGAAACAGGCCCTTTGGTCGAAACAGTCCACAATGACTCTCCGAAGAGTACCCACCCAGACCCACTTCCCTCCGACTAATGTACCTAACACTATGGGCAATTTAGCATGGCCAACTCACCTGACCTGCACATTTTTGGACTGTGGGAGGAAACCGGAGCACCCGGAGAAAACCCACGCAGGCACGGGCAGAATGTTCAAACTCCACACAGACAGTCGCCCGAGGCTGGAATCGAACCTGGGACCCTGGTGCTGTGAGGCAGCAGTGCTAACCACTGAGTCACTGTGCCCACGCTCTCCCACACACGCACACCTTTAACCATCCGTGCAGTCATGCAGGTCGAGTCAAAATGAGGCCCTAAACAAAGAAAACACGTCCCCTTTATACAGGTCATTTGGGCAGGTCTCTGATGCTGTGGACACTTGCCCACAGTCACATGCCACTCAAGATAACCCCTAGTTACTCACAGTCACCTGTTACCCCAGGTACAATGGCAGGATGAGATCATCTTCGCAGATAATGCATATGCTAATACCCTAATCCTGGGGAATCATTATGCAGACAATTTCCTGACTTAGTGATTTCCCCAAGACAATACAGGTGCGCCATAACTGGCCAGAAAACATTTCTAAATGAAAGAGATTGATAGTTTAACTTGCCAATAGCAGGGCACTAGGAGCAAATGACTGTCTAAATGAAGTGTGAATTAGAATGGATGGTCATTCGCATTCTTTCGTGATCATCATCCCCATCCAAAAACAATGCAGTTTAACCCTTAATATTACATTAATGTCCAGAGAGAGATTCCCATTTAATCTTTTAACATTACATTTCTCCCATTTATCATTCCATGATAACTATCTAGATGGGACTGCTATCTTTCACAAGAATCTTACTGCCAGTATTTACGCAAGTTATTGATACACAACATGCAATGAGTATAACAACAAAAAATTACTAGTCCATGCAGTAAATAGAATTTGAAGAATGTTCCCACGTGGGGAAAAAGTTCATCAGTAAATATCTTAAATCCACAGTCATAGAGTCATAGAGATGTACAACATGGAAACATGGTCTAACCCGTCCATGCTAACCAGATATCCCAACCCAATCTAGTCCCACCTGCCAGCACCCGGCCCATATCCCTCCAAACCTTTCCTATTCACATACCCATCTAAATGCCTCTTAAATGTTGCAATTGTACCAGCCTCCACCACATCCTCTGGCAGCTCATTCTATACACATACCACCCTCTGCATGAAAACCCCTTAGGTCTCTTTTATATCTTTCCCCTCTCACCCTAAACTTATGCCCTCTAGTTCTGGACTCCCCGACCCCAGAGAAAAGACTTTGTCTATTTATCCTATCCATGCCCCTCAATTTTGTAAACCTCTATAAGGTCACCCCTCAGCCTCCGACACTCCAGGGAAAACAGTCCCAGACTGTTCAGCCTCTCCCTGTAGCTCAGATCCTCCAACCCTGGCAACATCCTTGTAAATCTTTTCTGAACCCTTTCAAGTTTCACAACATCTTTCAGATAAGAAGGAGACCAGAATTGCATGCAATATTCCAAAAGTTGCCTAACTAATGTCCTGTACAGCCGCAACATGACCTCCCAACTCCTGTACTCAATACTCTGACCAATAAAGGAAAGCATACCAAACGCCGCCTTCACTATCCTACCTACCTTACAAGGAGCTATGAACATGCACTCCAAGGTCTCTTTGTTCAGCAACACTCCCTAGGACCTTACCATTAAGTGTATAAGTCCTGCTAAGATTTGCTTTCCCAAAATGCAGCACCTCGCATATATCTGAATTAAACTCCATCTACCACTTCTCAGCCCATTGGCCCATCTGGTCCAGATCCTGTTGTAATCTGAGGTGACCCTCATTGCTGTCCACTACACCTCCAATTTTGGTGTCATCTGCAAACTTACTAACTGTACCTCTTATGCTCGCATCCAAATCACTTATGTAAATGACAAAAAGTAGAGGGCCCAGCACCGATCCTTGTGGCACTCCACTGGTCACAGGCCTCCAGTCTGAAAAACAACCCTCCACCACCACCCCCTGTCTTCTACCTTTGAGCCAGTTCTGTATCCAAATGGCTAGTTCTCCCTGTATTCCATGAGATCTAAGCTTGCTAATCAGTCTCCTCTCTAGGTGACATCCTCAGTGCTTGGGAGCCTCCTGTGAAGCACTTCTGTGGTGTTTCCTCTCGCATTTATAGTGGTTTGTCTCTGCCGCTTCCAGTTATCAGTTCCAGCTGTCTGCTGCAGTGGCCGGTATATTGGGTCCAGGTCAATGTGTTTGTTGATAGAACCTAGACAGGGGAGGAAACATCTGCAACACAAATTCCCAGCTCAGCAAACAGAACCACAACACCAAGCACCCGAGCTACAAATCTTCTCACAAACTTTGAATCAGTCTCCCATGGGGAACCTTGTCGAACACCTTACCGAAGTCCATATAGATCACATCTACTGCTCTGCCCTCATCAATCCTCTTCATTACTTCTTCAAAAAACTCAACCCAGGTTTGTGAGACATGATTTCCCACACGCAAAGCCGTGTTGACTATCCCGAATCAGTCCTTGCCTTTTCAAATACATGTACATCCTGTCCCTCAGGATTCCCTTCACCAACTTGCCCACCACCGAGGTCAGGCTCACCGGTCTATAGTTTCCTGGCTTGTCTTTACTGCCCTTCTTAAACCGTGGCACCACATTTGCCAACCTCCAGTCTTCCTGCACCTCACCTGTGACTATCGATGATACAAATATCTCAGCAAGAGGCCCAGCAATCACTTCTCTAGCTTCCCACAGAGTTCTCGGGTACATCTGATGAGGTCCTGGGGATTTATCCACCTTTTAACCGTTTCAAGACATCCAGCACTTCCTCCTCTGTAATCTGGACATTTTGCAAGATGTCACCATCTATTTCCCTACAGTCTATATCTTCCATATCCTTTTCCACAGTAAATACTGATGCAAAATATTCACTTAGTATCTCCCCTATTTTCTGTGGCTCCACACAAAGGCCACCTTGCTGATCTTTGAGGTGCCCTATTCTCTCCCTGGTTACTCTTTTGCCCTTAATATATTTGTAAAAACCCTTTGGATTCTCCTTAATTCTATTTGCCAAAGCTATCTCATGTCCCCATTTTGCCCTCCTGATTTCCCTCTTTAGTATACTCCTACTTTCTTTCTACTCTTCTAAGGATTCACTCGATCTAGCCTGTCTGTACCTGACATATGCTTCCTTCTTTTTCTTAACCAAACCCTCAATTTCTTTAGTCATCCAGCATTCCCTATACCTACCAGCCTTTCCTTTCACCCTGACAGGAATATGCTTTTTTCTGGATTCTTGTTATCTTATTTCTGAAGGCTTCCCATTTTCCAGCCGTCTCTTTACCTGCGAGCATCTGACTCCAATCAGCTTTCGAAAGTTCTTGCCTAATACCGTCAAAATTGGCCTTTCTCCAATTTAGAACTTCAACTTTTAGATCTGGTCTATCCTTTTCCATCACTATTTTAAAACAAATAGAATTATGGTTGCTGGCCCCAAAGTGCTTCCCCACTGACACCTCAGTCACCTGTCTTATTTCCCAAGAGTAGGTCAAGTTTTGCACCTTCTCTAGTAGGTACATCCACATACTGAATCAGAAAATTGTCTTGTACACACTTAAGAAATTCCTCTCCATCTAAACCTTTAACACGATGGCAATCCCAGTCGATGTTTGGGAAGTTAAAATCCCCTACTGTAACTACCCTATTACTCTTACAGATAACTGAGGTCTTCTTACAGACAGCTCAGATCTCCTTACAAGTTTGTTTCTCAATTTCCCTCTGACTATTGGGGGGGGTCTATAATACAATTCCAAAAATGTGATCATCCCTTTCTTATTTCTCAGTTCCACCCAAATAACTTCCCTGGATGTATTTCCGGGAATATCCTCCCTCAGCACAGCTGTAATGCTATGCCTTATCAAAAATGCCATTCCCCCTCTTCTCTTGCCTCCCTTTCTATTTTTCCTGTAGCATTTGTATCCTGGAACATTAAGCTGCCAGTTCTGCCCATCCCTGAACCATGTTTCCGCAATTGCTATGATATCCCAGTCCCATGTTCCTAACCATGCCCTGAGTTCATTTGCCTTCCCTGTTAGACTCCTTGCATTGAAATAAATGCAGTTTAATTTATTAGGCCTACCTTGTCCCTGCCTGCCCTGACTGTTTGACTCACTTCTGTTCTCGGCTGTACCCGAGTCAGATCGATCTCTTTCCTCACTATCTCCCTGGGTCCCATCCCCCTACCTTACTAGTTTAAATCTTCCCAAGCAGTTCTAGCAAATCTCCCTGCCAGTATATTAGTCCACTTCCAATTGTACTGGTCGCTTCTACCCCAAAAGAGATCCCAATGATCCAAAAATGTGAATCCTTCTCCCATACACCAGCTCCTCAGCCGTGCATTCATCTGCTCTATCCTCTTATTCCTGCCCTCACTAGCTAGTAGCACTGGGAGTAATCCAGATATTACTACCCTTGAGGACCTCCTTTTTAAATTTCTGCCTAACTCTGTGTAATCTCCCTTCAGAGTTTCAACCTGTTCCAATGTGGACAATGACGTCCTGCTGGCCCCTCTCCCCTGTGAGAACATTCTGCACCCTCTCTGAGACATCCTTGATCCTGGCACCAGGGAAGCAACACACCATTCTACTTTTACTCTTCTAGCCACAGAAATGTCTGTCTGTACCTCTGACTACAGAATTCCCTAACATAATTGATCTCTTGGAAGCCGACGTACCCGTCGTTGTATTAGAGCCAGTCTCAATACCAGAAACTTGGCTGTTGGTGCTACGTTCCCCTGAGAATCCATCACCCCCTACATTTTCCAAAACAGTTTGAAATGGGACCCGTAGCAATCCATTCTCTCCAAGCCAAGTGGAATCGAGCCAGTTCTCCAAAGTCTCCTTCAATAAAGTCCAACCTGAAAACAAAATTCATTCTGCCCTTCTGCATTACTCCATGGAGAAATCTGAATTCTTGGGTAAGGGCAATTAAATATTTAACAAAACTGGTCTCCTTGTAGAGATGCTTCAGATGGAGGATACCAGTGCATCTGAGCATGCAGTGAAGCAGCTGCAGCAGCAGCGTAGGTGAACGCAGCATTCTTTGCTGCTCTTCTCCCACTCTGCTGTTAAATGTAACAAAGCCATATGGCTGTTGTGATGTTCATTTGATCAGTGAACCTTCATGTCATTTAAATGCTCAAAAGACAAGGTCAATGTCCGTAGGAAGGCTACTGACAAAAAACATTGTTAGCTTCTTCACTTTTCATGCTCATGACCGGGAAGCTGATTGATCCTTTGGATCAGGATGTGGAAGGGTGGGGAGTGGTCCGAAGGCATGCTTTACCTCTGACTGGAGAAACTCTCAAGAAGATGTTAGCTGCTGAAAGTATTTTTGTATTTCCTCTCTCATTCCTTCCTTGCCAAGGTGGTTAACAGTATGAAGACAGTCACACCTTTAACTACACTAAATTGTGTCTGCCTACTTAAACCTTCTTTGAATTCTTGAAGTGTGTTCATTATTTGACATTATCAAGTTTTATACAATCCATAAGCTTCTTAATTGTACTGCCTAAACAATTCAGTTATTTCTAAACAACTGTCAGTGGTCCTAAAATCAAACCCTCGGGACCCCCTTCAAATTATTCAAAAAATATTTTGCTTAAACAAATTAATACTTGGTTAATGTGAAAGCTGCCTGGAAAAGCATTTCTAAAATCTAAAACAGCAAGAAATCAATAACCTGCTTCCTGTGCTTTGGCCATTTAAGAGGCAGTTTCAGTTCAGATTTAAATCTCAAATATTTGCGGGAAACAAATGCAGAATATATTAAAATATGTTCTCCAATAGAAAATTCCCAAATAAAACAGTCGGAATTACAGTGGCAACTTTGGAAGAGATCAACATTCTTAGAGTTTGCAATATGAAGGGGGCCAATGAAACCTTAATAATTAGCAGAATTTAAACAGCTCAGCCTCGAGTTCTAATATTCTCTAAAATCTTAACGAAACATCAAACTAAAAATGCACTCTTCTTTTTGTAAACACTCTACATTAAAAACACAGCAGCAAAGATTTTTTAATATAATGCTTTCATCTGGCTAAAGCATGATCACTGACCCAACTCTTCTTTGTAACAGGCATTGTAGAATTTCAAACAAACTGGGGCTTAAAGTTACAAGTTTGATAATTTTAGCAAGTACATAATGTTATACAATTTCAATGTAGAAACAAAATCTGTGTATTATTACACAGCTCACAAAATGCATTGAATTCAGTTACTGATTCAATAAAGTAAAACAGTTACTTAAAAGGATTTTCTGAACCAGTATTTTAACAAACTAAAATATTTAAATATTGAACACTCTCCGTATAGCACAATTTATATTGAAACTTCCCCTCCTCGACTCAAGTACTGGTACAACCTTAATTTCAGCGTTTCTCGATTTTTTTTTCTCTCAAAAGAGCCTCTGGTCAGAATTCTTCTCATTTTAATACGGGACAAAAACACTCACATTTGAGAACCCCTTCAGTTCACCCGGTCATGAAGTAGAAAAGGAGGAGTCATAAAGATGAGGAGGTGGCCCCAAAAGATCCACATCAGAATCGGACAAAAATAAAATCACTTCCACAGACTCCAAATCAACCGCCACAGCTCAAAAAAAAAACACACGGTCATTAGTCCAAGATTCCCAAAGTTCTGTGAAATCCACAGCGCCTGGCACGTGAACACAAAAAGGTCACTAAAACATCCTCACTTCAGTGGAAACAGGACCGAGGAACGCCACCCCACTACCAGATGAGACCGTGAAGGAAAGAAAGACCAATCGTACCTTCACAACAAAATCATACCCAATACCCAACATGAGCAAAACTAATGTAGTTTATAAAATACCATGCAAGGACTGCACAAAACACTATATAGGACAAACAGGAAGACAGCTAACAATCCGCATACATGAACACCAACTAGCCACTAAACGATGCGACCAGCTATCCCTAGTAGCCACACACTCAGACAACAAGCAACATGAATTCGACTGGGAAAACACTACTATCATAGGGCAAGCCAGACAGAGAACAGCCAGGGAATTCCTAGAGGCATGGCATTCATCCACAAACTCCCATCAACAGACACATCGACCTGGACCCAATATACCAATCACTACAGTGGACAGCTGAAACTGACACCCGGAAGCGGCAAGGAGAGACCACTATAAATGCCGGAAGAAACATCAAAGAAGCGCTTCGCAGGAGGCTCCAGAGCACTGATGATGTCTCCTAGCCAGGGGACGAAATGTTTGCAACAAAAACTTCCAGCTCGGCGAACAGAACCACGACAAAATCATACCCATAAAGAGAAAAGCTTCGCAGTGGAGCACACTGCATTGCAGTCCAAGCCACTCTTCCCCCAGAACAAAGACTTGCAGAGTCAGGTTCACAGCACAAAAACTCAGACAAAGCTTCCCCAGCAGTCAATGCATCTTACTGTTGGGACCAGAGTGGACTGGCTCCACTTTCTTCCCCTTCTCCCAGTGATGCCCTGTTGTCTCAGAATACTTGTAATGGGAGGCTTGGGGGACAAAGTCAACAATTTTAAGAAGTACCAAATTCTAACTTTATTTTACTCTGCCTCAAATTTCGCCACTAGAGGATTTTAAACTCCTTCCCTGGAGGATGTTAAGCTCCTTTTTCCCTAGAGGACTTTAAACTTTTTACCTGGGGACTCTAACCGCTTTTTAGGTCTGGGGCTCTAACCCTGATTCACCCCTGGGACTCTTAACCCCGATTTAACTATGGGGACTCTAACCCTAATTTACCCCTTTTTAAAACTCTCTTAAAATCCAGCTTCGCGCAAAGTGACTCTGTGCAAGTGTGCGAGTTACCTCAAAGGTTCCTAGGAGATGAGGGGGTCATCTGAGTGGTAGATTTAGAGAGAAATCAAGGTGAAGCTTACCTTGTGGGCCCATCCGCCTCACACAACCAACACTCAGACAATTGCTTATTCAGTTCACCTGGAAGCTCTGTGTATTTTGGGATCCCACTGCTGTCACCATATGTTAGGTGCTTTTCTCGAGGTTTTGCATCCAAGATACAATTTACACACACCAACTTCTGCAAACAATTAAAGTTTATTAAAGCTTGGACATGCTAGGTGACCCTCCTTGCAGGCGCGTGAGGCCCTGAACAAAGAAAACACATCCCCTTTTATAGGTCTTCCCCACAGTTACATGCTACTCAAGACAACCGTGAGTTACTCACAGTCATGTTACCCCAGGTACCATAGTAGGATGAGATCATCCTCTGAGATAATGCAAATGCTAATGCTCCAATCCTGTGAATCATTATGTAGACAATTTCCTGACTCAGTGATTTCCCAAGACAATGCAGGTGCCACTTAACTCTGGCCAGAAAGCATTTCTGAATGAAAGAGATTGAATGATAGTTTAACTTGCCAATAGCAAGAGAGTATTAGCAAATGACTGTCTAAATGAAGTGTGAATTACAATGGGTGGTCATCCACAGTCTTTCATGATGGTCGTCCCCACTCAAAAGACTGAAGTTTAACCCATAATATTACATTAATGTCCAGGGAGATATTCTCATGTAATCTTTAAACATTACACATGTGCTTCCTATTTTATGTACTCAAGTTGAAGTCCAACAAGTGTCACAAAGAAATTTAACATTGTACTTTACACCCCTGTTAATAAAGCTGAGGGCACACATGCTTTCCTTACTGCGCTCTCTACCTCTCCTGTCGCTTTCAGTGATGTGCGTATTTCCATCCTAGTCTCTCTGCTTCTGCGTTACCCTTTAGAATTGGACCTCCTATTTTATATTGTCTTTCAATGTTTTTCCTACCAAAATTCATCACTTCATGCGTCTTTGCATTGAAACTCATCCACCAACTATGCCCATTCCAAGAAATTGTCTTTGTTTCTTCTGGAATTCTAAACTACCCTCCTGATGGTTTAAGTATCTACCAAGTTTTGTTAAATGCAAATTTTAAAATTGTCCCCAGCATACCAAGGTTGAGGTTATTAGTGTATATCAGGAAGAGCAAAGATCCTAAAATCAATCCCATGGGAATTGTGCTACAAATCTTCCTCCAGCCTCAAAAATATCTATTGGTCGTTACTCTGTTTCCTGCTCACTCAGTTTGTTTTGTATCCATGTTGTTCCCTTCCCTTTTGTTCCATGACCTATAACTTTCCTCACAGGTCTGTTGTATGGTACCATTTCAAATGTCTTCTGGAAATCCATGTACATTACATCAGCAGCAATACCCTCATTGAGCTTTTTGTTACTGCTTCAGAAAGTTCCAGCAAGTTAGATGAATGTGATTTCCCCTTAGAAATCCAGGATGACTCTTATTAATCAACCACCTCTTTCCATGTAACTAGTAATTCTATCCCAAATAATTGTCTCCAGAAATATCCCCCCCCCACTGAAGTTAAATTGATCGGTCTGTGATTACTGGGCTAATCATTACAACCTTTCTTGAGCAAGACTATAATACAGGTATTTGCAATCTTCCAGTCTTCTGGCATCTCCTCTAGGTCTAGCCAGTTCCCTGCAATTTCTACTCATTCAAAATCCTTGATATGAGATTAGATTAGATTCCCTACAGTGTGGAAGCAAGCCCTTCGGCCCAACCAGTCCACACTGAGCCTCTGACCAGATATCATTCTCATCTGGTCCTGATACATTGTCAACAGTCTATTCAACACATCTGCCATGTCACACTTATCAATCTTGTGACTGAGTTTCCTCCTCTGTCGCATTGGAGTGAGTAGCATCTCTCTCTTTGGCAAAGACAGATGCAGAGTATTTGTTTGACACTTGCCTCCTGTCTCCACTTTTAATCAGCCCTAATCAGCCACACTCCTTTTACCCACCTCTTGCTATTCATTTGCTAGTTGCCAGTCTTTTCTCATTATTCGTTTTGCTTTTTCAAACCCCAGCCTCAGATTTTCTCAATTTTATTTTTACCTGACACTTTTTTGATACTAGACATATTTGATTGGATAGTTCTGTAGATTTGCATCTATTTCATCCTTCATGTTGCCTTGATCAAAAGAACATACTTCAGAACTGTTTAGTTTAAATCCTTTTTGATTTGTAGATAAGTTTAACTGTCTTTGTTAATTCTTATTAACTCTTATTGTTAAACTTAAAAATCACACAACACCAGATTATAGTCCACAGGTTTATTTGGGAGCACTAGCTTTCGAAGTGCTGCTTCTTCATCAGGTGCTTGTGGAGCAGGACCATAAGACACAGAATTTACAGCTATAAATTCTGCATCTTATGGTCCTGTTCCACAAGCACCTGATGAAGATGCACTGCTTTGAAAGCTAGTGCTTCCACATAAACCTGTTGGACCATAACCTGGTGTTGTGTGATTTTTAACTTTGTCCACCCCAGTCCAACACAATTCCTCCAAATTTTATTGTTAAGGTATGGTTTTTTTTCACCAAAATGCATTTTCTGCATTAAGAGTTATAGTGGAAAGAACTTTGTTAATTTTTTTTCTATTTTTAATTATAATTGTTAAGGTTTTGCTAAGAGTCTATGTGAATTGTGTCGACATCTAATGTGGTAGACAGCATTGTAATGGATTCTGTTTATTAAATCTGATTCTCAAAGTATCAAATTTTACAGGTGGTCTTCATGGTTACAGCATGACTGCCCCAGGTCTTCAGCCATTTTTCTCACCAGGACCCCGAGCATCAATTCTGGGCACCCCTCCCCTTGGCATCCAGCTCCAGACACCTCGCATCAGATTTGGCAATCAATTGTTCCAGCAACATCACCGAAGATTTAACAAAGTAAGAGGAATCTCAGTTCATTGGCATGAATCAGATGTTCCAAGTGGGAAAGCTGCAGCATAGAATTTAAATTAGCTAATGTGAAAGAAATGGAGATTGTCCAGACAAAGAAAACTTACTAATAAAAGTGTGACTGTTTTGTCTATACAAAAACTTCGGTTTGTATCCAAATAAATGGCCAAAGAGTTAACTACCTTGGATAATACTAATCTAGACAGAAGATTCTCAACAAGTACGTTAGTGCAGTGAATAATCTCCAGGCAGTCTCTGTAAGAAATGAACTAAGCTGGAGCAATGTAAACTGTTTTTCCATTGCAAAGGTTGGATTACCAAGTGCCTGAAGAAATATGACTATGTGTCTTCATAAATGTCTGAATGAAAGACAGGTAAGCTCTGTTGTGTTCTGTAAAATATATGGAATATATTTTCAAATGCAGTCCTTGCCTCACCCCAAAAAAAATTATATGCTCCACAGTCCAGAAGAATAAATGCAGTAGATGTGTTTGAATATATTATCACCTCAAGTGTCTCTCCAAATCATATCTCCATCCCGACTTGTACATAAAGCGCCGTGCCTACATTGACACTGGGTCACTTTCCTGAAATTTACCTTACAGTATTATGGGAGCACCCCTCTTCTTTCCTACACACACACACACACACACACACACACACACACACACACACACACACACACACACACACACACACACAGCTGTGGTTCAAGGAGAAGGATATGTAGGAATGGGTAATTTGCACTGCTAATGAAACTTACATTTTTGCATCCCTGCAGAATACTTTGAACAGGCCTTCCCCTGTTTGACTAACTTTTGATATTTGATTTTGGTTTGAACTTTGACAATATTACTCCCCATACACAGTTGGCACTGACTGAGTAAGAGGTGCATAGTATCATTGGAAATGGAACGTTTGATTTGATTTATTATTATTGTTTCGCATACCAAGGTACAGTGAAAAGCCTTATCTTGCGTGCTTTACAGACAGATGGTACTATACGGTGCATTAGGGGAACAGAATAGAGTGCAGGATACAGTGTTATAGCTGCCAGGAAAGGTCAACATTATCATTAAAGAGGTTGATTCAAAAGTCTAATAACACTGGGGAAGAAGCTGTTCTTAAATCTCTTTGTATATCTAAACAAACATTTGTGTATTTTGCTTGATGGTAGAGGGTGGAAGAGAGTATAACTGGAGTGGGAGGGGTCTTTGATTATCTTGGTTGTTTTCTCAATGCAGCAAGTATAGATGAAATCAATGGATAGAAGGCTGGTTGGTGTGATGGGCTGGGCTATGTTCTCAACTCTATAGTTTCCTTCAATCTTCGAAGAGCAGTTGCCAGTTGTATCCGGATAGCACACTTTCTGTGATGCGCCTATAAAAATTTCTAAGAGTCTTTATGGACATGCTGAATTTCCTTATCCTCCTGAGGAAGTAGAGGTGATGCTGTGCTTTCTTGACTGCAGAGTCAATGTGGCTGCAGCAGGATAGATTGTTAGTGATCGTCACTCCCAGGAACTTGGCGCTGTCGGCCATCTTCACCTCAGCACCATTGATACAGACAGAGGCGTGCCCTGCACCCTGCTTCCTGAAGTCAATGACCAGCTCCTTCGTTTTGCTGACATTGATGAAGAGATTGTTATCTTTACATCATGCTGTTTTTTAGCAATTATTTTCAGATCTAATTGAATTCAAATTTCACCATTTGCGATGGTGGGATTTGAATCCATCTCACCAAAACTTCACTCTGTGGCTTTGTAATTGCTAGATTAGTGACAATACCATTATGTCACCACCTCCCTTTTTGGCACATTCTATTATCAGATGTTAACATAAACAATGTATCGCCGTCAGGCATTCAGGTTGCAAATGTGTTACCATTGCGAGGTTGTTCACCCAGCTGCTGTCATCTTGACAGGCTTATTAAAAGCAACATTGGAGAGAAGATATTAACTGCTAAACTGCTGTCTTGATACCAACTCTAATTGCCATGTGAATGCATGATTAGACTAGCACCTTTGGGATTGGAGAGCTATTTGGTTCCAATTAAAATCCTTTTCTTTCTCAGTCTGCTGTTCAGAACTCTTATGTGTCAGGTCAGCCAGCGACATTGTCCCTGGGTGAGCTATTATTACAGCTTCATCTTCCATGTGGAAAAATGTTTCTATATGATGTCTGAGCCCATGGTTTAGTTTTGGTCTTGACTTTATTATGCTGAATTCAAATTTTTTTTTCTCATGCAGGATTTTAAGAGAATGCATGATATGAGAAGAGACCGCTATCCACCAAGAGAGCCATTCCGAGCAAAAATGGATGAACAGCATGATGCTAATAAAATCAACGAGGAAGCGGCAGGTACTAAGTATACAAAATTAAGAAAAATGACAGTACCATTTGTAATTCAAAAACCTGGAACTGTAAGGGAAATAGAAAGACAAAGCAAATATATTTTCTCCTAAGTCTTTGGCTGTGAATATTTGCTAACCTAAAATCTTGGTCTTTTCTATAAATATGCCTACAAAGTTTATGGTGGATTTCAGATAGTTTAGGTGTTGTGGCTCATTTTATGTGGATAGGTATCCATATACCTTGCAGGGGATTGCTTGCTGATGAATGGGGCTGATGGTGTGTGGAATTAAATCGTTCCAGTATAGCACACCTTGGATAAACTAGCTAGTCTTTTTTGTCCATTCATATAATACAGTCAGTTGTATTTACTATAAGACATAGGAGCAGAAGTAAACCAATGAAATTGTGGATGATCTGATAATCCTCAACTACATTTACCTGAGCTTTCCCCAATTGCCTTATTGGTTTAAGGTTTTATCTGTCTCAGCCTTGAGTATATTTAACAGTCCAGCCTCTCTCGAGAGAAGGAATTCTTCCTTACCTCTATCCTAAACCCTTAATCTGAGGTGATGGTCAAGAAGCTGAGGGGAAATGCACATGTACCTAATCAGCCCTCTAAGAATCTTGAATGTTTCAATAAAGTCACTTCTCATTCTTTTAAATTTCAATGAGTTCAGGTTCAACTGACTCAAGTCCCTCTCCACATGAGAAAATCCCTCTATATTTGTGATGAATCTAGTGAACAGTCTCTGGACTGTTTTCAGTGCAAGTCTTAAATAAAGGAGTTAAATCTATTTACAGTATTTCAAGTGTGGTCTAACATGTACATTTTACAGTTTCAGCAGTACTTTCTACTTTTATATTCCATTCCCAATAAAATAAAGGCCAACATTCCATTTGTCTCCACTATTACTGAATTTTTATGCCAGCTTTCTGTGATTAATGCACAGTAGCTCCCAAGTCCCTCTGCAGCTCTCTGCAGTCTTTCTCCAATTAAATAATATACAGCTCCTCTATTCCCACTGTAGTGAATGGCCTCACATGTTCCCCACCTTATGTTCCATCTGCAAAGTTTTTGCCCATTCACTTAACCCTTCTGTATTTCTCTGCAGATCTTTGGTGTTATCCTCATCGCTTGACTTCCTATCTACTTTTGTGATATATCCAAACTTGCCTAGAGTACATTCATTTCAGGTCATTAATATATGTTGTAAATAATTGTGACCCCAATAATTACAATCACATTCCAGTAGCTACAATAAAAATGCACCCTTATGCCAACTCTAATTCCAAAGAATTATCCAATCTTCAATCATGCTGGTGTACTAACCCCAACATGATGGGCTGTTATCTTATTAAGCGGTAATCTTTCAGATTTCAAATATTTTACATCTTTTGGTTCCCCTGTATTTATTCTGCTTGTTATCTCTTCAATTCTGGTAAATTTGTCAGGCATTATTTCCCCTTGTGAAGCCAAGCTGACTCTGCTTGACTATATTATGTATTTGCTGAAAATGTGTTGCTGGTTAAAGCACAGCAGGTCAGGCAGCATCCAAGGAACAGGAAATTCGACGTTTCGGGCCAGAGCCCTTCATCAGGAATGAGGAGAGGGTGCCAGGCAGGCTAAGATAAAAGGTAGGGAGGAGGGACTTGGGGGAGGGGCGATGGAGATGTGATAGGTGGAAGGAGGTCAAGGTGAGGGTGATAGGCCGGAGTGGGGTGGGGGCGGAGAGGTCAGGAAGAGGATTGCAGGTAAGGAGGGCGGTGCTGAGTTCAAGGGAATCGACTGAGACAAGGTGGGGGGAGGGGAAATGAGGAAACTGGAGAAATCTGAGTTCATCCCTTGTGGTTGGAGGGTTCCCAGGCGGAAGATGAGGCACTCTTCCTCCAACCGTCGTGTTGTTATGTTCTGGTGATGGAGGAGTCCAAGGACCTGCATGTCTTCGGTGGAGTGGGAGGGAGAGTTAAAATGTTGAGCCACAGGGTGGTTGGGTTGGTTGGTCCAGGCGTCCCAGAGGTGTTCCCTGAAGTGTTATGCAAGTAGGCGGCCCGTCTCCCCAATATAGAGGAGGCCACATCGGGTGCAGCGGATGCAATAGATGATGTGTGTGGAGGTGCAGGTGAATTTGTGGCGGATATGGAAGGATCCCTTGGGGCCTTGGAGAGAAGTAAGGGAGGTAGTGTGGGCGCAAGTTTTGCATTTCCTGCGGTTGCAGGGGAAGGTGCCGGGAGTGGAGGTTGGGTTGGTGGGGGGTGTGGACCTGACGAGGATATGTTCTGCTATTACGTCCTTTGTAATAGCCTCTAACATTTTTCCCAATAAGAGATGTTAAGCTAACTGGCTTATAGTCAACTTTATTTTGTCTTACCTTTTTTGAATAAAGGTGTTAATTTGGCAGTTTTCCAATCAGGTGGGGCTTTTCCATAATCTAAGGTAGATGAGTGCATCCACAATCTCTGTATCTACTTCCTTCAATATCCTAGGTACATGCCAGTGAGTCTATAAGGACCTATTGGCTTTTGGCCCCGTTAGTTATTTTTCTAGTGATAGTTATGATCTTTATTTCCTCCCCCTTTTACCCCTTAATTATTTACTATGTTTGAAATGCATTAATGTCTTTTATGTGAAGACCAATTGCAATTTCATCCATTCAAATTAAGGTTCTGCAAGTGAAGATTCCTATTTAATATGCTACTGTCAGTGTCTTTTCCAGTTTAATGTTCTTGAGGATGCAGTCAGAATTGGGAAAGGGATGGGGTGCATGCTCAGTGCTAACTGACTTTGTTTGAGTTGATTTGTTCACTATTGCTGTTCTTGTGCGTCATTCTTTCACATGACGTTTGCGGTCCATGGTGAGTATATTATTGCTTAGTGCTGAACATGCAAGAACTATTGGACTGCTTAGTCTCATTTTATTTTGTAAGATGGTGAACTGCCCAGAGTAATTCTTGTGCCTTAATATATCTTATCACCTCCCGAAGTAGTTACTGCATTAGCATTTCTTAGCTCTGTCTAGAATATTTAAGCATTTTATGAAGCATTTAGTGTCTGAGATGTGATTCTTTTGAGCTTATAATTTGTTGGTAATTACTAACTCCTGTAGTTTTTGTCTCTTCAAAGTGTTGCAAACATCATGCATGTATGAATATTTTATATCATTGATAATTTCTTTTGAGGAGTATTCCTCTGAGAATGTTATGAGAAATTGGTTAAGTCCAGAGTGATCTTTCTCCTCACTTCTCTTTGCTTTACCCTCTCTTTTATTGAATCTGTTCTACTGTAATGTCTGCAGTGTAATAGCAGGCTTAAATAGCAAGAGCATCTCCAAATTATAGAATTCATTAACATTTGATTTCCTGTTTCACCGTTACACTTGTCGTCATATTTATATTTTGAAGTTGTCATACTCGTTGTTGCATCTGAAACTATTTTACTACAATTGTAAGCATGTCATCTCAACATGTAGGAGCTATGGAGATTAGTGCTGATTGTTAAATACCAAAAGCTCAGTTTTGGTTTGAAAAAGTCAAGACATATATTTTTCTTATGTGCACGCATCACAAAACGTCAACACTGATTTACTTATTCTTTGTATTCACCCAATCGAGTTCACACCCCGTTATCCCTTAATTAACATAGAACCATCACCTATTCCCTTGTTTCAGTTTGGTCTTGGGCATCCCTGCCAGACTGTACTCAATGATAACATGGTTGAGATAACATTTTTTGAGATCCTACTAATTTGATAGAGTAAGCAAGTCTCAGTTGTATTTTAAATGAAATAATTTGTTCTGATCAGGCAATAAACCTGCCAATGCAAAAGATGCAGCTGGCTTTGCATCTTCGAAAACTGAAGACTCTTCACAAACTGATGAACCAGATGCAAAAAGGAGAAGACTTGAGAGGTATTAACAAGTTTTTATTTTCAGTTTGTTTCTGTTTATTCGATCTGTCCCTAAGGTGATGATCTTATGCTGGACTATCATACTTAGACACCACTTGGTACACTGGCTGGCTGGAATGCCTACTCTTCAGATGAAAACATGAATAGTGGGCATCATAGGAGCTGCAATTGGCCATTTAGCCATATTAACCTGTTTTGCCATTCACTTAGATTAGATTAATTACAGTGTGGAAACAAGCCCTTCGGCCCAACAAGTCCACACCGACCCACCAAAGCGCAACCCACCCAGACCCATTCTCTTACATTTACTCCTTCATCTAACACTATGGCCAGTTCACCTAACCTGCACATCTTTGGACTGTGGGAGGAAACCGGAGCACCCGGAGGAAACCCACGCAGACACGGGGAGAATGTGCAAACTCCACACAGTCAGTCACCTGAGGCGGAAACTGAACCCGGGTCTCTGATGCTGTGAGGCAACAGTGCTAACCACTGTGCCACCGTGCCGCCCAAATCATGTTGATTTGTAACCCAATTCCACATACGTGCCTGTGGCCCATATTCCTTAAAATATTTTCTAATAAATCTGTACACAGGGGTTATTGTAAAGGTGCTAAACTTTTATCTTCACCTGACTCTCCTCTTTCCTCTCTCCATAAAATCAGGCCTAATTTGTTTTCTCTGTACACTATCTATGTCAGCCGGTCCAAGTCTAACAACTGTCATTTGAGAACAAAGCTGTTGCATTCCCATTTCCTATCCCGGGTGTTATGTGCATTGGGATCCCCACCACGTACGAATCAGGGCTTACGCCTCGCAAAAGTGGGTTCATCGGAGACTTAGGATTTTTGTTGTGGTCAAAATCTGGGCCTAAGTGATTATCTTAACTGCACTGCTGAAACCAGACTCCACTCTTTGGGTTAGTGGTGAATTTATTCAACTACACTCCAGAGACTTCTTTCACTGAAGTGTCTTTTAAAATTTAAATAAAAATGAAGTGATCTGTATCTCAGCAGTTCGACTTTCATGCAAAACCTTTTTCCAGGAATGATTGTGTTCCAAGCATTGTACCATTCTGTTTAGATTCAAGAGTGGTCAAGCAATTGCCTGCCCTTTATAAGTCGCCCTAGAACCTTGCAATTAGTTGTGAGTAAAACAGCTTCCTTGAGGACCTCAAGTGATTTGAAAGACCCAAAATAATTATCTTTTGCTCCAATTGCAAAGTGTAGGATTAACATCTTGGAAACAAGGGACTATCTGTGTGACCCTGTGAAGTAAGATGACAGTCCTCTGATAATGTTTTGCTTGTTAACGGTTCAATTTGAGAGTTTCGAGAATTGTAAGTGTTCAAAGGGGTGTGTTTGTGCCCCACAGTTTAAGCTTTGTGTTAATGACCTTGTTCTTAGATTTGTAATCCAAGAATGAAATAATGAAAGTATGTATGTTTATGACCAGATTTAAAGAATAATTATTATAATATTGCTTATAAATTCTGCTGAAAGTAGAATTACGTTTGAAACAAAAATGACATTATGGTTTCTAGTCATCTTTCATTACCTTTATATGCTTGTAGATAAGATGAGCTGTACCCACATCTCCGAGAACATGTCCTTTAACCACATCAGCAACTTGCATTTAGCACCTTTTTAAAGGAGTAAAATATTGCAAGGTGCTTCACAGAAGTGTACCAAGACAGAAATTGATATGCAAACATGAGAACAGGAAAAGAATTGGTTTCTAACAACATCATGAAAAAGTTAGAGAAATACTGATTTAGTGGTTAAAAGGTTGGCCAAGATACGAGGGATAGGTCCCTGTTCCTTTTCAAAACAATGTCATGAGATCTTTTACAATCATTTGAGAGGGAATATAGGGGTTTTGTTCAATTTTTCATCCAAAAGTCAACAACTCTAATAGTGCAGGTCACCCTCAGTACTGAACTGAACTGAACTATGTGTGTTCAGGTCTTTGAATACAATTTGAACTCAGACCTTTTGACTCCTAGCAAGAATGACAAAGTCAGCTGAGCCACAGCAAATCTAATTTGTGAATACAACTTGGTCTATAATTGTCTCTAGTGTAAAAATGAAGGAGCATGAAGCATTTTTCTTTTTTTGTCTCACCTCGTTTTTTGCTTCTACTAGGGATGAATATGCCAAGCTTTATATGTCAACATTATTGAAATGTTCTATTTGAATCTTGTGAAACAGTCCCCCACTCCCATCTTTAAAAGGAAGTGTACTTGAACTCTTTGAGTCTCACATTTGCGATTGGATTTGTAATTGCCTGGCATGTCTAGATATTGTTGCATGGAAGCAAAATATGGGGTTACTGTCAGTGGTCTACTGGTGTCCGAATTTGTTGTTGAATTAACTTTGAACAAAGTTGAATTCTTCTTTCAACAGTGAGAATGATGATAATCTCATTGAACATTCTGATGCTGGGGAGTCAGCTACAAGCAAGAGCAAACTGAAGGGAGAAGACAGAGACAAAGGTACGTGAAGCTCCAGAGTCGATGTGAGAGGGAAAATCCATATTAATTGTCAGAGGCCTATAATACAACACATTTGTAACTTGCCCAGTTTGGGTTCTGCCAGGGTCACCACCTAATCTCATTGTAGCATTGGTTCAAACATGAACAAATATGTTGAATTCCAAAGGTGAGGTGAGAGTGATAGCCCTTGACATTAAGACCACAATTGACCAAGTGTGGCATCAAGGAGCTCGAGCAAAACTGGAATCCATAGGAAATAAGGGGCAAACTGACTACTAGTTGGAGTCACACCTGACACATTGGAAAATAGTTATGCTTGTTGGGGGGTCAATCATCTCAGTTCCAAGACATTTCTGCAGGAGTTCCTCATGATAGATATAACCGTCATAAAGTTAGAAGTTGGGATATTCACTGATGATTGCACAACGTTCAAAGCAGTCTGTGTTCAAATGTAACAATATCTGGACAATATCCAGACTTCGTCTGACAAGTGGGAAGTAACATCTGCAGTTCACAAGTGGCAGGCAATGAAGTCTCCAATCTAATTACCAGCATCCAAGGAACAGGAAATTTAATGTTTCGGGCACAAGCCCTTCATCAGGAACTTCGAATTTCCTGTTCCTTGGATGCTGCCTGACCTGCTGCGCTTTAACCAGCAACACATTTTCAGCTCTGATCTCCAGCATCTGCAGTCCTCACTTTTTCCTCCAATCTAATTAACACCCCATTATGTTTAATGGTATTACCATCTCTGAATCCTCCATTATCAAAATCCTGGGGGGTTACCATTGAACAGAAACTCAACTGGATTAAACATATAACTGCTCACAGGCTAGGAATACTGTGGCGGGTAACTCGCTTCCTGACTCCCCATCTACAAGGCACAAGTCAAGAATGTGATGGAATGCTTCTCAATTGCTTGGATGGGTACAGCTCCAACAATACTCAAGAAACTTGTCACCATCCAGGGCAAAACAGCCAGCTTGATTGGCACCACATCCACGAACACCCACTCCCTCCACCACCAATACTCAGTAGCAGCAGTGTATACTATCTACAAGATGCTGCAGAAATTCACCAAAGATCCTCAGACAGTACCTTCCAAACCCACAACCACTTGTGGAAGGACAAGGGCAGTAGATTCATGGGAACACCACCACCTGCAAGTTTCTCTCCAAGCCACTAAATTGGAAATATATCACCATTCTTTGTGTGGCTAGGTCAAAATCCAGAATTCTATCCCTAATGACATTATGGGTTTACCAATAGCACATGGACTGCAGTGGTTCAAGAAGGCATCTTACCACCACTTTCTGAAGGACTAAGGATGGGCAATAAATGCTGGCAGCTAGTGACACCACATCCCATGAATGAATTTTTAAAAGTCAGTAATGTATTGCAGTTACAGTGGCCAAGGTGGTGCATCCCATATCTCTTCCTCTTATATTAAAAACAAAACTGGAAGGTACAGAAAGCAAAGCTGTTGTTCTCTGTCTAGATAAATGAGTTTTGCCGCTACTTGTAAAGTAGTCAATGCCACAGCTCAGGTACAGATAAAATGCCAGATAAGGGTAGGAGTGGAACATCTCAACTGAAGGTTCCTGAGATGCTGCCTAACCTGCTGTGCTTTGACCAGCAACACATTTGCAGCTGTGATCTCCAGCATCTGCAGACCTCATTTTTTACTCGACAATATCTAATGGAAAATTGTCTAGATTATACATAGAAAAGATGCCTTTTTATTGCTGAAAATCTCAAAATAAATCATTTATGTTTTCAGGCGAAGAAATGCAACTGAAGTGTTGAAGTGTTATTAGAATTTAAGTTAGAAATAGATAACATACTGTCCTTGAATGTGATGTTAATGCTTGCGTGACATGACAGTATTATGGAGACCTGGAGTGCACATGCAGCAGCACTAATGTGTAATTCCCTGCGATGATTTTCTTCAGTAGTTAATTCAATGGACTAAATAATGAAGTCCTGATACAGCAAGCAATTAGGAAGACAAGTAGCACGTAGGTCTTTGATGCAAGAGTAAGTCACTGGAGGTGAAGAGTAAGGAAGTCTTTCCATAAGTGTAAAGGACTTTGAACATTTTCAGCTTCCATATCAATGAAAGGAGCCTTGATGGCAGTAGAGTGAAGATTTACTAGGTTGGTTCCTGGACTGAAAAGCTTATCTTTAACAAGAAGCTAACTGTGTTGGGCCTATATTCTCTGGAGTGTAGAAACTTTAGAGCTGATTTGGTTGAAAATACACAATTCTGAAGGGACTTCATGAGATCAAGACTGGGATTATTATCTCTGGCCAGGAAGAAACCTGGAGGCCAGGAACACTGTCTCAACATAACAAAACAATAATTGAGGACTGAGATGAGGAGAAATTTCTTAATTCAGAAGTTTGTGGATCTTTGAAATTATCTACCCCAAAGGATCCCAGGTGCACTGTCACCTAATATATTTAATGGTGTTTGATCAGAAAATCAGGGATGTGGGGAGAGGCAGAAAAGTGGATCTGAAGAAAAGGATCAACCAAAATTGTGATGAATGGTGAAGCAGTCTCATGGGGCTGTAAGGCCTACTCCTTCTAACGTTCTTGTGATTAAGTGGCAAGTGGGAAACAGTGAGTGAAACAGCCCGGTAATAATGGAGTAGCTAGCCTTTAGGACATTTCCAAGTGCTTCTAAACATATTCAAAGATCAGTCACTGTTATGCAGACAAATATAAAAGTTGGTCTCTATTAAACTGAGCATCTTGTCGATTTATTTTAGCTTGTGAGTTTCTGAATATTATGAATTTTAGCATTCTCATTTAGCTAGTATTTCACTTCCCAGCCTTGCTGCTGGGTTTATGTTTTTATGATAAAGTGAATCCTGGAGTTTTAATGGAATAAAACTCAGGTTCTTATTAAATCACCTCAGATCCTTCATCACCTGGTTTGGAGTTGTTAAGCTTTTTCAACACCCTTACCCAGATGTAAGCTACTGTTCTCTGCTTTGTCTGCTTCACATACAAGGACACAGGAATTGTAAATCTTTCCGAATAGTTCCCAGGCTTGCTAATTAGAAATGTTTTTTTATTGGGAAGATGTGCCATGTTATGTCCAGTGATCAGTGTTCTGGCAATGTCAGATACTTTTAAATAAGGCTGTTGTTTATAAAACTCTGTTGCTTTGGTGACAGGTTCATTTTTTAAAAATAATCTGTTCACAGAAACCAGTGAATGTGAAGGCAGTGGAGCTCAGAATTTGGAGCACAGTGCAGCTAACACAGAGGTGAGAATATTTCTCAGTGAATGCGATTTCTTAATGAATGCGATGAGTATGATGTTTCAATGGAAGCCAAAGCTGCTTATGAAGATGTGCATCTTTTACACTGTTCTCTGATAGAAGTCATCTCAGCTGATCTGTTAAATGAAGATTGACCAAAATCTAGCTTGATTAACTCAACATGCAACTTGGTTAGCAGGTCTTGAATTTTAGTCAAAGCATACGATAGTACCGCCTGCTTACATTCTTGAGGGTGTTTCTTCATTTTGAAGGCTGTTATAAAATGTTATATGAAAAATATGCCCTTTATGTTGAAAAAATCTCAGTAAAGTGAACAGGAGACCACTTGAATTAAAAACAAGCAAGAGTAATGAAGCTAACATGGATTCCAAAAGGCTGAAAATAGAAAACAAGACTGAATGAGGGTGATAAGGAGCTTTTGAGTTCCTGAGAAATGATGGTACTTGGGACACATCACCACAATTGAAGAAGTGTTGATGGAAATTGTTCAGAAATCTTCAGTCCAGGACATAAAGAAGGCTCAGCAGCATGGGAAATATTGCTAGGACCACTATTGGATGTGAGTTGCTTGCATAGATATAATGTTGACAAACAAGAGGTTGGAAGAACACAGCAAGCCAGGCAGCATCAGGAGATGGAGAAGTATTGCGTTGTGTCAACTTGGAGTCAATTGGAAACCAGGTCTGAAAGGCAGGATGCCACAGACAGGTGCTAGGTGCTTCATTATTCTTGTGTGTGGTGTTATCATTGTTCAAGATGGTCAGCAGACAATCCAAGCACGGTTTTCTTAAACTGTTCCTTTCCCTTCTATTCCTTGTGATCACTATCTCACACTCAATCCTGACACCGACACACTGGTGTCAACTCCTCCCTCAATTTCTTGATATATTGAGTAAGCAAATGAAAATTTATGCCTTCCAGATGCTCAGCACCATGAGTACACTGAAAGTGACAATTCAGCAGAGCAGTGAGAGTCGGGCAATCAGTACATCTGCACCAGACTCTGTGACCAAGGGTAGTGAGGACTCAACTGAGGAGATGGATTCTACACCTGCCAAGTTCATCTGTTATATCTGCAATGCTAACTGTTACAATCAGAAGGTAAGAGATCATCAGTGACTTGTAACTGAGCGATATCACTGAAAAGAGTCTACATGGTAAATTTGCTTTTCTAACCTCCATTTACTCAATTAGCCAATGAAATTAGATTACATTAGATTAGATTAGACTTACAGTGTGGAAACAGGCCCTTCGGCCCAACAAGTCCACACCGACCCGCCGAAGCGCAACCCACCCATACCCCACATTTACCTCTACCTAACACTACGGGCAATTTAGCATGGCCAATTCACCTGGCCCGCACATCTTTGGACTGTGGGAGGAAACCGGAGCACCCGGAGGAAACCCACGCAGACACGGGGAGAATGTGCAAACTCCACACAGTCAGTCGCCTGAGTCAGGAACTAAACCCGGGTCTCGGGCGCTGTGAGACAGCAGTGCTAACCACTGTGCCACGTGCCGCCCACAAATGTTTTATATTTGCGCTGTATGTGTATGAACAGGAGAGCAAATAAGTTTTTTTTTCTTCACAGTTTGCAAGTAGAGCTTTCTGAATGTTTTTTTATGAAAATGTGATCAATGTTTGTAATGGAAGTTGCATCATTTCAAACCGGCGTTCTTCAGAGAGGAAGTTTCCATTTTCTGAATGAATGGCCAGTAGAATGGAACATGTGTGATCTCGCACTTGTTCATCCACACCGAGTGCTGGTACAACTAGTGCAAAGCTATCTGTCTCTGGACAGCAAAACTATCAATGTTGATTTGAAAAAAAGCACTCTTGTGCAAAGTGCAGGTGCGATATCTAATCTGGATATGCTGATAGCCATCGAGCAGAATAGGATATAAAACCGATTACAACACAGAAGGAACCATTTAAACATTAGTTCTGTTAGTTTTTGTAAAGTGCAATCCAGTTAATTATATAAGTTTTGCCAATTCCTGTGTCATTTTAAATTCCTTTCAAAAAAATCCAACTTTTCTTTTTGTTTCTTGCATCATGTAAAGTTATGCTGTTTTGTTATCAATACCCTAATGGAAATAATTATTCTAAAGCCTTGCATTACTGATATTGTACTAAACTTCATTTAATTCTCCAAGTCTTCAGCAGTCTTCTGAATGTAAAAGCAGTTAAACTAGTAAAATTTAGGAGTTTTGGTACCAGATTGTAAGATGCATTCCCTGGAAATTATTCAAAGAATGAACACTTGTGTCATAACTGAAGTCGGGTTATCTCTGAAAAATGGCTAGGGCTCTGCAGCTGACTGCACTGACAATTGTATGCAACAGTAATGTCTACCTGACGTGAACAAGGTCAAAATAAAGAGTCGCATGTTACTGTGAGCCAAACAGGGCAAGTAAGACATTGGCATTTTGAGAGGTGGTTTGAATGCAGATAGCAAGCACTGATCTGACAGAATTTGAATATGTCGCATTATTCCAAGAGGACATCTGTTCACAGTCAGCTAATGCAATATGACAACATGTCAGCACTGTATCTCATTCTGATAAAGTATCCAATTATCTGGATGGGATTTTGCAAGGTATAGAATCATGATATTTGTGCCATTAACGGACATTGCATCTCCATGCAAAAGGAGACCTAACAGGTTGCTATATTTATATGGTGGTTTGAAACCAATGCAATGAGCTACACAATCATTGAACCCTTTTAGCCAAAGTGATTGGACAAACCGAGCATATGGAATGGCTTGGGGGCAAATACACACAGCTCAGTGGTTGCATTGTTCTATGCATCATATTGCGTAGGACATTAATAACTCTAAATTGCACAGAAAATGTATCATTTTGTAAGGAACCCATTCATTCTGAGGAATATGCTGTCTGAAAAGTCAGAGTTTTAACAGAACAGAAAGAAGCCCATTGCCTAATCGTGTCAGCTTTGTTCCAAGCATTTACATTAAAATGCTGGCTGTCGAAGTAATTAGTATAAATCTGTTTTGAGAAAAGCCTTATTATAATTTTCATCGAGTCCAATATAGCCAGAGATTAAATTCTTAATGTTTGCATTTGAAGTTGTTAATGTCTAAATTTCTCTTTCGTAATGCTATATTTTCAATTTATTTGAAGAATTTTCAAAAACACATGAATGGAACTCGTCATCATCAGCGACTCCTGGAGATTCAGCAAATGAGTAATGCTTGTCTGGCCACAATGATTCCGAAATCAGATGGAATTGGAAGAGGCAGGGAAAGGTACGTGAAAATATCAGACTTTGGAAATTCAGAGCAAGTGCTTCTAAAGAATTCCACAAATTGGAAACCAAGAATTCACAGCACGAAAGCAGACCTTTTGGCCCAAAAGGTCCAAGCAAATTTCATGCTCTTCCTCATAAACTTCTTCACAGCCTTTGTCAGTGAGCCAAATCAGTTAATTGTTCTTCCTTCCTGTTGTGTTTGTTTAGTTTTCCCTTGAGTATATCCAGATTATTCATCTCATTTACTTGTGGTGCTGATTTTCATTTTATGGGTAAGGAAGTTCCTTCTGAATTCCCTATTGGATTAATTACTAGTTTGTATTCATTGCGCCGATGTTTACTCATCCTTGCAAGTAGAGATGTCTTCTCTACATGTATGCCATCAAATTTATTTTTATAAACTTGAAGGTCTCTGTGAAGTTCCCTCGCAACTTTCTCTCTTCTACAGAAAAGAGCACCACCCTCTTTAATCTTTGTTCATAAGTATTACTATATTATTCTTATTAGTTGTCTTATAATAGCCATTTGTTTTGTATTTCTTTTGATGCCACTGTGTCCTGTAATTTGGAAACCAGAAGTACAATAGTACTCAGTGTGGAGTAACCTTGTTTCTATATGTAATTTAACTTGTATAGTTATTAAGACAAAAGACATCCTTTCTCCTGCACTCTCTCATGGATCCTGGTAATTATTCATCCTTAAATGTTGTGCCATCTATTTTTAATCTTTTGCATGATCTCTTAAATGATTGCTTTATAAATTCTAATACCTGGAGCCTCCATGTAATTAAATCTCAGGCACCTCCCTCTACTTGCGTTTGTACATTTTTTCATATTCACTGGTTTTGTGCAGCTTGGTGTTCTGGTAAAAAAAAAACTGTTGTTGATGTTGGTGCTATTGCTCATTAGGATCAAACCTAAATTAGAATTTTTAAGTTCTAATGACAGCAGCAACTTGAGATGAAGTAATTAAAGGGCCATGGATTTTCAAATTTCTACTTTGTTCCTACATACTTTGTGCTATCCTAGTGAGCTGCTTTGAAAGGTGTTGATGTTGCAGATTATGATCCAATTTTTGTTCAAACAAGTTGCATGCGGCCTTAGTGTTGGGCGGTGCTTTTCTGCTTTAAAGGAGATAGAAACAGTAGGCTATTCAGCTGTGACAAGCATCACTAATCAACAATGACATGGGTTTAGAGAGGCTTTGATTCTATTCACACCAGCTAGGATATGTAATGCCTTGGCTCACACTGAGAATGGCTAACTCCATACAAGTTAAGGGTAGAACCTTCCTGGTTTATATGAATCACCTATTAACTGACTTCATTCACCAAGGTATTGGGAAAGTGCCTAAAGTGGTTAGGATTAATTGACTTATCGAGCTTTATATCTTGTGTGCCATTGTTACATACCAGTATTAGTTTTGTACATCATGGCAAAGTAGTTAAGCACAGAGAGATGGGAGGATCCTAATTCTTTTCACTTTTATACCCAGGCACACCCTAATTACAAAATTGATAGTATTAAACTGTTGTGTGGTTTAAAGTACAGTAGTCCCCAGCACCCATGGGATACGTTCCACAACCTACCACAGATAGGGGCAAACCCATTCATTTCGATGGGAAATGTACCTTCCTGGCAGCCTCCTGGTCCCCGGTTCCGGAAGGTTCCCTATAATGTTCGAACCGCGGATAATTGAAACTATGGAAAACGACTCCGCTGTTGGGGGGAGGCGTCACCCTGTCCCTGGTGTCGTTTTGAATTGGAGAGTTATACTCTGGCTTATAAAGGCTCATTATGAGGGCAGATTGTCTAACTTGAGTATAGAACAATGAGGGATGATCTGAATATGGTGTTTTAAATGTCCAAAAGCAGTGGACAGAGTTTTAAAATTTGGGGGTTGCCCGTTTAGGACAATACTGAAGGAACTTTTCTTTCTTGGAAGGTTGTGAGACTAGAACTGTCGGCTTCAGATATGGTAGATGTGGGATTGTTGAAAATTTCGAAGGTGGAAATAGATCTTTGTTCGGGAAGGGAATGAAGTGTTCTCATACGTAGATGGGAATATGGAATTTGGAACACGAGCTGATTAGTCATGATCTTCTTGAATGGTGGACCAAGCTTGAAAAGCCAGATGACCTGCTTCTCTTAATTTGTATGAATGGATTTTTTTTAAAGGAAAGAAAGAAACTACTACGTGTAGTGGAGCAAATCCAGAATAGGGGGACAGAATCTTGATGTCAGAACTAAGCCATTTAGAAAGGAAATTTGAAAGTGGTGTAGAAATGTGAAATTCTCTCACGGACACTGTATGTATCTCTCCACACACACACACACATGAAATTTTGATGATTCAGGCTGATGTTTTTGGGCAAAGGTATTGCTGGATATGGAACAAAGTCAGCTAAACAAAGGTTGACACCTGATCAGTCATTATTTGAATTTAAGTCAAAACTTAGGCGGAAACTACCTAATCTCCAGTTTCCTAAGTGTTATGAACTGGGTTATGCAACTAAATTCTTATCTATATGATGGTGAAGTGAAAACCAAAAACATTTTTGATGAAATATGTGGGGAGGTGGTGAGACATGGTTAAATCCAAGGCCAGTTCTAACTAACCATTGATTGTCTTACAGTGACAAGAAACGGCCCAGATGGTGCAGCACCTGTCAGGCCCATTTCCGAGGGAATGTCATTGAGCATCGCAGGACACCGAGACACAAGGTATTCGGAAAACATTTCCCTAAAAATTGCTAGACTCCTGTCTGAAAGAGAAAGCTAACTTGCCATTTGATTAGAGATTAACCCCTTTCGAACCATTGAATTGTCTTTCAGGCACTGTCTAGACTGCTTTTTTAGCATTTACTGTTTTCCCTGTGTGCAATTGTACTTTTCTATGTCTATAAACAGTAAATTATTGTTAGCAGATGTAAAGGTCACCAACTTTTAAATGAATAGCATTTTTGCTGCAAAACATATACACGTTGAATAAATGTTTATACTTGTGATCTGCAGTTTATGTCGGGTTGGGTAATATTTCTTGTAGGTGCACATGACGTTT